>NC_088300.1:71906347-72261377 GCF_032854445.1 Liolophura sinensis
GTTGACAGCCATATCACTTAACATGTGATGAAAGGTTCAGATACATATTGTTCGGTAGGCATACATTTCATATTTCGAAACTGGCACACATCGACTACCGATTCTTGTGGCGATTACCTCCCTTGGCTGTACGACACTGGCGCTGCAGATTGGACGTCAATGTCGAAGAAAAATGTGAAACGTTGACTAGGGTTTACGTTTCAAGTGGTCAAGTGTGTTCTGTCGGGCAGTATGGGATCAGTAGAGATAGGTGAACTTTTTGAAAGCTCCAGGTATGTCAGAGTACTTCTCAAAGGAATCAGTGCCGCATTAGAACTTAGTTACTGCCTGTGTCATTCGCTGACAACGACAACAACAACACGTCATTATTATATATACGTATAGGCTACCAAGCTGTTATATATACATGTATATATCTAGTTCTAGGTTGCTTTAGGTTTGGCATAATTTTATTTAGCCATGGCTCCAATTCATCGCCACATAGCCCTCCATTTAAATTCGGATTCATTTGTCTTGATAACTTTTTAAGGCCTTTGAAGCAAAAATAACACGTCAAATAACATCATGTCGTGTTTTTCGTGATATTAAAACATTGAACACAAGAGCAGAAGTGAAGGCGTTGAAAGTTAAAGTTACTACTGAACGTACTACTGTATTAACAGAATGCCTGTCGGAATCTGGAATCAAATTTAAATTAATAGAGATCGTCAAACAAACATCTCATTCATTGACACGAAAATGTGAGTACCACCAAAACATGTGACAGAACGGGTACATATGCTCCTTTCCTTTTTTATCTGTCGATGGCAAATACAGCATTGAGCAGGTATTTCCAAGGCTACATGGTTACAAATTTGTTTTAGTAATTCTGAAAGTGACTGTAAAGTGACATGCTGTAAAACTCGTCGGCATATTTGATAAGTTAAGGGGTAGTCCAAATTCTTGACTACAAACACACATTATATTTCTGAGACCACCATGAATTTGGTGCAGGTGTTGAGACCTGAGTTAAGGCATCAGTCCTCTCCAGCCATTTTCCCTGGCAGGACAAAGCACTGCAATTTCACGGCAATGTGTTGAAAATGTCAATGTCATTGACTTCTTTCAAGTCGCACACTTCAACTGATGGGAGCATCAGTTTTAAGTACCAGCCCAGGTACTAGCATGACAATGGGCAGGTGGAATAGTATGATGATTTAATGTTTACTTGTTATGTCAAGACCTGTTTAATATCTGCAAAGCATTCCCCTTACCTTTCCTCTTCAGATAAATTTATAGTATAAAACATTAGACATGAGTGTCGAAATTGATGTTCCTGGATGCCTTACCTATTTGGCTTTATACCTACGCAAAATTCGTTTGGGCGACATCCTGGGTAGTTGTTGGTGAAAGTTGGTAGTTTTCACCCAGCTATAATTGTATGGGAAATATGCTTCTGTGTGAATCAAGAATTATAAAAAATATGGCTCATGACGAATTTGGGGCTAAACTTTGCTGAATGCTTTTTTGCCAAACCCAACATCAACAATCTCAGACAATCTCAGATAAGTGAAATATTCTTCAGTTCGGCATAAAAAACCAATCAAATAAGTAAATATATTATGATCACACTTCCTAGAACCATGCTATTGCCTAATAGTGTCCTGAACAGATACCTGTAATTACATTCATGTACACATCGAAAATCAACACTCAGACTTTTGTTAAAAGAATTCCTCTATGATTTTCATGTAATAAAGCTTAAATATTCAGTACAAAGTTAAAGCAAAAACTGTAGAATTAACTCTGCCAAGCTGAATACTTCAAATCAGGAAATTTCAAAACATTTCAAAACTAAAAGAAATGTACACTCCAGATGAATATGCCAATTTTTCATTGTCTCTATTTTATCAAATTACTTGTTTTGTTATGATTGAATATTTTGTTACTGTATTAGACCATAAATTCTTTGTTTTACATCTCTTTTAATATGAACCTAACACAGTCCAAACAGGAGATGGAAATGGACCATCACCCACTCACTTTGGCTGTCTTGGGTACATGTAGATATGCACTTGAGCTTCCCAGTGCATAGCTTGGGAGGCAGTATGGGTACTATCTGTTTACTATTAACCATTCACATAATTGGGTTAACCATCCTCATAATTGGGCCTGTCTGTTCTTTCAGATTACGTTGCACATGGAGTCTTCTACCTTTGGTGATGTATTTCCCACTAGGCATAGTTTTGGCATTGGTTCGTTTCTTCATTGGCCTGCACACTTTTTTGATCTCCAAACTGTTACCAAAGTCTCTGACAGTCAGAAGGTATATACTAAAGTAAAACAGTTCTGTCATAATGAGTCTCATTGGCATTTCAGAAGTCTCATGAATTCACATAGGTTTAGACGAGATAGGTTAGTGGCTCTTTCAACCTAACGCAGCTATTAAAGTGGTGCTTTTAGGATAGTTGCTAGACTGAATATAGTTCTCGCATAGTTTAGTCTGTCAGCTCAACACAGCAGTTAGCAGCTACCATAATTTGATAAAGTCATGTCTTTAATAGTTGCAATAGTTTGTGGGGGCCTCCATCTTACCTCTCCTAAACCTGAAAATCCAGACTCCTGAAATCTGATTTGGCTTACACAGGGACCATCATCAGTGTTCTTATACAAGATGTAAATTATTAAACTAATGAATGATGATTAAGATCAATTTTCTTTTTCCCATATCTAAATGTACATGTACAGTACACAATACTACAAGTAATTTAGACAAGATTGCGGCCATGTTGTTCAATGTAGAGTTTTTAAAATCGGCATCAACATTATAAATCTCGTGCTACACTGTATTTACTGTTTGAAATCAGGTCATACAAATATAACTTCAGATTTCAAAGGTGCCTTAATAATAGTATTTTTGTACTGTGACATGAACAACATGGAACCCAGCCCATATTTGAATTGTTGAACTGATATTTAAGTTTTATTTGTTACAAATAACAAAAATTACATTCCTGTAATTAAGCACATTGTGATGTTGATTTGTTAATCAGCTAATTTCTTATACCTTGAGAGTGTTTGCTGATAGGAATGTGTGTCACACTCCTGCCTTGTTGTGTTTTCCAGGTATATATTACGGACCATGTGTGTAGTGCTAGGCATTGCTGTCAGAACAGAATGTGCAGGAAAACGTAGTAAAAGTGCCAAAATTCTTGTAACCAATCATATCAGCCCGTTGGATCACCTGGCTGTTAACCTGGTTCTTCCTAATGTTACAGTAAGTCGCTATCAGGTTTCTTGGTTTTTTTAGTGACGTCTCCGTGGCCTATTTGGAAGTGTGCTAGTACAACACAGTGACCCTGGATCCTCTCACCAATTGCTGTGAGTCCATGTTTTAGATGTGTGGTCTTTTGTTTTTGCTTGGGAAGATCTGCCAGCAACCAGCTTGGTCATGGGTTTCCATGAGACTGCCCAATTTGCTCCCACCATTCTTGAAATATCCATTTGAATATATCGAGGATTAAAAACTCCATGTGCATTCAGAGTGGTACTTAAGCTATTGCATCATTCAAAAGAATACAGTTCTGAAGAGTCAAAATGGCTAGGACTCAGAGCCTTTAATATTGTGAATCAGAGTTAATGAAACTTAATATATCTGCAAAGGAAGGGGTAAAATATAACATTAGCTTAGTTTTAAGTTAAAACAATAACAGTTGAAAATTTTGTGTCAGGAAGGAAGCATTTGGACTTCTATCACTTCCAGGTGTTAGTATGTACATGTGCATGCATGACAAATTTAAGATGGGTGTGATAAGGGTGTAATTCACGACAGCATATATAGAGGTTATACAACGAGAGACCCTGTGTTATGCTGGACATCACTTGCGTCTATTAATGTTCAGAATCATGAGCCTCCAGGCAGCAGATAAATGTTATATTGAAAATATTGTAGTGAAAAATAATTTGACAGTAAATACACACATCGAAATTATAAATACTGGTACATGTGGGATGTCATCGTCTATTCGAGCTTTTAAAAAAACAGCAGTGATTGTAAATTTATAATTTGTACACTGTTATCTGACCTGTAGGCCTACACCCCCATGGTAACATCGTACAAGACTTACTGTACAACTGTATGTAGTCAATATTTTGGAGTTCTATTTTATCTCTGTACATATACTTCCACATTGCACATGAGGCAGTGCAAAAGGCTTGTTAGTGCTAGGAAAAATGCTTTGGTTCTTCTGAATGCAGTATCTCTTCCTCTCTTTCAGCCCTGTGTATGGGACATTCCAGATGGCTTAGCTTGGGCTATGGGTTTCAAAGACATGGGAGTTCGACAAGGTAGAGACACACTTCTCAGAAATGTCACAAAACACTGCCAAGGTGAGTCCACGGCCTCATACAACTAAAGATTGATGTGTCTCCCTAGTGATGTTAAAGACATTCTTTCTGTAAAATTCATATTACATATATGTTCATGTGTTTGTGTACACATAATTAATTTAAAAATTGTGTTGTTTCATAGTGAACAGAATTTGTCTCTACTATATCTTTGGAAGTGTAAATCTCAAAAGCCTTTCAATGAAAGTTAAAAAGTGCCTGAGACACAGAATTTAAAACTATGTGAAAATATAATTTTCATTTTTTTTTTTTTTCGGACAGGTAAATGCCTTCAAATGATTGAATTGTGTGTGTGGTTAATAATGGGCTATACTCTCAATGAGTGGATAATCTGACGTCACCTTTTTTTTTCATAAGTATTTTGTTGACGTTGTCATTACCCAAACACCAGCTGTTTGTTTCTTGAAGCCAATAGTATAATTCAAACATTTTACTTTGCATTAACACATTTAAATTAATGCATTTAATTCTTTTCAAACAATCTAAAAAAAATTACACAAAAGCACATGAAAGTATGTTTAGGCCCCAGTACAAGAGACTGTGCACCTCAAGAAGCAAAACTGACTGTAGCTGTAATAGACAGCGGCTGACACACTTGTAAGGCTATTTCTTTTTTCAGTTCTGTTTTACTTTTCTTTTCCTGTTAAATGGCAAGCATACATTCAAGAAATATATAGGTCATAAAATTGAAAAGATGGTAGCCTGCTCTGGTTACACTGAAATATCTTTTTATACATTAGACACTGTAGAGTGTGAAAAATCACTGTATCACAAATGTAACTTTCTGAAAAATTCTCAAACTTGCAGTTATGCATCATTCAGTGAAATACATATATAACATCTGTTCAGTCTAATACTTCCTTTGTGCATAACATGTTAATGTTATCTAGAGGACCACATGTGCTCTCAACAAGGATTCACGTATGATTTCTCTATAGTTGACACACATTACATACATGTGATACCATGGCTTAATAAGTATCCACTCTGATTCATGATAACACTTTTTTTAATTCAAGACAGAATATATCTTAACCTACACACTGTCATGAGGTGAAACCTGTTCTCCATAATTATGTTGTTAGTTCGTTGTAATATGAAGGATACCTGACAGAGTATTGACGAAATACAGATTTTAAACTTGCCGAAATGTGACAAAACTGATCACATTATAAAGTTTATGTTTTACATATGAAGACAAATGTTAACGTAAACGAAAATTTGACAGCACATAGAAATACACAGAAAAATGTTTCAGTAAAGATATTTCTCTGGTTAATGTTGATGTTCATACCGTAAATTAAAGACACAGTGCCTTGTTTGAATGAAATTTTTTTTGTTTTTGGCAAGTTCTTACTATGAAAGCAACCATCTCTTTTATAGCCATATAACTTTTATGGGTGATGTGACCAAGTTTTGTACTTCCGATTTGGATATTTGCTGAATTATGCTGGGATTTTGTCGTACCTCTCTGGGGCCAGTTCTTCGCCTTACTGTCCCATGTCCTTTATGGTCATTTAGAGTAGTTTTCAGTTGTCCCTGTGATGAACCTTGCCTCGTTTCTTAGCTTTTATTGACTGTAACCAAATGAAATTTTGGGATTTTATTGTGTTGTTAAAGACTATCCTTGTTTGAAAAGTGCATGTGTTTCCAAAACTCCTGTGCTGGATTCAAGTCTGAATTGAAGCTGAATTTCACATCCGAGGACCATTTATGGGTTTGAGGTTCAGCCTGTTGGACAATATCAGCTGTAGACTCTTCCTTTCAGATTCCAGTCTTCCAGTTTTATCACACCCTGAAGGAGCATCAACGAGTGGAAAAGTGGGACTGTTAAAATTTAGGTGAGAATTCATCATTGTAATGTAAAATATGAGAAAGATTTATCTGTTTTTGCCATGTATCTGTCTATTAACTTGTACTGTTCTATTAGTGAAATAAAATCCTTTAATTTGCTATACAGAGGGATAAATCATTTCTCAGTAACGATAAATGGTAGCAATCTACTGATACAGCTAATTCATTTATTGATATTGAGAAAATCATTTATTGATATGGATATCTATAAATAGTGTTTATTGTTGAGTTCAATGGAAATGACTGCTCCCTCTGTGATGTTAAGAAAGACAGGCAGGAAAAAACATATTCCTGTTCACAGTGATTGACGTAGCATGGTCAGTCATTGAAGAAGTAAGGCGGCAGAATCAGGGCCATCTGACCGAGGGCGGTGATTTGATGCAGCAGCCTGCGCAGTGCTTATAATGGACATACTGTAGCACGAGTGATGCAGGTTCTAGTATAATACCTGAAAAAAAAATCAAATTGGCAAATTTCATTCGTATTACTCGGTTCTGCTAAAATTTTAAAACTTCCGGTTAAAAACATTATGACTTGTCGGGAAGGAGCAGTAATTATTAGAAGGCTAAAATGGCGGAAATTATCGATATTGATAAATTGTGGTATTTATTGATAAATAAATGAGCAGTATCGATAATTGAATTATTGATATTTGCTAATTCATTTATTGATATCGATATGGGCTACTATTGAAGGTGTAGTACACACATGGTAATTACATGCAATATGTAATCGTGGTAATTATATGCAACATGTGACTATGGTAATTACATGTGATGTGTAACCATGGTGGTAACAAGTGATGTCTATTAACTAAAGGCTTACTGAACAAGGCTTAGGCCTTTAATGATCGTCATCAGCTGTTCATGTTCAGTCGTATGGAAAGATTTGCTTGTAAATTTACAGACACATCTAATACAGACAAAGTGGATTATTGCATCAAGATTGCCACTGTTATGAGTTTAAAGAGTTGTTCAGAATCTAGTAAACTGTATGGGAAAAATGAATTTTACATTTTAATAGATATGCTGTATATCAAACCTCTGTTTCACTGCCTTTTGAAATTTTATAGATTGACAGTATCTGCCATTTCTTCCTTTGTAGTACCTGGCCATTCATGTTGGATCAGTCTGTTCAGCCAGTAAGTACATATACAGTTTGTAGAATCATGCTTAGCACGTGTACCCATATCAGTGTACACTGTACCTGTACCTCTTAGCTCCTGTTCCCATATCAGTGTACACTGTACCTCTTTCTCGTGTTCCCATATCACTGTACACTTTACTTCTTAGATCTTGCTCCCATATCAGTGTACACTGTACCTCTTAGCGCCTACTCCCATATCAGTGCACACTGTAACTGTTAGCTATTACTCTCATATCAGTGTACAGTGTACCCCTTAGCTCCTACTCCCATATCAGTGTACACTGTACCTCTTAGCTCCTATTCCCATATCAGTGTACACTGTACCTCTTAACTCCTACTCCCATATCAGTGTACACTGTACCTCTTATCTCCTATTCCCATATCAGTGTACACTGTACCTGTTAGCTTGTGCTCCTATATCAGTGTACATGTACCTCTTAGCTCCTACTCCCATATCAGTGTACACTGTACCTCTTAGCTCCTACTCCCATATCAGTGTATGCTGTACCTCTTAGCTCCGGCTCCCATATCAGTGTACACTGTACCTCTTAGCTCCGGCTCCCATATCAGTGTACGATGTACCTCTTAGCTCCTGCTCCCATATCAGTGTACACTGTACCTCTTAGCTCCAACTCCCAAATCAGTGTACACTGTACCTCTTAATTCTTGCTCCCAAATCAGTGTACACTGTACCTCTTAACTCCTGCTCCCATATCAGTGTACACTGTAACTGTTAGCTCCTGCTCCCATATTAAATTAATGTTCACTGTATGTTTTAGCTCCTGTTCCTGTATTTCAAAATTCTTGACCACACACCGATAAAATAAATATGTAAATTAATATGTGTCCTCTTGTTGGCAATGTTTTTTCTCTTTGTTAACATGTGTAAGGATTCATTATCTGTCCTTTGGTCCTGTTTCAGCTGACTCTTACAATTTCAAGGTTGCCATTTTTGCAGATAACTGTGGTGAGTACCATGTGCTGAACAGGAAATGGGTTATTCAAGATATTTGAGGGATTGGGTGCTCTGAACACAATGCTGGCCAAATGACTGAACATCTGCCTTATATTATGAAGGGCTGGAGACCAATCCTTGGCTAGGTTGTACTTAAAACTGACATAAGTTCTACATGCACAAGCCAGCAAACACTATTTGAGTGGCACCTGACAATGACTTTGTCCCTGACATTTATTAGTTTTGTGCTGGACGATTTTTATCCTGATTTTCATGGAGATATGAAATATTCAGTAGATTTCTTGCTTTACTTTTTCGCCCCAAATGAATAAACTTCTAAATTCTGCTCTGAATGTGAAATTCATATGATTCTGCTGATTTGACACTTTCACAACTTTATGCCTACATGACATGGCTAAATCTTACCACTGACCGACCATGCATGCATAATGTGGGGACGACAAAAATCTGTGCGGTCATGTTTTGAACCTCTTTTGCTTTTTAACTGCATAAGACACTGCATGCTGCAGGATGATCCATGGAAGTGAGGACAATGTATATGTTGGGTATGTAATGACCCAGTTTATTTTGAAGAGCCCAAGTAATGTGTAGATGTGCAGTGACGAAGTATTGGGACTTGGATCATGTACAGTGCCGTAAGGTTATCTCTATGATATTTCGTACTCAGAAATGACGATAAATGGTGCTGCTGACAGTTGAATGTTCTTGTATTGAAACAAGCTCACAAAAGTATGGCCACGAGTAGATAGTGACAGTTACGCAACTGAGTATCTCCTCTTTTTATAGACCTCTGAATTTCTACCAAGGAAAATGTCCAACTGCTTATTTGCAGGCTTGCATGTATTTTCTTAGTTTTAGGGAAGGGTCAATGTCTTGGCGATTTGTTTTCAGTTGTAATGTGATGAATTAAGGCATCTAAATTATTCAGTTAGGCAGCACAAAATGTGTATGTATGACATAAATGGGAATTTCATATTACCAGTAAACAATGTTTGTGGAATGACAAAATTAATACTTGGTTCTATTATCAATAGCAACCAACATTGCGTGATGTGTATATTTCTTTCTTCATTTTCTTACTTACTAACTCAACATTGTCATTATTAAAACTACAACAAGATTGCCAATGCCACTTCCTTGCTTAACAGAAGATTGTAAATGTTGCCAATACCTCATTAAACAGAAGATTGCCAATGTTGCCACTTCCTCGCCTAACAGAAGATTGTAAATGTTGCCACTTCCTATATAACACTACACTGTCAGCATTGACCCGTAATTAAAAGGTGATTGTCAGTATTGAAATTTATTCTCTAAACAGTAGATTTTTATTGAAACTGCCACGCTAAGAACTCAGCAGTATGGCTTCTGCGGCCCAGCAGTCAGCATTCTAGTGAAACACAGTGGCTAGAAAACCTCTCACCAATGCAGTGAGTTCAAATCCAGCTGGAGGAGTCTGCGATCAAGTTGGTGTCTGTAGGTCTACATTGTGACTGATTGGTGTCCTTTGGCATGGCAAACCATTGAGGCAGCTTATAAATACAACGACATTACTTGTGGATCTGTCCTGCGACAAAGACAAAGCAGTGTTGAAGTGAGGTTTAGTAAATTCTTAGCCAACAAAGAAAACTGTTTCTAAGGTAAATCTTAAACAAACAAACATTTCATGTGGCCTGTTTGATGTTTCAGTCTCCTCTTGGCAGCACTTGGTGGGCGGATTTGTTTTGGGTGCTCTTCCTGCCATACACACTGTTTACTGTAAAGTAAGTTGGCTTCCATTTCAGCTTTACATGCTGGACACCTTTATCTGTACGTGTGGAGTGTGTTTGCAGTGTGTAATCACTTCTGGTGCTGTCACCTACATGTACACGTACATAATGTACATGTATGTACTTCATCTCAGGTGGTTAATTCTCAGGTTTCTCTATTCACAAGTCTGACACATGCAATAAAAGAGAAATATTGTGTATTGATAGGTTAAACTACTGATTGAAATGTTAAGGAAATATGTGTTTAAAGATTGTAGTAACTTAAATATAATTTATATTTTGTCTTCATTATTACATTGTCTTCATTCAGATATTTGCCAGTTTTAACCAAGGAAGAAGAAGAGACAGTGGAGGCATTTGCAAAAAGAGCACAAGAAGCAATAGCCAATGATCTGGGGCTGCAAGTTACATCTCATTCAGATGCCGACAAAGTAGAGTATGCCAAGAGGATGTTGTTTGAGAGAAGTCAAGGTGAAGGTATTACATGCCCATATTGGGTTTGTCTGTGTCTTGTCTGCTAGTGTACCTTTCTTTTAGTTGGTTTGTGTGGTCTTCCAGAGGTAATTATTTGCAGGCTTGTATCCAACTCTCACTAGATGACTGTGGCTTTTACCTTAGCCCGTTGGTTTGTGTGGTCTTCCATAGGTAATCATTTGCAGGCTTGTATCCAACTCTCACTAGATGACTGTGGCTTTTAACAGCCTGTTGGTTTATGTGGTCTTCCATAGATAATCATTTGCAGGCTTGTATCCAACTCTCACTACATGACTGTGGCTTTTAACTTAGCCCGTTGGTTTGTGTGATCTTCCAAAGGTAATCATTTGCAGGCTTGTATCCAACTCTCACTAGATGACTGTGGCTTTTAACAGCCTGTTGGTTTGTGTGGTCTTCCATAGGTAATCATTTGCAGGCTTGTATCCAACTCTCACTAGATGACTGTGGCTTTTAACAGCCTGTTGGTTTGTGTGGTCTTCCATAGGTAATCATTTGCAGGCTTGTATCCAACTCTCACTAGATGACTGTGGCTTTTAACAGCCTGTTGGTTTGTGTGGTCTTCCATAGGTAATCATTTGCAGGCTGAATGTGCTCCATTCAATTATATAATAGATACATGTAAATAAATTGGTGCCATCATGTCTGCCTGCAGATAGTCATGGGTTTTGTCCGGGCTCTGTCCAGTTTCCTCTCACCGTAATTCTGGCCAGTGTCATGTATGAAGTGAAATATTTTTGCCTTGAACCATTGTCAGGACATAAGCATAATACATGGCTTCACTTTGTTTCTTTTTGTGTTTCAGTGCTGTAGATATGAGTGTTAAATGTAGAATTTGCTGCTTTCTTTTCTTAATGCAGAATCCTGAAAACCCCAGTTAAGGGTATTTATGAATCTGTTGATAAGTGCAAGTATCTTCTAATTGGGTTTACAGACTGTGGTAGTCCCAGGTTGACTGGCTAAGTGATGCCGTCACATTAGACATGTTTCCTATCTTTCTGACAGCACAAGGAAAGTCATCTTCCAGCGGTACAGAGGAAGTGAGTGGTACAGCCAGTGCAGCCCTTGACCCCATTCCATTGGCTGACCCAGAAACTAGACGTATGGTAAAACAGGTTAAAGATGTTTTGCCCCATGTACCGGCCGCTGTCATCATGTCAGATCTTGGTCAGTTCTTCTATTGGTCAGACAATACTGTAATTCTTCAACGTTTTCAAATGTTTGCAAGGTGTTTATTCAGGCATATTATGAAGGCATTATGTTGTAAATCTTTACTCTCTATGAATCCCTGAATAGGCCATCCCAGCCAAGTTAATGTTTTTTTTTAATTCTGCCAAACTTTTCCGTAAAATTTCAGAAAACACGTAACGTTCATATGAAAGTTTAGGCTAAGCAGTTGGGCTGTTCTCAGGACATGATGATTCAGTACCACAATCTTCACTACATCCATTGCCCAGATCACCTTCTCTAATGCCTCCTTTGATGAGAAAAACCAAAAAGATCAAATTTAACTGTTAAAAGCTTTTAGTATGTGGTTCCATTTGGAATGGATTACTAATGACATAAATGTGCATTACCCACATTGTACATGTACCGGCCTCTATCACTATTTACATGTATTAAGCAACTTGTGATTTAACGGTAAGTCACAAGTGTTTATTTAGCCAATCTCAGAACAAGAAAAAGCTGTGTTGTTCTGCAGTAAGGAATCAGTGTACAAATGTCTATCTATCTCCCTAGAGCAAAGCATTTTTATTGTAGCTGCATTGGAAGATGTATGATAAATATTGGCCTAGGGCTCAAGAAACTTGGCTATGAAAAATGGTTTCTCCAGAGATTGTGCAGTTTCCTGTACCAGTAATCTACTTTAATTCTTCTAATTTTAGGAGAGATATTAGTAGTGTTAAAAGCAAAGAATTATTTTTCTCTCTCCCCATTTTTTGGGGAAAGTAAAGATATAAATATGTTGTTCATTTGATGGACTAAGCCAGTGAAAAAGAAGATACTAAATATTGCTGCTACAGTTTCATGTATATTGGCTAGAAAGAGCAGGCCATTTGTAATAAAAATTAGAAGAATTAGGGTACCTCTGTATTACTCTTGAACCATTTAAAATAAATGAAAAATATTGAAAGGTAGGGTCTTGAATTTTCTGCAAACAGCCCCAGAGAAACTATTGTGAAACTTTGGAATTGTTTCTTTTTGTAAAATTTTTATGAAGTGAGAGTTTGTGTTACAGAAAAGACGAGGAATGTTGACGTGACTATAACAAACCTTGTGGAGGGTAAAGTGGAGTACACTTCTATTGAACCTGGTCAGTCTTCAGAAACCAAGAATTCTGCCCTGGTAAGGATGAACAAGTGATCTCTTTTTTGAGAAGAAGAAAACAAACATGCACAACTCTGGATGAAGTTTTGAAATTTCTGAGCTGGTTTATCACATAAAAGACAGAAGTATCACATAAAAGACCAGAGTATCACATACAGGGCGAGCTAGTTACATGCTGGACAAGCTTATCACATAATGGACAAGTTTGTCACATGGGGGGCAAGCAAATCACATCGTCTTTCATGTTGAAGTGCAAATGTTGACTTTTGAGTAATACTTCATGATGACAATCATAAAAAGGAAAACTTATAATGATTTCTTTATTTTTTATTTATTTTTATATTTTCTTTTGTTTTGATGTCAGACTCAAACCAGGTTTGCAGCAGATAAATTTGGGAAAAGCTCAAATGAACGGCAGATGTCCTTTCAAGATCGCAAGAAGGCTATGCTTGAAACAGCTAGAAGGAAGTTCTTGGAGAAACATGCTCTCTTGTAATGTTATGCTGTCAGAATTTTGGGGCAAAATTGTAAACAGGTTGATGCCTGGCAGGTACATATACATCTATGATTTGTGGATTTCGTTAGCTCATCGAACCCTGAGAGGACAGAATGGGACTAAAATCAATTTATATTTGACATTTATGACATGCGTGTAAATATCTTATAGAAACACCAATCTTCCACATCTATTTTTGCCCTGGTGAAGTTCATTGTCTGTACCATCAGTGTTATCCCAGAGGACTATCACAGTGTGCCTTCCGTGGGTTTTGACAAACTTGTTCCAAGGTACCTGAGAAAGAGATAAATACAAGTATATATATATATATATATATATATATATATATATATATATATATATATATATGTATGTATATGTATATATATATATATATATATATATATATATAAATTGTTCATGATTTCTTTACTATACCATATATATTGGACAGAGTTCAGAATGTTTGATACTTTAAATGAGTGATGACCTTGACAAACTTGAGGTTATCTAATGTGATTTAAAGGTGTGAGATGTATTACATGACATTCACTATACATTTGAAAGTAACATGGATGTGGATAGAAAATAAAAATTAGTTAAATGTCTTCATAATACAAGGTTATCCTTACGGTAATCTGGGCTTTAATTTGAGGTCATTTTTGTTTTGAGCTCTTAAAAACGAGTGAATGAACAAACATTTTTACCTCTGTTAAAGCCACCTTCACAAAACCTTTTGCATATATTCAGTTGTTCAAGTTGAGAAGAGTTGTGCTCATGCCATTTAGCACCATACATTAACTCTTGTTGTGGGTGTTAAAAATATCATGTGAACTTTTGTCCCAGTGGTATATAGATGTTATAGGCTGATGTGGCTTATTGCCAAACTGCTGTTAAGATGTTTGGCCAAGTGTTAGCTTTAGTCTGAGCTAAAGTCTGATCAGTTTTGTGTTATGATAAGACTGGTATTTTGACTTTATTCTGAGTCAACTTTAAATCAGGCCAACAGTCTCCTGGTCGTGACGGTGGACTGGAAGAGTCCTGTAACAGATAGAACGAGCCTTAAATGGACTGAACATTAGCAACTTTAACACTGGGCTCTCTGCTTGCTGATGTCAGTATAGTCTGAGTGGTGTCCTGTCAGGTGTCCATGACGTGACATTCCAGTGAGGCAGCACAAAACAAATAAAACTGGCTTTCTACATGAAGACTCATGTAATATTGCTGAAAATGTGTTTTTGGAATATTAACTTACAAACTTAACACAATGGCTTTCCAGAATATGAAGATATTCCATGCTGGTCATGACACAACCTGCACCAAACCTCAGTTGATGTATGTATGTATGCATGTATGTATGTATGTATGTATGTATGAATGCTTGTTGGCAATTCTTATGTCACATATGGCATGACGTGTATAATTATAGACTGAGCTACATGTATGTGTACCTGGAATGCCCGTGTGTGTCTATTGTTAAATCAAGGCATTGTCTTTTAGAAACAAAATAGTAATTGTCTGTTGATATAGTAAAGGTACTCCATGCATAGTCGTTTCTGGCAGTTCCATATAAGTCACAGAATGGTTGCTGGCAGATGGAATTTTGTTTGTTTGATGATTTTCTCACATAAGAAATGAATATTGCATCAAAACACACACGCAAAGAGAAAGACCACTCTCACAAGGGGAAGAACCATTGTGTGTGAAATGTTGTGAGGATTTCTGTATTACTCAGTGGTGAAGTCCTGGTACACATCTCCACTGAGTATTAAAGTCCTGGTACACATCTCCTCTGAGTAATACACTCCAGCGTTGTGGATTGATGAACTTAGTAACATCAGGTCGTGGTTCATTAGACGCAGACATCCATTTCCATACAGTCGTGCCAATCCTGTCAAGAGAGAATAAAGCAATTTGCATATGTATACACAGTAATACACATCATGTTGTATTCTGACTAATACTGCACAACAGACTCGGTATATATACACGGACTGAATGAGTTCTCGTCATATGACTTAGAAATTAAAAATTAGCAAAATAATAAATAGGACGGCTTCATGGTTAGAGCGTCCGCCTCGAAGTCGGGGGACCGGTTGGGCTATAACATGGTACTTGTTATGGCTTCGTTTGGCCCCCAGTACAGAGAGATAAGGGAACACGACTGGATGGCCCGGTGTCAGTATAATGTGAATGGGTGGGGTGTCCTGCCTGGTATCTTCGGCATGATACTGCAATCAGTGGCGGCAGCAGTTTGGTGGGATGGACTCATCGCCTATGTACATACACCTAATGATGACTTCTCGTCATAAGACTAAAATTGTAAGTACGACGTTAAACCCTAAGCATATATACGGTATATTTTATGGAAATGACACAATGATTTGGCGGTAATTCAGTTATATTAATTATATATGACAAGAAGAAGAAACGGCTTCTTCAACAAAACCAAGAACAGGGTGGCTGCAGCAAAATGCGGAACAAAGCTTGTCCACTAACAACTCTTTAATGTGACAGGATAATCAAATTTTTTGAGGTAGTCAATCATTTGATGGAGTGGAATTCTAACAGGTGGCCAAACAAAAGCACATCACCAGATGATACAGTTTGAAACAAAATGCTGAAAAAATCTAAATATAACATATTTACAGAGAGAGAAAACGAATCTTAATCACAAACATAAAATTTGTACAGTCTTGGCGCAACATGTATGAATGTCATATCGTGATCTAGACGCTGTCATCCTAAATGTACTGTCACTAGTACTTTCACTAAACTCTTGAATATCCACACTCCGGGTCATTCCACTACTGACCGTCAGTAAAATATCCGACTTCGGGAAGCAACACAGGCAAACATCATCTAATTTCACTTGGACATCAAAAGATCCGCTTTACAGGCAGAAATGCACTACGCTAGAGTCTTCAATTCCATTGATCTATCGCCAGAGTTGAATTTCTCGCTTTCATAACTTTTCTGAATGTTTTAAATATTTTTCTGTCATACCCTTGGCCTGTCTGTTTTTCTGTATAGACAGGCCTATATACACATAGTGGCAGAATTATGTTCAGTTCAAGTAATTTACAAGGTTGTCCGCCAGAAATTCCGTCCATGCCTGTACTTCAAGCATATCCACAAAGACTAAGTAGACCTTCTCCTTAGAAGACCAGGATCCGAACAGAAAGGCAAATCCCAGTTCATAATTACCCTACTCTAGGTATTTAGCATATACATTCTTTATTACCGCAACAATACACACGCTCTTCTACGAATGGACTTCGTTCATTGTACTGGGCTGAGGGACGGTCATTGTAGGCCTTTAAAATATTATAGAAGCTGAATCGTCTTGAAATTCTTCATACCAAACCCGTGTCGTGGCAGAAAACATTAGTTCCGCGATCAGAATTTTGCTCGTGACGCGTTGAAATCAACGAACGTTACTGTATATATAGCCTACGTCGAACTTTACGATCAAATAAAATAAGCCCACAGAAATATATTATCGCGTACTGACAATTTAGTTTGCATTAAAGAAATTATTACTGTTGTGTTGATTTCCCCAAGTCACAATTCTTGTCAATTCAAGAATCGGCGGTTGACCATCCTCGTGAGGCCGTGTTGAGAATATGCGGTCAGCGATACTCGTGAGGCCGTGGTGAGAATATGCGGTCAGCGATCCTCGTGAGGCCGTGGTGAGAATATGCGGAGGGAATAATCGACGTGAGAACACACGCTTGTCTCCTCGGTATGACAGTGGCGTGACAGGGCGAGGGTTATATCTGGGACGACTTTCACGAAATTTCGTCAATTAATTTTTTCGCAACTATTCTAAATCTCGCCACTTGCTGGTGCTATAAACCACACAGTTTTATTTACGAAAAACGTTACCAGCATTTTGATCTATTAAATTTTTGAAACTGTCCCTTGATCTCCTAGAAAAAGAAAAACGCTACAGCGAGAAACGCTGAAAGGTTCAAAGCAGACACCATCGTGACATGAACAAGTGATGCTGACAGCAAGAGTTAAGAGTTGCCAGTAGAAACTTCCGTGGTAATACTGACTGCGACTTTAAACAATCTCCAAATACATAGATATATCCCAGACATCTAGGTAACAACAGGTCTGCAGTACAATTCACACCTCAATTAGACCTCAAGCCGGTCACGGTTGATGAGTCAAAACGCTTAGCATCCAATGGATGCGTTACACGAAATGGGTTCAGTTCCTACTCTGAACCTACATCTAGTCTGATCCACGCTGCCAGTGTTTGTGGGGCCTTGGTGACGATAAGCGGTCAGCTACGCCGGTGTGGCCGTTTGCACGGTCTTACGCTCATTCAAGAGCTCTTGTCTTTCACAAATATGGGATCGAGCTCTGTATGCCACACGTGGTCGATGGTTTAGTTCATGCACTCGACCCATCAAAATGATCGTGATGTTATAAGTGGTGACTTCCTGAGTACAGTATGGTATTAAATAACCATCGTATACATAAAATTAATCACGTTTTGTTTTATTCTGAAGTGCTTCAAAGACCCATGGTTTTCCGCCTAGATGTGGTATACATAAACCATTCCATGTAGGCTTATGTCCAAGAAAAGGGTATCGGTCATACATACTGCGAACAGTCACAAAACGGTAACGCGTTGATGTGTTCATATGTATGTTATTTGTACCATCTAGATAATTGTCTTTCAGTGTGGAAATGCCTTCACTCACACAACGACAGGATATTGGCCCTCTGAAATATTTTGTATCAACTTGTCCTCGACGATTTCACCACTTAAGACTTGCAATGGAGAGTTAGTCATCCTAGTGGAATACATTATGTAGTCAAAAGTCATTCTTCAGGACACGCGGGAAAATGCACAACGAGGTCATGTATGGTCCAGGGGAAAGCTCAACAAAAATAACCAGATCATCTGCATCCTTGACAGCATCAGGCAAAAAAAAAGATACAGTTGGAAAGAATTTATGGAGTAATTACACAAAGATGAAACAGACTTTGCTGTGTGTGGGACTATCATTATATCTATATATATGTAGTTTTAATTGTGCGACAAACAAGTATCTGTCGTCATCGTATGAGTGAAAACTTGACAGGACGATATCCAAGCGTACATCCACGAATATCACACAACTATACACTGGTAATAACCAGTTGTAGGAAGCCACCTATTTGTACGTATTAAAATGTTAACATTTGCCGATATCTTCGGTGGACTAATTGTTAGATCGTCGACTCTAATCAAACCCGGATCGGGTCATAACAAAGGTTATCAAAATGATACTTGTTGCTGCCTCACTTGATCTTCAAAGAACTGAAAGGTAAGGAAACAGGAAGGGCTGGGCCGGCAGCTATTTTAGCACTACATTAAGGCATGTATTATATTTAGGCATTGTCTTCTGGCAATTTTCAGCCCTTTACATGCTCTCAGTGAATCTTGACGTCAGCGTACAAACCAAAAACGCACTTATTCTAACAAAGGCTGAGGAATATCGAGAATCCCGCTTACGGTTTTGTGCTGTCGAATACGACAGTAGGTTTGTACTGTCGAATATGACAGTAGGGTACAAAAATCGCACGATGAAGTACGACAGTTTAAAATTGTGGGTCTGCATGTTGCTCACGTGTATATTGCTCACGTGTATGTTGATCTCCTAGGTTAATCACCTGTAGGTTGATCACCTGTATGTTGATCACCCAGAATACTCAATAATGATTACGAGGCCGCATGGATTTCAGTACAGATATCCATGTCTGCCCAAGATTTTCATGCCGTAGTATATCATGCCAAAAATGCAAGGATGTCACAGCGTTTAAGTAAGGTGACAACGAACTACACGGATGTTCTTCAAAGGAATTGTATATTTGGTCTGATATGTGGTCATACAAGTCGCGTCCTTAACTGAGTGTTAAATACCGTGTGATTACCAGAGCCAGTTCTGATAGGAGGTTCCGCTGACGTAACTGAACGCCGGGTGGGTAGACCGTGTAGTCCATTCGCAATAATCTCCGCCGCAGACAGTATAAGAATTGATGAAAAATCTTCGATTCCTGAAAAGGAATAAATACATCACACATGAAACAAGATAATTGGGTGTACGTGCAAAACGATAAATACATATATTTAGGCTTGTCACAGAGAGTAAAAGTATTCCTGAAAGCAAACACAAAACCGGTCCAAGTGCTTCTGTTCTAAAATATTTCATAATTTTCAAAGTTTGGCTTAAGAACAAAAAAATCTGGGAAATGGGTATCAAGTATAATGTATTGCCGATTTCTAATAATGTAACTAATACCTTACCTCTGCGATAGTTCAGTTCTTCTAGTCGTTAATGATCGAGTGTTTGTAGAAAGCGTTGTTGAAGGGAGAGCTGAGGTTTAGATACCGGGTCAAGCTCACCTCAGACAGGTTCGGGGATGGTTCAGACACTCAGGTATTGTACACGGAGACACCTGAATCCGACGACACCCGTAATACAGGAAAATGAATACTTTCTGTTTAAGAGGGAATGTAAACTGATTTTAGTGTGGGTAAAATAATACAGCGGTGTAGAGCCACAGCTGTTTGCTTGACTGTTGTTTTGAAAATTAATTTTCGCTATGCAGCCTTCCTGCAGAAAGCCGATTCAACTGTAAACACACTGACCATGCCCTTTCTATGTAACAAATTGCTACGTACCCAGCAAATTCATCGCACAGATCAGTAGTTCGCTTATCCTCTTTTTTTTGAACTGCCAAATTTACCAAGTTCAAAGTCCTAGATTTTTTTTTCTTTTGACAATTGCTGAGCGGACATAATTCTTGTCAATTTCTGTGAGGGGCCCACTAGGAAACTTCTTCACATAGCTGGCTCCACATCAAATGTTAATGCGTGTAACTTACCTATACATTTATCTGATTGGTGTTAATTTTAATGCCGTAATTTTCATTATTCACTTATGAAGCCAGCCAGTTTGATATATAAGTAGGGGAAATCGTATTTTCTGGAGTACACCACCACTAGATTCCTTTCCACTAAAACCGTCTGATTTAATGTCGCAGACTAGCGGCGAGAGCTGGATTCGAACATCCGACATTATTGATCTGCTACGCACAGCGAACCAAGACGAACCCATAAAAATGCAAAAACAATTCACACACTATAAGATATGTGTAGGTCTTAAATGTTTTAAGATATGTTAACAGTGATTACGATTTACCACTAGACAAATGTAATCTTGACTAAAGGACGAGCATATATTACAGAAATCATAGGAATCTGTCATGGGGGGGGGGGGCACAACCATCCGCAGGCTACTGGCAGACCTTTCCACATACGGCCAGAGAGGAAGCCAGTATGAGCTGAACTAGAACTCACAGATGGTTAGCGTGCGAGCGCGGCGTAATGACGCCGCGCTCGCACGCTAACCATCTCCACCACCGAGCCCCCCACAAGAATCTAAGAAATAAAGAACCAATCAGACCTCTTCATAGCAAAAGTATTTACCGTCGTGCCAAGAATAGATTTCCAAGTCGGAGTTAAACCAAGGTTGTTGTATCATGCCAAGGAGAAGACAGTCTGTATTCTGCTTCACGGCAAATGCTTTACATGTACCTCCAAGGGCCACGCATTTGCTCATGCACTCCATGGGTGATGTGTGAGGCATGGGCTTCAATTTTCTCCAAACTATTGCACTTTCGGCATGACGTTTACATTTATTTATTTTTTTGATTGGTGTTTTACGCCGATTTCAAGAATATTTTACTTACACGACGGCGGCCAGCATTTTGATGGGAGGAAACCGGGCAGAGCCCGGCGAATACCCACGACCATCCGCAGGTTGATGTCAGATCTTCCCACGTACGGCCGAGAGGCAGCCAGCATGAGCTGGACTTGCCTGACGTTTATAGGCATAACGAGCGTTGTTACCCTCACAAGTACTTACAGAACTTGTAGTGATAGGCCCCACGGCATTTGAGCCAAACAGTACGGGGAGCGTTGCTACTATCATGTTCACTGATGGAATGAGGGATAAACAAACGTGTTACAAACACATCTTTTGGCCTCGTAGAAGGATTGCAGGCAACTCTATCACCAGATTTTCAGACAATTAATGTCACTTTTGACAGGCATTTCAAAAAACCATTAATGTTAGAAGATACAAGCTAATGACGCTTAACAGTGATCTGAAGGACCGGGCAGCCGCGGCTTCCATTAACATCTGTTAATCAATAAAAGTGGGCAAATGTTGTGGGTTTTCCAAATCTTCAAGTTATAAGAAGTATACCGACAAAAATATCGTTTAAATAATAGTCATGGAACTAGTCTGAATTCATACGCAAGGTAGAGAAAATAGTAGGGAGGAGAAGGGTAAAAGACATAAAAATCGACTTTCAACAATAGTAGAAGTTTTGGCTGGGTGAAAAATGCCCCACTGTATCATTTGACTTCTCAAAAACATTGGACACGTTTTGGTGACGTTGATTTAATGATCACATGTCTCGTCCTGTTCCCAGTGTACAAATGACACCACTTTTCCTTCATTACCTCCTTAGAGTCACAAAGTTTCAACTCCTCATTTTCCACAATCGTTCCCTGACGTATTCTACGTACCGTAAATGTTAATAGATTAGCGGTGTGACGCCAGGGGGAGGGAAACAGCCACATGATACAGTACAACATTTTTACCATCCTTGATAAAAGAGTTCATACACGAAACTCCTTGCGTCAGAAGTAAGATGGTATTCAGGGTATAGCCTAGATTTCCCACATGTCACATTCGATAGTGTGTCGATGGGAGGAAAGCTGCCACAGCTTATCATTGCGAGACAACGTGTGCAATAGACGTAAAATATACCATGTACCAACATCGTATGCGACGGGCAAAGTTAACATGTCCGTCACAGGCACTTGAAACCAACCAGCAGAGCAAAATAAAATGCTACATTATTTTGTGCCCTCGAAAAGTAGATGAGATTCGTAGGCCTAAGGTGCGTCTGAGAACATTTGAGCACGAATGTGGGCCTCATGACCAAAAAAAGATTTTGGTTGTGAATAACGTCACAAGTATTCATAACAACATGTTGTTTCAAACATATCTATATCAGCATGTACAGTATAATTCACACTTTATTAAATAAGGGATAATTACTTTCATTATTAAACGTTATGCGTCCTGTTGTACTCATCTTCCTACCAACAAGGTTGATACTTGCTACAGGCTTCGTTATCACCCTTGCGCCATAGTAAATATAAAAGTCGTCAGAAACCTACTCTTTCGACAGCCAATGATATTGCGGTCCGCGTTCTTCCGCCAGGGCATTTTCAGTCCATCACTGAACGTCCCTAATAAGGGTGTATTTTGTTGTTTCGAAGTAAATACATGTGCGCTCGGATCCGATTTTTCCTTGTCACAACATTATACAACAGCAGTAATCAGTGCTATCCATGTGCTTTTTTTGAAAAGAATAAGCAGTGGAAAGACAGCGTACTATCTACCGGTGATGGTGAAAGATTCCGAACAACCGATAGATGTATCCACGTGGGTGTGCAGGGAGTTATTATTATTTGTTTTTCGCTAGCATTTCTACCTCTGGTGTGAAATGAATGTATTCCATACACTACATACTTCTCACTACAGCCATACCCATTACAGTTGTTTTGAACTCCTGTCAGTGTCAGTAACTCGGGTGAAATCTGAATGAACCGTGGATCATGTACATTTGTGAAGGACTGGGCTTTGAGAATTAATGTGACTCAGTAAATCAAGGTAGATGATGACGGATATGGTTAGTTTGATTATATGAAGATAGCTGTATATGGCGTGTTGTATTTGATTCTGTTGCTTTACCTACCTGTCAAAGTCTTGACTGGAAGAGAAATATTAGATCAATAGAGAAACTATTGGTCGTAGCTCAAATCCGTTGGCATACTACTGAAAGAGCATGTCTTGGGCTACAATGTGGTGCAAGTTTCACATTTCTGGCTCTCATAGTTCTCGAGTTACAGGTCATTGAAATTACGTAACTAAATTTGGTTTTTGACTATATCTCAAAATGTTACAAAGATATGCAAAATATAAAAGCAGATTCGGAATCATCGGCATACATCAGAATACGTTAAAAAAATTGAAATTTCAAACCTATTTGTGACGTCACAGCTTCGACCAGTGGCGAGCTTCTAAAGTTTTCACCGGAAGTCAACGATAGGTCAGCTTATTCTAACTACCAACGGTCTAGCTGCATATCAAATTTCAAAACAATCGGATCTGTGGTTCTTGAGAAGAAGATGTTTAAACGATTTCATATATAATCCAATATGGCCACCAAACCACGTGACATAACAAAAATCGGGCTCTGTAGTGCACAGCTTCAGACATCGAGGAATAATACTGCAAAATTTCAAGTCAACCGGTCGAGCGGTCTAGGCTGCAGGCTGCACACAAAATCGGTGGAATAATACGAACAATTTCAATAGGTGTCCCGCCGGACCCCTAATAATATTTTGTTAGACCTTGTGATGAATTTCTTCCCCATCTAATATGATGAACATTGAAGTCAAACATATGATTGTTTAAAGGCATACAACATTGACTTAGAATGACTCTCTTAAGTGTTATTACATATACAGGCATGTATACTGGCGAGGAAAGCATTAATCAGGTTCAATTCTCATGGGCTCTACATGTTTTCCTTCCACCATACCGGCCCCGATAGCACAGATGGTAGAGAGTCCGCTTCGGGAGGCGGTAGATCCAGAGTTAATCCTGGGTCGGGTTACACGTTAGACCTTAAATGAGAAAGTTGTGACTTTTTCGCTTTGCCTTCAGCATTAAGAGGATAATGCAACGACTGGTTGACCCATTTCAGTGTAATGCTCGGGCGGAGCGGCTTACTTGACTTTGGTAAGGTGTCTCGGTGAAGCAGGACTACACAAAAGAGCGGCGAAAATCCGCCATGCAACAAGGAGGCACATCAGATCCACTCTAAGGACTCCTTCGTCGTCATATGATTGAAAAATTGTTAAATACGACGCTAAACCCCAAGCACTCACTTATTCACTCCTTCCACCATAATGCTGGCCGCCGTTGTGTAAGTGAAATATTCTTGAGTACGGCGTAAAACACCAATCAAATAAATAAATTAATTAATCAACTTCAAGAAATCGGTTGATCATGATTATCAACCGATCTCGTAAATAACTTTACGTATATAAAATATTTTCGGTTCCCCTTGACACATATTACAGCTTGATATTACAATGTGCTTTGGCTGACGTTGTATATTTCATGTAATGCACGTATGCAACCCCAGCTTTAATTTAACACTGACTTCTCCGTATTCAACAAGTGACTTGAGCGCCTAGAGTACTCAAACCAACATCAGCTCATTTAAAGTTAATCGCTTGGTTCAAGATGCTATAAAAAGAAAAAAACATATACGGATCAACAAGTTAAATAATAATATTTTATATTCAATCCAGGGTAAAATGTGACAGCAAAGGTTCAATTCATAAAAGTATTTTCACACTATAGATTTTTGAGTGAGTGAGTGAGTGTTCAGGGTTTAACGTCGTACTTAACAATTTTTCAGTCATAGGATGACGAAGGAATCCTTAGAGATGCGATGTGCCTCCTTGTTGCAGGACGCATTTCCACCGCTTTTTAATCTAGTCATGCTTCACTGAGTAAGGCAAGTTGCACATACGCCCTCGGTTCACGTCCAAACAGAAAACGACCCCAAAAGGGTATGGCACCGCCACCAGGTTATCGTACATGTAAATATTACTATGATGGAAAGTAAATGGGTGTTAGACAATATACCACTCTTTAAGAGAACTGAAGAAAAATAACGCATTTCAGCTACCAAATAGGTATTTTTATACCTTAATTTTTTCCCCGAAATCACTTCGTGCGGGAGTATGTAAAGCCGTATTCATAGTTATTACTAACTGCAGCACCACATATTTAATGCCTGAAAGGTTAAAGAGTTTAAGTGCCAGTCCGTTGGAAGTTTAAAGTCCATTGACCAATTAGGTCGCGTTTCGAAACCACACCTAGCTGCTTTCTTGGCTGGAACATTCAAGCGGTTTGTCGGGTTAAACACAAGTCAAATAAATAAATACGAATTGTAGTACAGCTATAATAGTTTTTATGTTGAAACAGTGTTCTATTAAATTAATATATGTTCATTTTCTTAATGATTTTGATCTGGCTTAAAAATTATCTTTTTTTTATAGATGGCTCCCAAGTCTTTACACGGCATGGCCCTATTTGCTAATGCGCGCGCTCGTCACAGGTTAGCTCTGGCTGCCAAGGTAATATTTACATATACGATAACCTCATGGCGGTTTGGACGTGAATTGAGGGCGTACGTACAAGCTGCATGACATGGTTAATTTCCGAAATCCCACCTTCCTCTCCCTTAAGGGGCTTTGCGTGCTCTCTTATTTTCCTGTATCATATGTTGCCTTTTTTCGGACCCACCTTTGCGGGTTATAATTGCTTTAACATGTATTAATTACAAATAATGAATTCACAAGATATTTTAGCCTTCATCTGTTGTATTTATTTTAATATCTTAATTTCAACAAATTTGTCATTTTTTCTGTGTGACCATATAAACCAATTCTGTCCATTCTGTGGTAAGAAGCCACCACCAGGTAACTGGCATATATATATATATATATATATATATATATATATATATATATATATATATATATATATATATATATATATATATATATATATATATATATATATATATATATATATATATATATATATATATATATATATATATATATATATATATATATATATATATATATATATATATATATATATATATATATATATATATATATATATATATATATATATATATATATATATATGGGACCTCCGTGGCTCAGTTGGTTAGTGCGCTAGCGCAGCGTAATGACCCAGGAGTCTCTCACCAATGCGGTCGGTGTGAGTTCAAGTCCAGCTCAAATAAATAAATATATATATATATATATTCATGTTTATGGCTAATGTAGTTGTTGTGATCAGTGTTTAAATATGTGTCTCATCTATATAGCAACAAATTCAAAGCGTTTCTCGCCAACAGGTGTTGAATAATAGCACGTGTGTCACCACACGTGTATCGAACGAATAGGCCTGCTAAAGATCTACATACCTGTTTCTACAAGCTATGTAACTATAACACAACGGCATGGTAACTTATAATACAGTATATAGATGGCGGCATGGACTCGCCCTGCCACAAGAAGACACAATATATGTACGCCTAATGACTCCTCGTCGTCACATGAATGAAAAATTGTTACCAAAAGTATACATACATACATATATATGCCAAAAGGGTGTAAATGTATCAATAGGGTGGATTTAATTTTTAATCAGATTTTTCAACTGGAAAAAATACAACAGTAATTTACAAGTGATCAGGTCAATTTATTTATTTATTTGATTGGTGTTTTACGCCGTACTCAAGAATATTTCACTTATACGACGGCGGCCAGCATTATGGTGGGTGGAAACCGGGGTGATCAGGTCAAGGACTGGGAAATGCGTACACGTGTTACGAGTTGCTGCGTAACGGTAACTCGTGACATTTCCCAGTCGTTCCCCTTACACATTAACTCATGATAACATTTCCCATTCGTGTTGCTTATACAGTAATTCGTGACCACATTTTCCGGTCTTGCTGCTTACACAGTAACTCTTGACAATTTTCCCCAGTCGTTCCGCTTACAAATTAATTCGTGACCACATTCCCCAGTCGTTCCTCTTACAAATTAACTCGTGATCACATTTACCACTCGTTCCGCCTACACAGCAACTCATGACCACATTTGTCAGCCGTCCTGCTTACACAGTAACTCGTGATCACATTTACCACTCGTTCCGCCTACACAGCAACTCATGACCACATTTGTCAGCCGTCCTGCTTACACAGTAACTCGTGATCACATTTCACACTCGTTCCGCGTACAGGGTAACTCGAGACTATATTTCCCAGTCGTTCCGCTTGCACAGTAACTCGTCCACAAATTTTACAGTCGTTTGGCTTACAAAACAACTCGACCCCATAATTCCCAGTCTGGGCCTCTTACCCCTGCCCATGCTTGGTCACCTTTCTCATACAATCGGCAGTACCTTGTTTTAGTGTTGTAGAATACCAGTTCACACTGTACTTCACAATATCGAACACACATGGTCAGTGTCGGGCACGTCTTATCTAACAAAAATGTCCCGACGGTTCTGACAGCCATTTGAATCTTTCTGAAAACTACATGCAAAATAATTTTTTTAAGAAATTAAGAAAATCTGTTTAAGAAATTCGTTTACAAGAAATGGCCAGAAGAAAGCCAATAAACACGTTTTTCAACAGATTACAATTGATATTTAACTACCAGGTAGTCGATAAACTCTATTGGTTTATTTGTTTAATTGGCCTTCACGCGTTTCCAAGAATATTTCGCTTATACGGCTACAGCCAATATTATGGTTTGATAAAAATGATAGACTCGAAAAAACAAAAGTCTAAATTGACACTTAGATAACGAAAAACGTAACGAATCAGGTTTATCTCGTCGATATAATGCAAACGACTTAGGATCAAGCTACAAAGAGTTTAATTATTCAGGATGTAGCTTTCGCCAAATTCTTGTGTAATGAAATATTCTTTATGACAAGTAAATTGTTACCTGTTTGAGTTCTGGATCCAGATCCCTTGGGTTTCTTTCGTTTAGGTTTTCGCTTTATGGTATCTTCAAAGGTAATTAGAATGCAAAGGTTAGCTTAAGGATTGCACACTGTAATAACTGCCAACATGTAACATGTTCAAGGTGTTTTTATTTCTTAGATATATGTATACATGTATTTATTTTTTAACGGAGTGATTTGAGTTGTCATTGTATTTGATCAACATTATAAAGAGGCTTTATTACCTGTTGTTGGATAAGCAAGCTTAAGTATGTTACAATTAAGCATTAAGCACGTTTGTTATATATTGCAAAGAGATGTTTATCACGCTTTCAAATGTTAAGTATCTAGGGGAGAAGGGTCACTGTAAGATGGTGATGGTGAGCTAGAAAATGGCTGTTATATTAGTACTGCATAGTTCTATTTTTACTTACACTCCAATAGAACTATACATCCTTATGTTTACTTTTCTTGGAAAGATTCCAGAGTTCTGCCACTTCGCACCTCATGATCTTATCTTGAGTCTCATGCGAAAGTACAAACCTGCACAAATATGCGCGCTACAATATCGGTGGCCTAACTTTTATTTCTTAGCCTCAGGATTTCCGATGCGAGAGAAAATAAATTATCTGCACGTGCAAATTACGTTGGAAAACGAGTACAAATGTTCACTGGTCCAAGTGGAGGAGTGTCTTCAGTTATATTTACTTAACTTACAGAGATAACATTTGCATAACAACGTGTGTCAGCTTACGATGCTACCCGGAACGACTCATATACCATTTTCCACTCTGGATTATGTTAATTATCCACGTGTGTCAGATTTGTAAGCTCTTTCAGCAGATTTGGTAGACGTAAGCCACGGGAGTCATGAAGAAATTATCTGTTTCAGAATATGACACTGTATAACGGTCGTTAAGCAGCACGGCGTCGTTGGTATGCTAAGATAGAATGAAGTATAAGTGTGGCCTGCATGACGGGCTACAGACTACATGTAGCTACACTACTGCAGCTGACAGTAGTTTAATGGCGTAATCCGTTATAAATGCTACACACACTTCAACTGTAAAACAGGCTGCATTTGGAAATGAAAGAACTTGATATTTAAATTTTCAAAAAGTTCTCGACAATCAAGCTACAGAATTCTGTTTTTATTTTGACAGGATTTTCTAGTTATCAGCGAGTTTTTCTGTTTTGTTGATCTCCCCCCCCCCCTCATTTCAAGGACAATCAAATTTGGCTACGTCATTTGCGTAATCGTTTGACGGTCGCAACTTCAACCAGTAACGCACTGTTTAAGGGTGGCGTAACTGCCCAGAACATGCTGAACCATATGTGCGCTGCCTGTCTTCGTGCCCGATGTCCTTATCTTGGTCCTATTCGAACACAGGTAAACCGTATTGAACGTGTATGCTGGGCACAATCACACCTGTGCTGGAACCACAGACAATGATATATAAGGTTGTGTTTTTACGCAGTGATTTGCCGACGGAGGAGTGCGATCGTAACGTTGGAACGGCGAACGTCACGCCCAGGGCTGGATTGGCCGTTTTTGTGATGGAAGCGTAATGGTTTGCAGAGAGGTTATTTGTGGAAACGCCAATGCAGTGAGATAACCAAGTCCTTGTTCCAAACCTGGAGCCGTTCATAGCTGCTCAAGTTCCCGGCCTTCAGTTCCAACATGGCAATGCAACACGAAATTGTTGTGACACTAAGTTTCATGCAAAAAGTGGGCATTGACGTCAGTAAGTGGC
The DNA here is from genome assembly GCF_032854445.1 of Liolophura sinensis. Lineage (NCBI taxonomy): Eukaryota > Metazoa > Mollusca > Polyplacophora > Chitonida > Chitonidae > Liolophura > Liolophura sinensis. The sequence continues at coordinate 71,936,245 of NC_088300.1, forward strand.
CATCGTGGATATGTTTGGAAAATAAAATAACACATGTGAAATTTCTTTATTTGTTCAGTGTATGAAGCATGTAAAATGAACTTAAATTTAGAACTGTACCACAGTCCTTTCAGCTAAATTAAGACCAAATGCTGATCGTCATTGGAGTACTGTTACCATAGACGAGTGCTCTCCTTAACTATAGAGAGATCAGCTATCTGGCCTTTTTAAAACGCATATTGCGACAAAACTGTCGCTCTTAGTCGTACTATTTTACTGAACTAAATGGAGAGCAGTAGGTGATCTATCTTCTGGCCAATCCTTCTGCCTCAGAACACCTATGGTTTCCGATCAAGTGATCTTCGAAAATGAGACTAAAGCCAGTTTTAATTGCAATTTACAGAAAAAATAACAGGCCAAAAAACATCTATCCTTTTTCAATCTTCAAAAATAGATGGCCACATGATTTGAACAACCAATAGCGATCTTCCACACTTCTCGACCGACTTGAATGAAATTTGCAAACCTCATACTCCCAGTTGTCTTGCACATGCATATCAATGTCCAGTGCAATCTACTGTATGGCGGCTAAGTGGGTCACAAGTGGGTGAAGTTTTTAACTCCAGCAGGTAGCTCAAGTAATTCGATGATGAACATGGGTAAGAAGTTAAAGCTGTGATACGCAGTTTTCTCACAAAACGACAAAAACACACGTCAGAGAAGTGAATCTGTCTCATTCACTAAATGGTATATTGGTAATCTGCTAGCTTTAAACAATCCACAGGCTGTAAAATAGAAGATATGTAATGAGTGAACTGAAGATATCAAATTTATTAAAAGAGAGTAGTAGTTTTTATTTGAACAAATGAAAACTACTACTACTGTTAAGAAAAATAATGGCCTGCCCGATGTTTCCTTTTTGGGGATTTTACTTAGCCTTCGTGGCGATAGCTCCATATCGTAGTTAACGCCGAGGAATTCCCATTGATTCAATTATCTCTTGTCACATTTATAACTCTGGCGCTTCCTTTTTTGTCAATTTTTACGATATGTCCTGGTCGAAAGTCGGACATGTTGACATTTGCAGACAAGAAAAAGTTGTAAAAAAAAAGTAGTGCCTTACAGCCGAGTTGTAACTTTTCATTGGTCGATTTGATGAATAAAAAGATACACGGACCAATCAAAGTGTCGGAATTTATATTACACGTGGTGCATATCAAAACGATATGTCATGCCTTTATTACCCGGAAAAATCAACATTTTGGGGATAAAGATATTTATCCACCGATGGATTTAATCGAAACCACAGATTCTCCACATGGTACGTCTTATCTAGATTTATATTTGTACAAAGGCCAAAAAAGATTTTCTTTCTAGCCTTTATGAAAAGAGACGATTTCAATTTTGATATTATAAATTATCCTTAGGCCTACCTTCCCAGCAATTTCCCAGCAATATACCAAAGAGTCCTGCATATGGCGTGTTCATATCTCGCCTTGTAGCATTTGTTAGATCCTGTGTGTTGTGTGACGATTTCAATCAACGTCACAAGTTATTACTGCAAGAACTAGTGGGTCAAGATTATTCCATCCAAGGCCTTCACTGTAAGTTTCTTAAATTTTACGATTAGTATATTTTTCGTATAATTAAATACGGACAGAGCGTCGAGAATCTCTGGCACTCTGCTTCATGACTGTGTCTAATTTCATCTAAGCCCATGTCTAAGGACGGTATATCCTTCGTGTTGAATTAGTTCGTCACGTTGGATATATGAACAGTTGCTACAACTTACATGTATATACTAGCATGGTACGCGATTTCAATACTGATTTCACTCATTCTCCCAGAACATAGCTTGCATCTTTCCACCATCATTGAAAACTGTTGAATGCTTCTCCTTCCATGATTCCGTCCTATTTTCGTACTTTGTAGATTTTTCAATTATACGACGGCGGCCAACATTATGGTGGGAGTAAATCCAGCTTTGAGCTTGGAAGCCTGATAACACCGTGGGCCCGTTTGCGCCAATCCCTCTTCGCGATAAGAGCAAGTCACTATCATGACAACCAAGCAATGTAGTCTTTTAACATTCAGAGGGCTTTTTAATGTTATTTTGTAATGTGAAATGGTATGACAACAGAGTAATTGGAGTAACCCTCGATCAGTGACGTCTAATGAACTGCAAATAACATCACTGCATTTTTTTGTACCCAATTCTGCTTAAGCCGTGGTGCTAGTAGGCGTATAACTTGCCACTCTTTATGCATTTACATGAAGAATTACAATAAAATCCTGACCGTGGCAAATTCACAAGAGGACGCATTTCACCGGTTAAGTATCACCATTTCCCAACTATCACAACTGTTCTGGATTTGCTCTCTATGCTGTACATCTATCATCGTATTACACAAGTGGGCTGTGGTGTAGAATCACATTTTTGCTTAGAAAGGCCTGTGATATTCTTTTAGTTCGGGGTTCTTCCCTTTGCTCAGAAAATACCAAACTACACCCAGATGTTTTTACAACCCTTCGCAACTTGCCTCACAAATATAGCAACTTTAAGACATACGTCGCCTCACAATAGACACTTGACAGAACTCAGCACAGATCTGCGTAAAACAGACCCAAGAACGTTTCTTAAATTGCCCTCCTTCTAGAAGATTGTTTAGTTTTGGTTTAGATGTTAGGTTGGTGAAAGGCGAAGAGCAAAAAAAAAAAGCGATAATCATTCCGTACAGGTTTAAAACTGTTTTACACTTACCATATCGGCAAAGGAAAGGGGCTTTTACCGAACATTTATACTTCGTCCAGTAAAGCGCTTTTCTATCTCGAACTCTGCAGAACTGAGCACATGACTCCTTAAAGCCTTGGAGTAGAAAAAGAAGTCCATTCGTTTCAGGCCATTTGACAGCACTCACTGTTGAACAATGGTTTAATAATCAGATCAGCTCATGTTCTTTTTAACTGGTCAAATATAAATCAAGAATCGTTATATAATGAATTGTCATTACATTTGTCAGTTTAGTAGTATGAGTGGTTATCCATTAGCTCTTACGGACAATGTCTTGGCATAACAGAACTTTAACAAATTCTTGTTACGTGTGGTTACACTAGATTATCTGAACAATATCTTGGCATAACAGAACTTTAACTTTACAGTTGCAAATGTTGTTACATTAGTGCATCCATGCAGTATCTTTGCATAACAGAACTTTTTGCTGGCAAATATGGTTACATTAGATTATCCGACTAATGTCTTGGCATATAAGAGAACTTTAACAATTCATTCGTACGCGTGGTTACATTAGTTCCTAAGTATACAGTGCCTTCGCATAAAAGAACACAATTCTAACGTAATGACAAGTTAACCGAATCAATATGAAATTACGCGCTGCTGACCTCAAACACACAATATACTTACGCATTACGACAATTTATAAGCAATTACGGGGAGACTTATAAGCAATTACGGGGAGACAATTTGTAAGCAATTATGTGAAGACAATTTATAAGCACTTACGTGGAGACAATTTGTAAGCAATTACGTAGAGACAATTTATAGGCAACTACGTGGGGACAATTTATAGGCAATTAGGTGGGTACAATTTATAAGCAATTATGGGGAGACAATTTATAAGCAGTTTAGTGGGGGGGGGGGGGGGGGGTGGCAATTTATAAAAATTCATAAGCAATATGTAATTGGCACTTTCAACTGACGTCAGTATAAGCACTGAGCGATCAATATATGGGATATATTTTAGTATTTCTTGGTATAGTGTGGTGCAAAGTAATTATTTAATTGTTCCAAAATACATCTTTTAAAATGACATGGTTATTGTCATACGCACTTGAAGACATAGCGTCTTGAGGATTTTCATCGTACGTAGCCATCCATGCACAGCTTGTGGAAAGTTTAGTTCGGATATAGTCCATTAAGGTAGCCTCTGCAAAATGGCCCAACATCGCCACATTTAAATACGCCAGTTTTCCGCCTTGTTTTTGGCAGAACTCATTCGCATCAGTATAAACCATCAAGTCATTATTCCAGTGGTAACAGGAACCTTGGAATTCAATGCCTTGTCGACACCGCGAATACACGTAACCTGGAAGTTAATACATGAATGCCTTGATTGCATGATGACGTCATTAGCTGTTTCATAGTTAAGAAAAATATTTATTTATTTGCTTGATTGATGTTTAACGCTTTAACCAGGGATATTTTCCTAATACGTTTAGGGGTGGATTAAACCTACCATAGCCAGAACATTCATCAAGACAGTGTACGAATCTCGAATATTGCGCCAGCACCACATTCATCATTCGATTCTCGAATAACACGCTGGCAATATAGAAGTTAGGGAGACATTCATTTTTTCTTATTCTGTCTATGTATTTATTTGATTCTTGTTTTACGCCGTAATCAAGAACATTTCACTTATACAAGGGTGGCTAGCATTGTGGTGGGACGAAACCGGACAATACAGGAATAAACCAGCGACCATCCCCAAGTTGCTGGAAGCCGTTTAGTTATTTGAATAGCGACTATTGTGCTGGCAAGACATTCATTATTCGAATCTTGTGCCAGTAACGAATGTCATTCTATAGTCTGTTTTTAGCGAGTCGCTTATATTCAGCTCTCTGTAAAATATGGTGCAAACACCTTTTTTGTTAATAGGATCTAAACCAGGACGATTTCTCGAATTTTGTGCTAGCGGATTTTTCATTATTCAGGGCCTTAGTAACATGTTGGCTCAAATATGGTTCCAACACATTTTTCGTTTTCACATTTTTTGTAACGTGCTGGTTCGAATATGGTGCCAGGACTTTTTTCGTTATTCGGGCCTTCAATATGGTACAGGCTCGAATATGGTACTAAACTTACTGGTTATTCATATCTCAGATATGGTGGTCGCATGTTTTTCAACTCTTCAGTGCTAACTGGAATGTAGCACTAGCACGTTTTTCTTTATTCAGATCTGAATAAAAAAAAGTTTACGCAAGTCTAGAGCTTGCACATTTGCGATATCCATCAGTTTAATAACCCTCTGGCCCGAATATGGTACCAGCCCGTTATATTCGTTTTTTGGGTAACGAAAAACGAATATGGGGCTAACTTCTATATTACCAGCACGTTAATAAAGCTCGAGCTAACATTTTACTTAGCACTTTACTGAAGAGCTGGATATCGAGAAACATCGTGGCACAGAATTCCAGTAAACTTATCTAATAGCATAATAAGGTTCCAGCACTACATTCGAGCCTGTTACTTGAAGTATGTGTTCAAAAGGTGAACATGATGCTAAATTCGAAATCTGAATATCGAATTGGTTGCTAACGCGATATTCATTAAGCGAATTATAACGAAAATGGCGCTAACTTTTATATTGTCACCACGTTTTTCGAAAAACGATTTAAAAAAAACGACATATGTACGGCTTTTGCCAACTGTAAGCAATTGTGTGAAGAGAGCTTCGAAGATTGTTAGTATATGCATACGCTTAAAATACAATAGCGGTGAAGCAATTAGATATATGTAGAAGGAGACTAATTAGAGAAAGTAACATTGCCAAGAAATACAAATCTGTCAGCAGAACCATAACTGTTGTATTTACTTACTTGTTTGAAGAAAGATCAAAAATAATATCCCCGAACAAGAAACCTGTTCAAATATGGTCCGATGCCGATCTGTCCTCATTTTGACTTTGCTGTTCATCAAAGGTCTGTTGGAGTTATTTACACTCACTGCCGTTCTTTGTATGTAAGAAATCTATTCTACTGGACAGAACATTTATAACCTTCCTTTCATACGATGACCTGTATGTTCCGGGCTGAGATGTATGTATTCAGCCCAAATTTGAATTATTTAGGGCCTACTATAGTCAAGACAAAGCGAACAAAAGACGCCTTGTTTAGATGTAAGTGGATTCAGAAAGAGAAAACAAAAACCTTATATTTAGCTGATAACAGTCACCAAACATATTATAATCACTAATCGTTTAATCGATGGAATTAAGCGGGTGTTTTGGTAGTAGTAAAATAAATTTACATAATATAGGCACTAACACTGGTGTGGCTGGTTCTTTTCGCAATGTTCTCCTTTTGTCTATGTTAGCCGCACTAGGGCGACAGAGGGCGATACAGGTCTTTCTCTCGATACATTCTATCAATCAGTCATTTATATGTGTCATGTATCATTTGACAGAAACCGTTGTTTGAAATTTGGTTTCACAATCAGATTGAAAAGAGGCAAGGTTTGTCTGTTAACTTCATGGAATTTTTATTGTCGTTACTGAAATGTATACCATCAGCTAGTTCTATAGGTCACCATGCGATTGTGTTACAGCTACATAGCTTGCGGAAACAGGTGATGTTTAGTATTCGTTCCATATAAGGTGACTTAGTATGAATCGTAAATCACTGGTAATCAAGTGGTCACACCCGTGCTGTTATATCACTTATTGGCGTGAAACGCCTGGAGTTAGTTAAAGGGAAGAGCACGGTAATAACAATAATAATTTGTTTTTCCATTTTTTTATGTATAACATATACATTTGCCGTAATCGTGAAGAAATAAATATGGGTTAATGCATCTTTAGACTGTAATAAAATCATAATAATAACGATAAATTTACTTCTATATGGTATGCCGAAGGACACTAGTTGACGTCAATTTATTTTCCCAAGCCTCTCTTGTTTTGGGCCATTGGACCATTTTCTGTCATCAGTTTAATCCTATAGAAATCTAAAGAATCAATTATCCACTTTGTGACAAGCAAGCATTAATGAAACATGAGCCAGCGGGGCGTAGGTTTGCTAAAGTGTATTTGGGATGTTAATTATTTATGGACTAATCGTTCGTCTAAGGTTGAAACAAACATCAGGAGTGCATTTGTGTAAGCAGGTCAGACGATCTGAAAATACAGCTTATGAAAACATGGCTACTATTCACTCATATAGGGAACATATAAAAGAGATAAAATGCTCTAAAACGTAAACCATTCTTTATGAGGCCGACATCTCTGCGCTAAATCACAGTTATCAACTCTTAAAACGAATGTTTTCAGACATGTGGAGGAAATTGAAACTACAGGTGACATTCTTTTTTCAACTGAGTACTGAGATAAGTGTTTCATTTGTGCCTTTTCTAACATGTCAACTGAACTTCTCCGATGAACGTAATGCTGAAATATGTAATATACGTATGCATGAAAATAGGTATAATGATTGAAGAAATGAAAGTTGTGAGACTGTTTGGCCTGTAACAGTTTTAAAGTTAGCATGCTGAAATATGCACCTAACTGTAGAGACTGAGCAGTTCTGTATTCGGGTTTAGGTGTTTTTAGGTGCTGACTCTAATTGGTTACATGTGTTTCAGGTTGTTTAAATTTGCCTCATAATTTTAAATATTTTCAATCAAAATAACATGGAGGCATTGTGCCAGGCTACAGGGCACTTTCTACTGCAGTTTATTAGGGTACGGAATTTTGATCGCCGAATATCAAAGCCACAATGGCGCTGTTTATGGCATACTGAATATTATGCCCAGTTAGCACGAATGTAGTTCTATGTGTTTTAGTTCATGTAGAAAATAGCAGATGGACACACCTTGAAATGGCGTAATCTATGTTCAACTCTTAACAATGCGGCCGCTGTTAGTTCAAGCCCAGCTTATACTGGCTTTCTCTCCGACCGTTCGTGAGAAGGCCTGCACCAACCTGCAGATGGTCGTTGGTTTTCCCCGCGCTTTGCCCGGTTTCCTCTAGCAATGATGCTGACCGCCGTCATATAAGTGAAATATTATTGAGTACGGAGTAAAACACCAATAAAATACATAAATGAATAAGTGGTAGTATATAACAGTTACATCTGCAACAGTTAATTTTCAAAAATTGAATGGTATAAACTGAAATCAGGACGAAACTGTCGGTCTTTAGCCATACTTTAAATCATACATTGATAATTATGGCAGAGGACCAATAGCTGGAATTTGTCTACTGATCCACTTAGGTTTAAAAGACGGCAATTCAAGTATGTTTACAGCACAAAGCTATTTCTTTCCTGCAACTTTTCTGCAAGACCGGCATCTTGAAAAGTATGTATGCTAGAGAACTAAAACTTAAACGTCTTCTAAGATTCAGATAAATTTTTGACTGTATTATGCATCCGATGTCGCTGTAAGGAATGTAATAGATTTGCAATTAATGCCAAACTCCAGAATATCTCACTTATACGAATGTAGTCGTCCCAAATGCGCCAAGCAAGGAGGCTACAACTTCCTCTTTTAAAGTTCCCTGTGTGACCCGACCAAGGATTGACCCTGGATCTACCGGCTCCGAAGCGGACGGTCTACCGAGTCGACTACAATGAGGTTCCAACAATACTTTGTCGAAAGTACCGTGAAAGTATCGCTAACTCGTCAGCGTAGGCCTATCGCCTTGTTGACTTTTCCAATCTTTCCCATTCGAAACCCTTCCTCCATCTCTACCAATTCACATCATCCACTGTGGGTTAATTTCTAACCTACTCTCTTCCGGTGGTGCATAATATATAGAATACTAGAGGTCTTTAAAGGCCGAATTGAGTACAACAGACTATATACTAACCGGACTCGGGTGTCATCGGTTCTGAGGGAATGCTACCTACACAATTAAACTTAGAATGTTTCCATACAATCTTCACACTCATAGCAATTATGTGTTTGGTGAGAGAGAAGTTCATGCATTTCGTTTACAAGTATCACATCTTTTCAGATTTATTTCATGATACTCAATTTGAAACATTTCAACTTTAGCTCCAAATATGGAATCATCTATTACATATACATAGAGACATTCACCACTAATGTCTTTATTTATTGGTTTATTAGATAAATAACCACTATATGAAGTTGGTAGACACGTATACGCATATATGTCAAATTATAATATATATTAATAGCAAACTACTTGTTCAAGCGTGGCTGAGAACAAAGGGACAAACCTGTGGACTCTAGATAGAGAACAAGGAACATAAGCAAAACTATGGACTCTCGATAGAGAACAAGAAACATAATTAGAACTATGGACTCTCGATAGAGAACAAGGGACATAATTAAAACTATAGTCTCTCGATAGAGAACAAAGAACATAATAAAAACTGTGGACTGTCGATAGAGAACAAGGAGCATAATTAAAACTATAGTCTCTCGATAGAGAACAAGGAACATAATTAAAACTATAGTCTCTCGATAGAGAACAAGGAACATAATTAAAACTATAGACTCTCGATAGAAAACAAGGAACATAATTAAAACTATAGACTCTCGATAGAAAACAAGGAACATAATTAAAACTATGGACAAATAAATAGTAAAGAAATGAAGACAATGATAAAAGTAAGGAAAACTAGGTTAATGCGGAGACACAATCTAATAAAAACAATAGACCGAGAACTAAGCCAATGCTTTTGCCATCGATTTCCATGCACCCCAAACATCACAATCGTATTACCAATGTGTCAACCGTTTTTATCTAATTAAAATAACAACTTTGGCATATATGACTGCTGACTAACAAATAAAAGCGCATTTTAAAGAGAAGCTACTGACTAACAGATAAGTAGGTTACTAACAGAATACTAGTAGCTGTCCACAAACATAAAATGTCGGCTAACAAAATAACTGTCCACTTTCAGATAAACTGTCGGTTAACAAAAACGCTATCCACTTCCAGATAAACTGTCGACTAAGAGAATAGCTGTCCACTTCCAGATAAACTGCTGGCTATTAGAATTGCTGTCCACTTACAGATAAACTACGGGCTTACAGAATAACTGTCCGCTATTGAATAGAACGTTTGACTGAAAAAGGCTGTAGGCCCTATGTATACGCTAGTTTATTGTTTATATTGAACCACATTTACAAAACCACAGTATAAAAGCATATTAAAACACAATGGAAACATGTGGCAATCCCGTAAACGTTAAACCTATAGGTCTGACAAAACACCACACACCGTCATGTAGTCAACACCGTGAAAATGTTTCTCAGTTGGAAACGGTGATTTTGATTACATGTGTGAATTCTTTCTCAATCGATTGGATTCATTGTACACGTTAATCTAACAGTCATCAGTTTTGCATGCGGATGATATAACGTAAGATTTAGAAGTTGGAGTTGTGCGAGTAGTCGTGGGGATATCCCTACGAAATCTCTCCCGGGCTAATTCCCAGGCGCGTCTGTTCATGCAATAAGCGAAAAAGATCATCACCCCTTGGCTTCCGGTCAATACTGTAAACACATACCAGAAAACGTCAGACTGGAAAATTGCAGTCACGATTCCAAATAGCCAGGTGAATCCTAAAAGAACAGATAATCTGATGTAAACGAAAACATGGTGTTTGTTTGCCTTGTTAGATGCACTCTTAATGTCTGAGAGTGATCGAATTACGAACAAGACACAATCTGGATTCAGGATACGAAATCAAAGTTTTCGATTGTACTTATGGAGAATGGGTAAAATATTTCGGTTGCTGTACATCGCTCGCCTTCTCCAGTCAAACGCTCTGGATCTCCCAGTAGTGGATTGAAGTCTAGAAGTATGTTAAGAGGAAATGGAATGTCTGGTGACTTTACGCCAGTGCAGCCAGCGTTCTTGTTACATCTTTCACCAATGCACACGCCACAGAACACATTCTTGTACCGAGAATAAAAAGCATCGGATCCGTAGAAATCAATTTTATGCCAGAATGAAGTACAAAGATTCTCCACGACCGGAGACACGTCTGTAAACCATTTTCCTGTGACATTGCATTTATCAATTTCTGGGTAGTAACACACTCTCGGCGAGATGTCACCGGGTGGGTGCTTTCTGACATCACACGCATTGTTTCCTAGAACCACAGGCCACAGTTCATCCATGGACCTCACTTTACGCAGTGTAAACATCGCGTCGCAGGTTACTTTGTGACTCCATGTCTGAAAGTCGGTGACACTATGACATTAGGCACAGAAGATCTTCTTGTATGTGAATCCCGTCTTGAGATCTGACACGGGAGTCGATGGGACTGGTCCTGTATATCAGCATCTTCACGTTTTCTCTTTGTCGATTCACTGGAATTCACCGGTCAGGAGCTTACCATTAGGATTTTTGAAAAATTTACAAACTTTGTCCAAGACCCTGTCGAACACGAAACATACGGTCACGGATTTGACGACGTTTCTGGAGAATCCTTGAAGAGCTCGTCGGGACAACAGTCTCCGTGGACGTGGCACATTTCGTCACAATGACATGTGTGACATTCGGCAATGCAATGACCTTCCTCTCGCCACACACTTTTGTCGCAGAGTTTTCTCGTTCAACAAATAAACTTTGTTTGCGTCTGTCGCCATGACTCGATTTGTGGAATTAACGTTTATCGCACAAATGTTTTTCAAAAACGACCAAGGTATGTTTATCAGGGGCTGGGTGGGTAACGGCGTTCTGACGGTTTCGATCTCGTCTTCCACTGCGTTTTTAGAAAAACTAGCATTCGGGTTCGAATGAATGTAATTCTGGACATGCAAAAGCAGGGCTAAAATGAACAAAGATCCATGTTTCCCCCAAATAACGCCATTCCAGCAGACTCCAGGAATTTTTTCTGCAAAGACGATTGAGTGCGATCAGCTTTTTATAGCTTGTGAGATTATTTGCTATTACCGATTAGTGTAAATGTCTTTGTTATGTTAAACCAACAGGTAGGCTCATTTGCCCGAAAGATCATAGCTCAGGACAAACACTTATTACTTTTCTCAGCATGTAGCCAGCATGAGTGATGATGCTGGACAAAGCATGGAACCATTCAATATTGACTTAAGCTTTTCAGACAATGTATCTAACGTTGTCTTATCTGTTGGATAGACATCCCAACCAGAAGTTTACATTCTTCGAACACAACCTTCTCACTGAATGCCGAATCACCCGAATCATCTGACATTTTGAGAGCTAGGCCTATACAAACATTACCCTGGGTGATGGCTGTAGCGTTTCTCACTGACCTAGGTGCAGATAGTTTCTTTGGATAAGTATTATTCTTTAGAAATCGTTATGATTCAAAGACCACTGTACGAAAACGTTTTTATATGACAATGATAAGTTGTGTGACTAAGACTCATAAACATTAACTTTATGTGCTAAACGTTTTGATTGTCCACTCTGTACACAGAGTGTTCTTCAATACACAGGCACGGTACTATTTGCAACAGTGGATATACAAAAAATCGCACTGGAAAAGCCGAATTCGCACATGCATTTGACAGAAGATCGTGAATGATGAAAAAGTTACACTTTATGGAGACATGTTCCAATATGGGTTCGTTCCGTTCTATTCCAGTACATATGGATTCGACTAGTTTCCTATATAGTTTATAAGGATTCGACTGGTTCCATTAGAGTATATATGAGTTCGACCAGTCCCTATCCAGCAGATACGCATTCGACCAGTCCCATTCTAGTAGATACGGATTCGACCAGTCCCGTTCTGGTCGATACGTATTCGACCAGTCCCATTCAAATATATACGAGTGTATACACACTTTATATATATGAATTCGACTAGCACCGTTCCAGTATATACGGATTCAACTAGTCTCATTACAGTTTATACGGATTCCACTAGTCCCATTACAGTATATACAAATTCGACTAGTCCCATTCCAGTATATACAAATTCGACTAGTCCCATTCCAGTATATACGAATTTGACTAGTCCCATTCCAGTAGTATTGGATTCTACTGGTCCCATTAAAGTACATTCGGATTTGAATGGTCCCATCTCTGTCGAGCCATGGCTCAGGTCCCAAAACAGTTCCCCATATATAGGTCACACAGGCTTCACAATTGAGACTTGTCCCAAGGATTGGCTAACACATTCTACGGGGTTACTGACACACGCGCATCTGTTTGAGAGACACAGCAAAGTAAATCGTTTATGGCCTCGGCGAAAGGAATTTTGACAGAGTAAAAGTTGGCCTTTTATTAATATGGAATTTCATGGTTGATGTAGAAAGTAGCACTTTGAAATCAGTTTCAAAGTTTCAGCATTTATTACATCTCATGTAAGTTTCAGTTAATGTGGAATTTCCAAATGTAGTCAAAAAAAAGGAAATAAATTTAGGAAAAGTTTAATTAAGGCGCAGTTCGGCATTAAATTAAAACGTGTCGTCTAAATTCAACCAGATTTGAAAAAAATAGTCAAGGCTGTCAGCTTATGTGTAGTGGGTGTGTAGTCGCTGTAGCGGCTGTACTGGCTCTGATGGCTGCGTAGTGGTTGTAGTATCTATATAATGGTTGTAGTGGTGTATGGTGACAGTAGATGTAGTTGTTGTACAATGACTTCAATGTTTGTACAGTGTCTGCAGTGGCTGTATAGCGGATATAGCGGATGTATAGTTGTTGTAATACCAAATTGAGTCATACATACAACTTTAACATCGGTAACCTTGGTTCTGCCTCGCTTGGCTCAGCAAAAGACGAATGCACTTGGTACTACTTCACTTAACGCTCAGCATAACCGGAATGCACTTTGTGCTGCATCGCTTGGCGCTCAGCACAAGAGGAATGTACAAAGTACAAAGTATGGGCAGGGGTCAGTATAAGATGAAAGAGTAGGTCCCAGTAATGCATGGTGGCTGTATATAATGGTTGTAGTGGCTGTGTGTGTGTGTGTGTGTGTGTGTGTGTGTGTGTGTGTGTGTGTGTGTGTGTGTGTGTGTCTATATATATATATATATATATATATATATATATATATATATATATATATATATATATATATATATATATATATATATATATATATATATATATATATATATAGTAGCTGTGTTGGCTCTGTTATGGCTGTAAGTTATTGGCAAGTAGCCCTATATTTTAATCATGAATTCTCTGTTAACATCGTATGTACGTACACTCAGTGAATATTAAATCACTGGATACAAATGTGCTATTGCAATAGCGTCAGTTATGCCCCTGAGCCAGCTATTCCACACGTTCAACGTTATCTGATTTATCTCTCACTCGTGATTAGTCAGGCATTCATATTGATACAGCCGACAGATATCCTATGAGAATTATTTAGTGTAAGCGACAAGTGTGCTATTCATAAATCAAGGTTGCCTTAGGAATATAGGAAACAAGGAATATTTGCATTTCATTATATTTAAAGAAAAGTACAAGCTATCGGAGCAACACTTGGTATAATTAGGTATATTGCACGATTGAAGCAGCTAAGATGTGACTTATGATTTAATTTGCTCATTGGGTGATAAATACCGCGTTCAAGAATATTTCACTTATACAACGGTGGTAAATGTCACTCAGGAAGGCGTCAATGTGACGGCTGGCTGTACGGCTTGTAAGTTAGGAAGGCCAGGCGTCAATGTGACGGCTGGCTGTACGGCTTGTAAGTTAGGAAGGCCAGGCGTCAGTGTCATGTATGTTATTCGATCTAATTCTGCGCTACGTTCGGTGATCCACGGTGGACTTGGTACATTGCCAAAGCGAATGGGAACAGTGAGTATGGAATTATTGCTATAATTCTGAACACATGTTTTTCAAGAATCCAATACTCCTGTTTTGCTTCCCCATTGTCTTGTGGCTACTTCACTGTTCCGAAGCATTTTGGTTCAAACGGTTTTTAATTGTGTTGCAATTTTGTGCCATCATCATCTGTCTCACTGTTTCACATTAAATAATTTTTCGCTCTTGGATACAGCATCGTATGAAAGCTAACAGTTTGATGACATTTGTAAATAGTTTATTGCTTAAGATAGGTTTAATGCGAACAGTATCTTATCACGAAGGACATTACGACGGATATGCTCTGGAAAATCTAGTGTTCTGGAATACTGAAATTAAGATATTTGGAAAATTCTCAACAAAAGTTCATTCCCATAGAGTCCTATAAACTATTCCGCGTCAGTAAACCGATATACATTTTTGATCTTTCCGTTTCTTTAAGCGTTGTAACCTCATGCTGCCGTCGACGATGTTGGTAGCAACACTCCTGATATTGTTCGGCAGCATTACCGTAAAAGAGGTCATCGCAGTAGTTAAGTGCGACGGCCAAATTCACGAGTATGCCTGTATACGCGATGCTAGCAATACCAGAGAATGGCGGAATATAGTTTGGAGGACGCTGACCTTCATACATCATATATCATCTGTTACGTGCGCAAAACAGTGTTTGCTCTTGGGAAATACATGTAAGGCATTTGCCATCAAACAGAATACAGGCTGTCTTCTCCTTGGACAATTAACAGACATGATGGAGCGGCCTTGGGTTAACTTCGATGGAAACTGGGAAGTCTATCCTTGGCAAAATGGTAAGCCATTATCACCGACATGTTCATGTTTAGGTCAGGAGCCGTTTTTTTTATGAAAGTTTGCTTGAAACAAATGCCCTTAGGTTTCTAACCCTGTTTTCCGGAGTGTGTGGGACAAAATGCTCTCCAGTAAACACTTTCAACGCAACTTAACTAGGTGAATTTATTTTTAATGTTAGATGAGGCCTTATAGAAACTCTTTGCGTTGAAAGAAGAAAATGCCTTTGATGTACCGTTGTTCGCAGTTCGCTTTTTACATTCTGTGCGGCTTTGTCAAAATACTGAAAATTACGACCTACAGAAATAAGTAGCCTGTCACCAAGATTTTCAATACTATTAAAATTTGTAGAAGAGGAGGAAGAGCAACCGTGCGGAGTCTTGTATAAGATGTAGGGCAAACAATATTCCTGTCGACCGGAAACGATATTTCTTATTTGTGTTTTAGCGAAAGCTTTCACATGATTGGTACTGTCAAGAAAAGTTCATCTACCCACTTTAACAGTGAGTTCCTTCCTTGAGTAGAAACAATGAATTGCTGACATTTTCTTTCCAAACTAAATTGAAGGACGGTTCAAGTTCATGGAGTTTTACCGTAACCTGCTTTATGCGGTCATTTGATGGAGGTTTCAAGGTCGAATAAGGTCTACAATTAAGAACCAATTTAGACGAAATACTTTCACGTATAAAACTCAAACAGCAAAGTCAGCCCAGTATAGTTTTGTTGTTTGACAGTGAATGTGAAAATCCCTGTATTGCGAGTGTCTTCAAGTTCCGGTGTGTCCGTGTACGATACATGGGTGTCCGGACCATCCTCCAGTCTGTCCGAGGTCGGTCTGCATCTAAACCTCAACTCTCCCCTCACCAACACCTTCTACAAACACCCAATCGTCAACGGCTGGGAGAACTGGAATATCGCAGAGGTGAGGTATTAGTGACATCATTAGGAATAGTTGAGTTTTTTTTTAAAATTTATGTTTGACTAAAAGGTAAACTTATTGTGATATCATTTAGGGCAGAGTTTGCTGAGAGTTTCTTTTATGTATGGATTGGTTGGTTGAATACTTCTAGGATTGAAGGACAAATATTTGTTGCTAAAAATATGTGAAGTTTCAAGTTAATGTAAAGCACTGTATTAAGTCATTAACTCATGTGAGACAGTCTGAGGGCTTTGAATATTAAGAACGGTGGATGTCTGAGCTTGGAAAATGGCTGGAGTCAAACTTTATCGTGAGTTGGCTGATTTATGATCACAGTAACACAGAATTAGCTGTATCGGTTAAATCTTCTGGTATATTTTACTATCACAATCACACATTTATAACGACGCGTTGATTTTGTAAATTCATTGACTTGACTCATTAACTGATATTTGAATGGTGTCTATGGTCAGGTGTCTGTGGTCAGGTTCATGAGTGAAGGGAGTCGGAAGGCTCTGAGTAAAGTATCACACATTGTCAGACATTTGACAAATCACGTGACTTAAAAGCATTACGCATGCGAACATTGGAGAGGTGGATTTGCGTCTTCGTCGTAGGTTCGAATAGGATAAAACTGTCACCTGGAGCTAAATTCCCGTTTAGATCACGTAGTAGTCTGTGGATTGTGATTAAAGCTTGTGATGGTAATGATGACAAATCCTGCTTGGACTAATCTGAAAATTGCTTGAATATGCACCAGCGGAACAATTCCTACTAAATCTCCAATATCCAAATAACGCACTTTTTGAGGAATATTATCTAAATATTTTCGTGACATAGAGACGTCATCAAAGAGAAATGTATAGTACAATGTCCTGTCCATGTATGGAACACAGACGCTGACGGAAATGAATGCTATAATTCTGACGACCAATAATTTACATGGAAAACAAGACGTAACCATCAGCTGTCATTTACTCAGGTTCGGATAATTTTGTACAAACACATGATAGAGGTTGTCAGTCTTACCTTCGACGGGTTGGACACTAACGCTATGAGCTGGTTTGCCAAATCCCAGCTTCTGACATCGCCCTGGAAAGACCTGAAGGGAAGCTCAACCAATTTTTTGGGGATAGAAGGCTCGAATGGGTAAGTCAGTTTTTGCGCTCTTCGTGCGTAGCAACAACAACACTTCTAGGGATATCTTTAATATACAATTAAAAGACGAACTATTATAATGCACAAATGCACGTGAGGATGGTTGTTCCAGTCCCACTGCGTTAAACAATACAATGTTTGCGTATTTAAGCCAAACTGTGGTAATATGAAACTATGACAATGTTAACCTGTGATGACACTGAATTGTGATGACGGTAAACCGTGATAATGGTAAACTGTGATGATGGTAAACTGCGATGATGGAAAAATGTGATGATGGTAAATTGTGACAATGCTACAACCTGACACTGTTAAACTGTGCCACACCAGATTTATCCACTATAAACACACTTTGTTCTCCATGGATATGTTTAGAACATAAAGTAACACATGTGACGTTTCTTTCCTGTTCAGTATATTTCCACGTGTTATCAGATTAAGAGCTTTTTCTATCCTTGTCGAGCACACTACCTTTTTTGCCTTGTTTCATACACAATGTCATTATTACATTCACTCTCTGATCATCTTTTACGAGTGGTAGACTTAATCCAATGACCAGCCTAGTTTCATGTGTAGTATATTTATTCCTTTCCAGGAATCGAAGATTTTTCATCAGTTCTCATTATTCTGGCTGCGGTGGAGATTATGGTTGGTTTGTAGTCCTTGATGCCGATGACCATTGTGGATGGACTACACGATCTGCTTACCCGGCGTTTAGTTACGTGAGCGGAAGCTCTAAGCAGAACTGGCTGTCCGGTAATTAGACGATATTTAAACTCATGATTAAGGAACGATTTAATATAGATTTGGACTACCCTGAAATATCTCGAGACTAGTGAAAATCCGGCCTCGAGTCAAACTCAAAGTCACGATTTGAGGTGCCTTTCCCCATCGCTCTACCAACTAAGCTACGACGCCATGTGGGGAGGGATCGCTTGTTCCAGTGCGCTTACATGCAAAAATAACTTCTACACCTGTAGAAGTGTAGAGTGTAAAACCAGAGCAGCGACGGCATGCAGTGTGATAGCTGGCAAATGGTCACTCATAGCCTGTAAAATCTATAAGCTCGAAGACAGCTTACATATGCATGTCTATACTGGAATAATTCTTCACTGTATGTAAAATGACTGTTACAAGCGAGCTGCATATAACCATGTAATCCAGAACGTATAATCAACGTAATTTACCGTCTCCTAGTGTCAGATGTCTACAAATTTGTATTCGGCTATATCGTAGTTTCAACGATGAAAATCTCATAATTATCTAAGCGTCATCCTACATTTGTATAACATACGTAAGTCATGAAGGGGTGATTCAAAATATTCAATAATCACAAAACCCATTGCTAAGCAATTTAACACGCCAGTCCCCAAAACAGCATGTAAGAACCCAGAGAGGTACGATAAAAAAGTGCAAATTTCCAAATCCCAACCAAATTTTGCAAATTTTGGAGTCAAATGAATAAAACTTAGACGAAACGCACATAATTGTTATATGGCCATAAAAGAGACGGTTGCTTAGTTATAACCCGCAAAAAATCCACTTCGACCAACTGTCAGCAACTGTTATTCACAGCTATTATCAGTTTCGATACTTCAGGTGCACAGTTTCTTGCATATGGGCCTTACTATACCCGGTCATTTCAAACAGTTTCAGTCGTGATTTTAATTGCAAGTGTTCACAAAAGTATTATTTTCATGCAAAAACAGGAATGATTGTTGTACCCCTAGCCCCGCGTGTAACGGAATTAGATACAGCTATATGACAACTGTGAAATTGATCGTCAGGATTCTTGAACACTGAGTACACATTTGCCAATCCCTATCAAACAGCAAATATCCAAAGCATACCCTTAGTTGTTGTTTTTCCTGATGAGTAACCATTTTCATCTTGATCATTATGATTCAATTCGCCTCAAAATCATTTCAAATTGTATCTGATTTTGTGTCTTTTTTTCAGGTGCCGTTAGGGATGCAGATGATCTGGTTATCTTTGTTACCCTTTATCTTTGACCTTTCATAACTTCTGAAAGCATTTTCCCGTCCTAAGCATAATTTCAGCTACAGGACAGTTTACAACCGGCATCGGAGGTTGCGCAATTCTCCAAGGCAACTCAAATGTGAGCTCAAATGAGAAATAAATATGCCCACTCTAGTACATCCATATCATTGTTCACTCATGTTGTCACGGCTAAAGTGAAAGAATTGTATGGCTGTGAGCCACGGTTTAGGGCCCAAAACCGTTCCAGTATATAGGACATACATGCTTCACAATTCAGACTTGTTCCAAGGCTGGTTTCATTCTACCGGGTTACTAACATAAGCGTATCCGTTTGAGTGAGACGACAAAGTAAGACGTTTATGGCCTCGGCAACTTTACTCTGTCAAAAGTCACGAGTTGGTCTTTTTCATTGGGGATTTCATGAGAGTTGCAGAAAGAGGCACAAATAAAAGAACGGGTTTAAAAAAAAAACAGCATTTATTAGATCTTATGTAAGTTTCAGTTATTGTGGAATTTCCAAATGCAGTCAAAATATGTAAATAAATTTCAGAAAAGTTTAATTAAGGCGCAGTTCGGCATTAAATTCGGACGTATCGTCTAAATTCAGCCAGATGTGAAAAAATAGTCAAGACTCTCCGCTTACTATCAGAAGTAGCGGCTGTAGTGGCTCTGATGGTTGCGTAGTGGTTGTAGTATCTATAAAATGGTTGTAGTGGTGTATGGTGACAGTAGCTGTGTAATGGTTGTAGTGGTTGTACAATGACATCAGTGGTTGTACAGTGTCTGCAGTGGCTGTATAGCGGATGTAGCGGCTGTATAGTTGTAGTTTAATACCAAACAGAGGAATACGTACAGCTATAACATTGGTAATTTTGGTATGGCCTCGCTTGGCGCTCAGCATAAGACGAATGCACTTGGTACTACCTCGCTTGGCGTTCAGCAGAAAACGAGTGAACTTGGTACCAGCTCGCTTGACGCTCAGCATGAAACGAATGCGATTGGTATTACCTCGCTTATGCGTAGGTCCCAGTGAGCCATAACTATAAATATGTCGCCACTGGGTCCGCCTTGCTATAAGGATACACCGTTGTCATATGACTGAAAAAACATTGAAGATGACGTTAAAACTGTAGTAATGTGTTTATTTATTTGATTGATGTTTCACGCCGTACTCAAGAATATTTCACTTATACGACGGCGACCAGCATTATGGTGGAAGGAAGCCGGGCAGAGCCCGTGGGAAACCCACATCCGCAGGTTGTTGAAAGACCTTCCCACGTACTAGTAATGTATGGTGGCTGTATATAATGATTGTAGTGCTTGTAGAGATATAATTATATAGGCTGCTCTGGAGAATAGTGGTCTTGCAATTGTGACTGTAGTAATTGTCATGGCTATATGTATGTATAGTGGTTGTAGTGGCGTATAGTGGCTGTATAGTGGGCCTTATAGTAGTATATAGTAGCTGTATGGACTCTGTTATGGCTATAGTGACCTTATTGTGGCTGTGTAGGCCTATATTTTAACCATGAATTCTCTGTTAACTTGCTAATTACAGACAGTGACTATTTAATTGCTGAATACAAACGTGCTATAACAATAATGTCAATTACGCCTCTGATCTTGCTATTCCACGAGTTCAACATTGTCTGTTTTATTGCTCACTTGTCTTGTACTGACTATGGACTCTGCTAACTGCAGGCTTGGTACCACAAAGGAAAGTAAAGTTAATATTCAGTCCGGTCCATTAGCGATTTACCTAGAACAAGTCATTCTCCACCAGTAAGACATTCATATTGATAAGGCCGACAGATATTCTATTTATTTAGTGTAAGCGACAATTGTGCTATTCATAAATCAACGTGGCAGTGCGGCGTCAGTGGAATATAAGAAACAAGGAATATTTCCCTTTCATTATATTTAAAGAAAAGTACAAGCTATCTGGGCACCACTGGTTATAAGTAGGTATATTGTACCACTGAAGCAGCTAAGATGAGGCACATGATTTGATTTGCTTATAGGTTGATAAATATCGCGTTCAAGAATCTTTCACTTATACTACGGTGGTAAATGTCATGTGTAAAGGAAATCTGAGTGGATAGAATAAACCACCGCACCGTGACAGCTGGCTGTACGGCTTGTAAGTTAGGAAGGCCAGGCGTCAATGTGACGGCTGGCTGTACGGCTTGTAAGTTAGGAAGGCCAGGCGTCAGTGTCATGTATGTCATTCGATCTAATTCTGAGCTACGTTCGGTGATCCACGGTGGACTTGGTACATTGCCAAAGCGAATGGGAACAGTGAGTATGGAATTATGGCTATAATTCTGAACACATGTTTTTCAAGAATCCAATACTCCTGTTTTGCTTCCCCATTGTCTTGTGGCTACTTCACTGTTCCGAAGCATTTTGGTTCAAACGGTTTTTAATTGTGTTACAAGTTTGTGCCACCATCATCTGTCTCACTGTTTCACATTAAATAATTTTTCGCTCTTGGATACTGCATCGTATGAAAGCTAACAGTTTGATGACATTTGTAAATAGTTTATTGCTTAAGATAGGTTTAATGCTAACAGTATCTTATCACGAAGGACATTACGACGGATATGCTCTGGAAAATCTAGTGTTCTGGAATACTGAAATTAAGATATTTGGAAAATTCTCAACAAAAGTTCATTCCCATAGAGTCCTATAAACTATTCCGCGTCAGTAAACCGATATACATTTTTGATTTTTCTGTTTCTTTAAGCGTTGTAACCTCATGCTGCCGTCGACGATGTTGGTAGCAACACTCCTGATATTGTTCGGCAGCATTACCGTAAAAGAGGTCATCGCAGTAGTTAAGTGCGACGGCCAAATTCACGAGTATGCCTATAAACGTGACGCCAGCAATACCAGAGAATGGCGGAATATAGTTTGGAGGACGCTGACCTTCATACATCATATATCACCTGTAAAATGCGCAAAACAGTGTTTGCTCTTGGGAAATACATGTAAGGCATTTGCCATCAAACAGAATACAGACTGTCTTCTCCTTGGACAATTAACAGACATGATGGAACAGCCTTGGGCTAACTTCGATGGAAACTGGGAAGTCTATCCTTGGCAAAACGGTAAATAGCTGTCACCACAATCTTCTCATAGAGCCTGATGTATGGCAGATTTATTGCAACTTTATTTTAATTGTTCATTAAGGGATAGCTTCATCTAATTGTTAATATGTTCTCGATATGGATTGTAAATCTGTGTAAGGCGCGACTTACATGTATGTCATTTCCATCTCCAACGGAGTATACGTTTAAGCACAAACGCAGTGAATTGGTTTCCTTTAAAAGGAGTTATGGCTCTGATATGCACTTTTACAGTGCCAGTATAAGTCAGTGTCGTTATATTTTGTGACAGTGGATATAAATCTTCCTGCACTGCGGGTGTCATCGGGTTCGGGTGTCTCCGTGTACAATACCTGGGTGTTCGGACCATCCTCAAGCCTGTCTGAGGAGAGCCTGATCCGGTATCTTGACCTCAGCTCTCCCCTCAACACCTTTCACAAACACCCGATCGTCGACGATTGGCAGAACTGGAATATCACAGAGGTGAAATATTATATAAGAAAATACATAGTTATATCACGTAAATATCGTCATCTTCATTGAACTGCCACCATTCATCAAAGATAATGACTTTTGACAGTTCTGGAATAAGCAGATTAGTTTCTAGTTACATGTACAATTTCTTTCATTTCAGTACTGATCTTCTATCGCCTGTGACGTATAAATTAGAAGCATGCAGCTAACGTTTTGGCACCCTTTATCGCCAAAAGTAAGAAACAATTATTGTGGCTGTCCACATGAAAAAGACTTATCTTTGTACGTAGTTCTGAGCTTAGAGAGACGCCAATACGAAATGTAACCTTACAGACACTGCATGCTTAACGTGATCACCAATCATACATCTGACTTTCGTGTAGAACTTCAGAGCCGTTGGGTTGGGACAATAATACCATTGTTTATTTATTTATTTTGTTGGTGTTTTGTGTCGCACTTAAGAATATTTCATTCATGCGACGCCAGTAAGCATTGTTGTGGGAGGAAAGCTGACGGAATTACGCGTAGGAAACCCATAACCATCCGCAGTTTGCTGTTAGGCTTCCCGAATACAGATGTGCTCATTCTTACGTTCACATTACTCCACTGTGGGAACGGCAAATCATGGAAAAAACTAATACCATTCGGATGATCAGCAGATTATTGGTAAGGCACGATGGTAAGCTAACTATTTTTTCACAGGTTCAGATAAGGTTGTACACAAACATGACAGAGGTTGTCCGCCTTTCATTCAATGGACTGGGCACCACAGCGTTGACTTGGTTTGCCAAATCCCAGCTACTGACATCGCCCTGGACAGACATTCAGTGGGCGCCAGTCAACTACTTCAACATCGAAGGCACGGGAGGGTAAGTAACAACAACAGTTCTAGTCGTATCTAACGAATAATGAGAAAACGTGGTGTTATTATTTGATAAGGTAATTCAGTTGGCTGCTCAACGTTCTACCCATAATGTGGGGCTCAAAAATATTATTCTATTCATGAATGATTTCTTCAAAGCGGGTGAAATGTCAGCGCGATGATCAACTGTCACGACATTCACTTGACCTGGTTTGCCAAATTCAAGCCTCTTTCATTGCCTTGGACTTGCATTTGAGTCCCTTCATTTGTTTCAGAATTCACTTACACTGATGGCATGAGTACCAAATTCACTTACACTGATGACATGAGTACCAAGTTCAATTACTCTGATGACATGAGTACCAAGTACTCATGACATGAGTGCCAAGTTCACTTACAATGATGGCATGTGTACCAAGTTCACTTACACTGATGGCATGTGTACCAAATTCACTTACACTGATGGCATGAGTACCAAGTTCACTTACACTGATGATATGAGTGCCAAATTCATTTACACTGATAGCATGAGTACCAAGTTCACTTACACTGATGATATGAGTGCCAAATTCACTTACACTGATGGCATGAGTACCAAGTTCACTTACACTGATGATATGAGAGCCAAATTCATTTACACTGGTGATACGAGTACCAAATTTGCTCTGTCCTCAATTTTCAGGTTTTCCAACTGAGGTTTGTTTTGGAGTTTTGTTTTGCAAGGTGTGTTGTACAGCAGAATTGTGCAAAAGAAGTCGACCTAGAGTAACACCAACTAGGCCCCATTGTTTGACAAATACAATGTATTTTTTTAATTCGCCTGGGTGTTAAGATATAAGACAATTCTCTTTCGGTTAAGTCAGAAAATCACGCATGACGGTTATTTCCGTTAGCTTTCTTCAATGTTACATGTAAAGGACAATTGCTGATTTCTGCTAAACGTATTAAAACCCTTTTCACCCCCTTTGTGTCTCCCCCTACCCGCAGCCCCCTCTCTCCCGACCCGCTGCCCACACACATCCGACCTGAGTATTTCCATATATGCTTGTAACATTTTGCAACAAATGAAAAAAATGGTATTTTATTTGTAACTAAGCCGACCTCGACTAGCCCACGCTCCAGTCCTTGTTTCTTTTCTCATGGTTTACACCACCTTTTAGAAACATGTTTTCTCATTGACCATCTTTTGTTTATTTCGTCATAAATCCAATATTCCTTGTTTTTTGTCTTCTCCATTTATTTCATTGTAGGGATCGGAGATTTTTCATCAATTCTAAATACAGTACAACTTCTTGCTATGGGGATGAGGGATGGTTTGTGGTCCTTGATGCCAGTGACATCTGTGGATGGAGTCAACGTTCTGCCTACCCAGCGTTTAGTTACCTGAATGGAAGCTCCAAGCAGAACTGGTTCTTCGGTAATTAGACAGTATATATATATATATATATATATATATATATATATATATATATATATCATTAAGTATAAGGAAACACCTGGTTAAGGTTTATGATTACTGAAAGATTACTATTCAAAGTATCTTAAACCGTTATTATATTTTTTTCAACCCATTTAAACTTTAACAGTAAAAAACAATAAAATATCTAAAGTTATTTCAGAAGACGGGTACATACAGACCTGAAAGGGCATAGGCCTAGGCATTTTTTATTACGTACTTATATAAGTTCAACAAATCACTTTTTAACCTGATATTCTTACGAGGTCATGAAATGCGCCATTTTAGAGACACCGGAACACGAGATCGCGTCATCAGTACCCTATTCCTTTCAGTAGTAGAGTGCTAAGTACGCCCCCCTCCCCCCTATTATTACAACCAAAGGCCACGTGCGGTGGTCTTCTGGTTGACACGTTGTGGGCGTATTCCACTATCACTATTTCGCTGAAAATGCTTTTAAAATATATCAGAAATGTCTCATAATCAGACGTGAAATAGCCGATTTAACACTACTTCTGCCTGGCAAAATGGTGAACTATGAATATGAACTATGACGTCACAGCGGAACAGATGCCTTCTCGGTTGGAATCTCGCCCTTGACAGATTTAAACTGAGAGCATGGCGGCCCCTTCCATTTTCCCTACGTGGGCGTTTTTGCTTACTTTGAACTGTGATATCTCAGTTATCCTAAATCACAAAAATGAAAAGTGACGTTCTTTGAGCTTTGGATGCGGCTTTTTATAAATACATACATACATGTGGTCTAGTGTTTTCTTTTTAATGAAATTTGACTTTGACAAAGCTTCAGCACGTCTGCATCTTAGAGAGCAAGGACACGTTTGCCTCTGCCTCGCTTCACACCAGGCATTTCTTCAATTTGTTTTGCATTTTATTCGGCAAAATCGCATCGGAAAAAAAATTGTGATCTTTTTTAGAAAACTTGAAAGACCTACTTTCGACCACAATACTGTATGTTTTAGCGAGGATCTAATAATTTAATAGAAGATTCAGTCTAGATTCGGACTGCTGTGAAACAACTATCTCGAGACGAGTGAATACACTGGTTCAAGACAGACTAGAATTCTTTTTCGAAGTGTCTGTGCTCATCTCTCTACCAAGCTACCAAGTCAGATTAGGACAGATGGCTTGTTTCTGTCCACTTACATGCACCACATCATCATAGAAAGTAAAACCAGAGCGGCTACGAAAGTGTGATAGTCGGCAAATGATGAGTTATAACGTGTGAAATCTCACCTTCTGTCACATAATAAGCACGTAAAAAAAACTTACACATAGGCTGTGCCCATTAGTGAATCGCTCTTCACGGCATGTAAAATGACTACGCTGTCTATTACCCAACAACCCAGGATGTAGAATCAAGGTACGTGTTTGTATCTTACTGTAGGATTTCTACAAAAGACTCCTTGCAACTAAATGGGAAATCGTCCTCTTGTCGCTCAGGCTAACCTGCTCACAGTGATAGATCGTTCGTGAAACTGACGCAAGGGCTTCCTCGGTGTTCGGATGATTATGTAACAGGTGTGGCCGATGAAATAGGCCAAACTAAAATATTCGTTGCTAACCACCAGCCTGCTTTGCACATGATAATATCCTTGTCCGTCTAATGTACCGGCCCCGATAGCAAAGTTGGTAGAGCGTCCGCTTCTGGAGGCGGTAGATCCATGGCCAATCCTGGGTCGAGTCACACCTAAGACCTTAAAAGAGGAAGTCGAACTTCCTGTTTTGGCGTTCAGCATGAAGGGAATGGTGTAACGACTGGTTAGCCACTATCAGTATAATGCCTCGGGCGTGTCGGCTTACTTGCATTCGGTAAGGTGTCTCCGTGAAGCAGCACTAGATAAAAGAACGATGGAAATCGGTCCTGCAACAAAGGAGTCACATTACATGCACTCTAAAGATTCCTTCGTCGTCATATGGGGGAAAAGTTGTTGAGTACACATTTCACCTCGTTTGCAGGATTCGGGAATATATCTGTACCCCACGTGACCGTTGTGGTCCATTGAAAAGCGTAGTATTTTGTCTGATGCAGGATAATGAAGTAAATAGTGATGCGCTTTAATTGGAAGAATACTGTACGGATTTACAATAATATGTTTAAACTTATCTAATATGTAGCTTGACAATATATGAAAAAATATGAAAGAATTTCTCGTGTGGTTCAAATTAATCTCTCACTTTGGGGCCTCAGTGGCTCAGTTGATTAGCGCGCTAGCGCAGCGTAATGACCCAGCAGCCTCTAACCAATGTGGTCGCTGAGAATTCAAGTCCAGCTCATACTGGATTCCTCTTAGAGCAACCCGCGGATGGTCGTGAGTTTCCCCAGGGCTGTGCCCGGTTTCCTCCCACCATAATGCTGGCCGCCGTTATATAAGTGCAATATTCTTGAGTACGGCGTAAAACACCAATCAACGGAAGAAAGAAAGAAATCTCTCAGTTCATTATCTCATTTTGTTAAGCACTAAAAAAAAAGATTCAGTTATAAGAATCGAACTCGTTATCATATTTGACACAACGGTTTCAAAGCACGCATGTTACCACTGGATCAATGCAGACAATGCGTTAGAAGCCATGAAATATTATGGTGAATTTAGAGTTCCTCTTCTTATCATATGAAAATATGATAGCGTGAACCAACACGATAATTCGTTGTAGCTTACTACTCCCTAACTAGACAGCAAATATGTGGAAATGATTTTGGTTCATGTAATCCCTCCATTTCAGCAATTGTACTTCATATTTAAGTAAACCTTACTTGTTTTTGTGCTTAAAAAAAACCACCTCAGTGCTGCCATGAAGTGAGACGATTTCCTGTTTAGTTGCAAAGGGTCATTTGTAATCGACCATATCATGGTTTATACTCAAGGTAACACCA
Source organism: Liolophura sinensis (assembly GCF_032854445.1). Lineage (NCBI taxonomy): Eukaryota > Metazoa > Mollusca > Polyplacophora > Chitonida > Chitonidae > Liolophura > Liolophura sinensis. The sequence goes on from NC_088300.1 coordinate 71,964,432, forward strand.
CAACAGAAGGGTCATGATAATCGAAGTGCTATTCGCTTAGGCCTGCCACTCATAACTACACAGGGGCGTTGCAAGTTGATGATGACAAGACCCATTTGAAAAACAGCTTAAAACACCAGTCCCCAAAATCAGTGAGTGAGTGCCTCAGATTTAACCTCGTACTTAACAATTGTTCAGTGCATGTACGTGTAATGTGCCTCCTTGTTGCAGGACGGATTTCCACTGCTCTTTTATCTAGTACTGCAATGATATCTGAATCAAATCTCAAACTCGTAATCTGTGAACTATGTCGAATGCAGATGTAAGCAGCCGCACTTTCATACAAGCATCAGGTTCACGAAAGAAACATGAATGGTTGCAGTACCCGTGCATGGCCCCGAGTTTAGCGGAACTAGATATAACTACATGTATATGACAACTATGAAACTGATCGACAGTGGCCTTAAACGCTGTGTCCATATTTGCCAATCGTTATCAAGCAGCAAATACACACAACATAGTTACCCTTAGTTGGATTACTTCTGATGAGTAACTTTGTTCATCTTAATCTGTGTGTCGCACAAGAAAGATTTTTTCATTATACTATAAATCGTCTATAACCGTAACACACAGCTACGTCTCTATTCTGAAATGCCTCATACAAATTGTATTTGATTTTGTAACTTTTTTTCAGGTGATGTCAGGGATGCAGATGATCTGGTTATTTCTATTAGCCTTTCTCTTTGATCTTTAATGTCTTTTTTAAGCATATCCCATCTTAAACATAATTTCGATACTGTGCCATACTTCATTGCTGCCTAAAATGTACAATGAATATGACTACGCTCAGACATCGATGTCCATTGATGTTGTTTAAAAGCCGGGGGACTGGACAGAACTATACTGTTAACAGCCTATAGGCAGTGAATTTTGTTATGTATGTATTTTATTTGCACCACACGGAGAATCATATATGACCACATACATTTTCACGTATATATCGTATAGAAACATTGTAAAATTACACATTTTAGCAGACATCAAAACATTTAAGAATTCCTGTGTAAACTTAAACCATGAAATCCACCTGAAATATAAACCCATTCAAAGAAATAGTTATTTTTGGCACCCAAACATACGCTACACGGTTCTAATCCGTTCAGTTATGTATTTTTCAAATATCCATTTAGAGTTAAATATCTCAAAAATTCTGGTTCATTATTGCAACCAAACTTTCAGTAATATACGGTTATGTCAGTTTTTGTAAAAAAAAATGTTGTTAAACTTAAAGTTGCTATTTTAAATTTGTTTTGATAAATGTATTGCCTAGATAGTAACAAAAGAGCATTCAGGAATAATTGTTCTTTTTTTCCAACAATGAATAATGTGGAGATTGTGGAACTGTCCTTTGTATGGTTACAGCCTATAAAAGCCAATAGTTTAATTCCTGCCTAAAGCTTTGAACAACTCTGCAGCACAACAACAGATCAACTGGCAGGCAGTGATTCAAAGAACGACACCTTAAAGCCACACAAAATTTGATGCCTGTACAGTCAGCTTAGGTGTCAGCTTAGGTGTCAGCTTAGGTGTCGTGTGAGATTCCTGACATCTACTCAAGAACCTACGTGTATGTTGTTAACACATTTCTCTTACAGTTTAGAAACTCCACCTGGCGTTTATATATATATATATATATATATATATATATATATATATATATATATATATATATATAACTATGTTTATTTACAAGTGATATGTTTATTATGATGATGTATTGGATATTTCAATAAACACTTATAGTCCAGTAAGTGCGACCTTGTTTGTAATACGTGTATGTAATGAGTAAACAGATTTAAAATAAAATGACTATTACCTTATAGTTGTGGTAATAGGCGTGAACAACTGTATATTGAATGGCTTTGAATATAACTAAACAAACTAAGGCTAAACAAACTAAGACTAAACAAACTAAGACTAAACAAACTAAGACTAAACAAACTAAGATTCTGTAAAAGGTGTGACTTAAAAAGAGATCTTGGTTTAACTCTTTGAAGAGTATCAGTATTAGAAGAGGCCTGACTGAGTGGTTAGAGTGCTACCGCAGCACAGTTACTCAGGAGAATCTCATACACATGGTGGCTATGAGTTCAAGTCCATGTCATGGTTGCTGCCTCTCCTGTCGTACGTGGGTTCCCCCCGTTGTCGTTGCTGTTAATGTTGGCAGCATTCATATAAGTTAAATATTGCAGTGTACAAAGTAAAACCCCCGTCAAATGAATAGATATAATATCAAATACAAGGTCAGTACGTATCTAGTACATGATATGTTACAACCATTTGCTGGAAAACACACGCAAGTGTTGGTTGAAGAGAGACAATTTTATGCCGGTGAAAGGGGTTGTTCATGATTGTGAATAAGTAAAAAGTAAAGGCATTTGGTGGTTTTACAGATAGATGGATGAATGAAAACTGTTGATATTAAACCAACATAAAAAGACTGGACATCAGCAAGATTATTTTCCATGTTCTGTGACTTATGGTTATGTATACACCTGATTTGGGCTTAGGTCAAGTTTTAAGTCGGATTACCCTTGATGAATCTGCTTTTTTCTGCAGATATTATGATTCATGATTTATTGAGTACACTTAGTACAAACGTTGTGGAAGTTTTGCGTTATGGCCGTGCACCACAAACTTCTCAGATTAATCATTGTAACATTTATTTATTTATTTCACTGATGCTTGTACGCCATACTCAAGAATATTCACTCAAACAATGCAGAGCTCGGGGAAACCCACGACTCTTTCTAAGTTGTTGGTAGACCTGGCATGATCGTGAGTTGGCTTCAACTTATAAGCCTAGTTCATTGCGACGTGCTGGCACACTAACCATCTCCTCCACGGAGGCCCAAATTATTGTAACAGGGATACATTCAGTTTCCAGGTTACATCCCAATCCCTTTTAAAGACAGCTAGTTTAAACATGGAAAACATGGATATTTTATACCAACTCTGTTTACTGTGGTTTCTAAATTTTTACTGATTTTGGTTTTCTATTTTTTGGATAGTTTTACAAATGTTGGTTTCCTTTTTGTTCTGGATTTTGATGTTATCTTTCACATATCGAAAGCCGGAAATGTTTCCTAGTTCTAACATATTCTCACCACGATATGGCTTGAAATACTGCTAACCTGGCGTTAAACCTAAGATAAACAGTCATTCATTCCACATCAATGCTCACAGAATCATTAATGCTGATTCAGCACTGTCTTGTTCGACGGTGGTTGGCTTTCGCTCAGTTTTCTTTTGGTGATTCCATGGAGTTAGTTAAATTCATCCCTGCTGTTTATTTGCTTGATTGTTGCTTAATGCCATATATCTAGACTTTCACCCACTCGAAGGGGATCATGGGTGGAGAAAACCCATGTACCGGTACCAAGCGTAACCCACCGAGTTTTGGTAATCTACTGATTAACTTTTCCCACATGTGACGTACATAGCATCTTCGCCAAATCAAGCCAGGCATTACATGTATCTCTGTGTGTTTATTTCACTCCTTTTATAACCTCGAAAATCTTCCTACCGGAATTTAATAGAGCGTCATCGTATTTCAGTGTGATACTTGCCTGCTCAAGTTTGGAAAAGGACTTCAGCAAATGGAAAATTTCAGGCATGTCGATGAAATGAAATGTGCATTGGCGTAAAGCACTGACCTCTGCTAAGTTACTGACAAACTTTCCAAAATGTGACGCAAAGAGCATCTTCATTAAGTCAGGCCAGGCACTAGTTACCTGTATATATGTCGCGCATTTATTTCACCACCTCTACTACGTTAATTCGACACCTACTCGAAAATCTTCCTACCGGAACCTAACAGACCGTCATTGTACTCCAGTTAGCTATAGATTGATGCACATGGAAGATTTCAAACCTGCCCATAAAATGCACTGTACACTTAGAGCACTTAAGCACATGGCGCGATATGCTAATGAAACAGAACGCCCCAAGAAGTATTGTAAGGTGACTGAAAACTACTGTTTCTGTCGTTTTGTCCGCGCTCTCAGAGCCACCGTGCATGCCGCGACAACCTAAACATGTTCCTGTTTCGTCTATCGCTAGAGAAACTACTAGATTTATTTGATTGGATAGCGCATTTATGTTAACATTCATCAGTTGTTGAGTAGTGTGTATGGGTTATTTCTGTTTGCTGTAAACATGGATATTGGCGAAGTGTCATGCTTGAGCGGGGATGTGCACATCATTCCGCCCACATTTATTCCGTCCCATTAAGGCAAGCGTGTGGACAAAGCGAGTACATTTGCACAATCTGAATTATTTAGAGAAAGCATCAAACGTATAATGCATTCTCTATTGTGGCAAATGTGACTTTTATTTGACCTATTAATAGGCCTACTAATAAGAGACTTTGTACTATATCAGCGATATACATAAATATGGAATGTTTACATTTCCTTTGACCCAGAGGGCAGTATAGGTAAATGCAGGCCAGTGTCTTTAAGTAGGTGCAATACGATTATTTTGACATTTGTCGTGAATTATGTTGCGGATTTGTAACTTTGAGTCTGTAAATTTTCAGAAGGAAAACATTAATGAGTTGTTGACTTCTGCTGCCAAGAATGATGCATTCAAACTTCTAACGTTTACACCTGATATCTGCTTTTACAGATAATACAAATTCGTGAAATCTTAACTTTTGGATGTCATACTGGATGTGAAGTCTTGAATGACGACGTTTGTAAATACGCTTTCTAGTGTGAAAATAGGTAAAAGGAATACGAAAACAGACAATGAATTTATCTTCAATAAAGAGGACTGTATAAATAATGCACCTCGGTAAAATCCTGGAAAAAATATAACTATTCTTCGGCGAATTAAAAAATTGGCTGAGGGATGCACCCTGAATATTGAAATTGAAACACTAGAGAAATTCACTAAAATTACTTTAACACACCAAAAACTATTTGTCACTCTTCCATCGACTATGTTGGTAGCAACACTCCTGATATTGCTCGGCAGCACTACCGTAATAGAGGTCATCGCCGTAGTTAAGTGCGACGCCCAGATTCACGAGTATGCCTATATACGTGATGCTACCAATACCACAGAATGGCGGAATATAGTTTGGAGGACGCTGGCCTTCATACCTCAAATATCGACTATTTAATGCGCAAAACAGCGTTTGAACTTGGAAAATACACGTGAAGCTGGCTGAGAGTCTAAAGTGATTTTGGAAATTAAGTGAGAAATTCCACTAAAAATAAAGCCTTTCACGAAACCGGCCACTGCACTTAAATTGGCTGTATCGGGTAAATCTTCTGGTATATTTCAGCACCATAATCACAAAGTTATAACGACGTTGATATTTCAAATTCATTGACTTGACTCATTAAGTGATGTTTGATTGGTGTCTGTCAGGTTCATGAGTGAAGGAAGTCGGAACGCTCTGAGTAAAGTATCGCACATTGTCAGACATTTGACAAATCACGTGACTTAAAAGCATTACGCATGCGAACATTGGAGAGGTGGATTTGCGTCTTCGTCGTGGTTTCGAATACGATAAAACTGTCACCTGGAGCTAAATTCCCGTTTAGATCACGTAGTAGTCTGTGGATTGTGATTAAAGCTTGTGATGGTAATGATGACAAATGATGACAAATCCTGCTTGGACTAATCTGAAAATTGTTTGAATGTGCACCAGCGGAACAATTCCTACTAAATCTCCAACATCCAAATAACGCACTTTTTGAGGAATATTATCTAAATATTTTCGTGACATAGAGGCGTCATCAAAGAGAAATGTATAGTACAATGTGCTGTCCATGTATGGAACACAGACGCTGACGGAAATGAATGCTATAATTCTGACGACAAATAATTTACATGGAAAACAAGACGTAACTATCACCTGTCATTTACACATGTTCCGATAAGTTTGTACACACACATGATAGAGGTTGTCAGTCTTACCTTCGACGGGTTGGACACTAACGCTATGAGCTGGTTTGCCAAATCCCAGCTTCTGACATCGCCCTGGAAAGACCTGAAGGGAAGCTCAACTAACGTTTTTGGGATACACAATGCCATTATTATGTTCACTCTCTGACCATCATGCACTTCGATGAAACACGCCAAACTTTGGCTCAAAAGAGACCCTGTGTTTTTTATTGACTGTGTGAAGATCCACGTGAGCCAGAAAAATATTTTTACCGAAACCATCACGTATATATTTCTACGTGCTGGCAAAGTTTCGTTTTGGTTAACATTTGTCTACATATGTAAAACATAAACTTTGCAATGTGATCACGTTTGTCATATTTTGGCCAACTTAAAATCAGTATTTCTGCCGGTACTTTTCTTCCTTTGGAAACATACTTTTGTGCGAGTAAAGATATAGGCCGTCTTGCATTGTATAAGTTTTTCTTAGGATTATTTATTTATTTGTGCGGTGTTTTACTCCGCACTCCAGAATATTTCACGTATACGACGGCGTTATCATGGATAGGGATTAGAAGTAGTTAGGGTGTGGTAATAAATAACATGTGGCAACCATACCGGATTCATTCCTGAATTATGCTTGAGAGCACATGTGCTGTTCTGTCATGAACATCTCATGTTATATAAAATATGTAGTAGAGTTATAAGGCTGAAAGTTGCCATTAACATATACCATTTACTTGAATTCATTCGTGTTTAATGGTGTGCTCAAGAATTGTTCAAAAAGTTAGATTTGTGGTGTAGTGATTTTCCAATTTACAGTGTGTAATACAAAAAAGACATTTCTCTATGACTGGTCATGGTTTCGTTTTGATGACGTACACATGGTTTCAGTGCATGTTTGGAGCTTTGTAAGTCGCATGCTTCCCGTAAGTTGTCGTTCACAACTACAGTCAGTTTCGATTCTACAGGTGCACAGTTTCTTGCATTGGCGCCGATTAACCGCCTTACCATACCATTCCTTTCAAACAATTGCAGTTGCAACTAGATTACAACTGTTTGTAAAAGTATCATTTTCATGCAGAAACAGGAATGATTGTTGTACCCCTAGCCCTGCGTGTAACGGAATTAGATACAACTACATGACAACTATGAAACTGATCGCCAGGGGTCTTGAACGCTCAGTCCATATTTGCCAACCATTATCAAACAGCAAATATCCAAAGCATACCCTTAGTTGTTGTTTTTCCCGATGAGTAACCATTTTCATCTTGATCATTATGATTCAATTCGCCTCAAAATCATTTCAAATTGTATCTGATTTTGTGTCTTTTTTTTTAAGGTGATGCAGATGATCTGGTTATCTTTGTTACCCTTTCTCGTTGACCTTTTATAACGGTTGGAAGCATTTTCCCATCAACTTCAGGACAATTTCCAACCGGCATCGGAGGTTGCGCAATTCTCCACTGCAGCTTAAATGTGAGCTCAAATGAGAAATAAATATGCCCACTCAAGTACATCCATATCATTGTTCACTCACGTTGTCACGGCTAAAATGAGATAATTGTATGGCCGTGAAAGCGATAGTTTATGAGTGTGACAGTGTAACGTACAGGTATTTGATTTTTTTGTGTCAGCAGGGTGTTGCTTGAACATTAAACCAGCAATAATTACTCAGCCACAGTTGTAATTATTTGACATAAAAATGAGATTGCAATCCGGATTATCTCCCATGTTCTATGACTCGTGGTTATAAATAAACCTGATTTTGGCTCAGCGCAATCTCGGGGTAGTGTTACCCTGGGTTGATCCACCGAAGTCTTTGTGTCTATGCGCTGCTCTTTTTCTGGTTTGTCAGTTTTACGTAGTTCTGGTACTAGTATTGTGGTTAACCCCACTTCCGAATTCCCACGATTCTCTTTTAGTTTAAGGTAGACATCTGTATATGTAGTGATATATTTATTCTCTAGATATAAGAATGGTCTACAATAACTGGCTTTCAACTTACACCAGTTTCATAACTTATGGGAAATCGATTGCTCTACGGTCCGTTTCAGCGACGTGTTAAGGCATGAGTAGTTCACTTTGACCATGGGAAAATTGCCGGTCCACACTTTATTCAACTTCATTTCATTCGTTAGGAGTTTTTTGAATACACCTTCAATAACTCAATAAATGTATAATAGTTTTGGGGGGGGATGTTACGGAACAGGATGTTGTACTTACGGCCGTGAACCACCATACTGGTCATTTCCTTCTCCAGATCAGAAATATGGACCTTCACTCTTGTCTTTGACTAGGTGAGACTGTTCTAAGTTGTAGATCCCCTATTCAGCGATCTGGAGGCTAGATGGACGCCCATGGTCAACAGACACTAACACCTTGACATTCTCTACTTAGCAAAGTTGAGGGTTATTGGACGCTTGATCAGGACCAACAGACTCTAACACCCTGAGATCCTCTACTTAGCGAAATCGAGAAGTAATGAATGTTCCATCAGGACCAACAGACTCCAACATCTTGAGATCTTCTACTCCGGGAAGTGGAGGATGAATGCACGCTTAGGGTCAACAGATTCCTAAAGTATAAGACAGTACCTGGTTAATAAACTGACGGCCAAAAGAAACTTCACTTTTGTAGACCAACGAAAAATTTGACTCCCAAGTTGAGATCGGAAAGGATTTGCGAGACGTTGTAAAAGGTGAGGGTCTCGCAAGAGCGTTGAATGCAGGTATTTTATTTGGATAAACGCCTCTCTACACTAAATAGCCTGCATGGGAAACTGAGGGACCTTATTCCGTGAGTATGTCGGAATTAATGTGAATGGTCTGTAGTCGTGAATGGGTATGCTGAAGGAAATTATCATTAGAGAGATGATACAGAGAATGATACGTTCAAACTCCACACGTCTACACCAGTCTTTTGTTTTTACAAAAGATGCGATTTCTTAATACCTGGGCACTTGGATATTACACGCCATGTAAAGACTTGAGTGACGACATGAGTGTTTGAGATACTCTATCTACTGAGAAAAAGGGCACGCGAGATACGAACAATACATAAAATATATCTCTAAGTATGAGATCTGTAGATGTAATGCTGCTGTGAAATCCTTAATCAAACTATACTCCGAGGATTCATAACAGGCTGGCGAGTACTTCGGGAATTTTAAATTGGAACATTATAGAGAAATTCTCTAAAGCGATAACCACAGGTCATTTTCACATAAACATCGACGATGTAAGTAGCAACACTCTTGATATTGTTCGCCCTAAGAGAGGTCACCGCAAGTTCCGTGATCAACTGTGACGGCCAAATTCAAGAGTACGCCAATACGCGTGATACCAACAATATCACAGAGTGGCGGAATATACTCTGGAGACAGTTGGTGTTCATACATCAAATATCATCTATTTGGTGCCTAAAGAATTGTTCGCTCTTGGGAAATACATGTAAGGCATTTGCTATCAAACAGAACACAGACTGTCTTCTCCTTGGACAATTAACAGACATGATGGAACAGCCCTGGGTTAATTCCAATGGAATCTGGGAAGGCTATGCGTCGCAAAACGGCAAATGGTTACGACCACATTATATTTGTTTAAGTGACACTCACGACCATGTTTTTCTCTCTAACAAAATAACTTCATGGTCCTGTTCACATTGTGAAAGGCACACAGTAGGGAGAGACAGTGATAAACATATTCTGTTGCCAAGGATCCAACATGGATAGAGTTTGATTGCGTTAGAGTTTGACTTTATTAAGTCTTGATCCTTCATTTATATATATCTAATATATTCTTCACATACTTACACTATGACCAAGCAAATATTTCTTCAGTGGTAATTCGTTAGTCATTCACATATGTAACGTATGCTTAAACTCCGAGGACTTACCTTAACCTGCTTTATGCTATCATTTGATGGAAAGGTTGAATATGGTCTACGTTAAGACACAGTTTATATGAGATACCTTCAATTATTAAAATCAAGCAGCAAAAGTCAAAGTCAGCCCAGTACAGTTTGGTTTTGTGACAGTGAATGCTAAAATCCCTGTATTGCAAATGTCTTCGGGTTCCGGCCTTCACGAGGTCGGTCCCGGTATCTAAACCTCAACTCTCCCATCAGCAACATCTTCTACAAACACCCAATCGTCAACGACTGGGAAAACAGGAATATCGCGGAGGTGAAGTATTAGTCACATGAAACGAATGGTTAAAACTGATACCCATTTCCCTCATTCTTTCTGGATATTTTGTTTGTCTAAAGGCTAATCTCATACTTATAGCGAGATCGTATAGAGCAGAAGGTCTTCAAAGGCCTTTGTGTTTTGGGGGATGAATACTTGGGTGGATGAATATTTAATATAATGATATGCACTCCAGAATCCATGGTTATTTCTATTTTAACTTCAATATTTAGAACGCCACTCGAGTTTTGTCTCTCTGGACGTACAAAACTTTCCACAAAAGTATTCCCACCTTCAATAAAGATGTGGCCACGAAACTACAGCTTGGCTGCACATGTGCGCGGAGAAAAATCTCCGTTTACGACGGTTTTACAACAGCATCCCAAAGTTTTTCGCTGTAGAAGCGGGCACTTGGTGTGTGGACTGCTAGCACCACTGACTGTCAGCCAACCAATCACGTTACACCTAAACGGGAAAGTCCTCAGTTGTCCTGATACCAGAATGTTCATCAGGCTGTATCACTAGGCTACTACAAAAAGGTAAGCAAGTCTTACAACTTCATGTGCTTGTTAGCAGTGGAACACACACACATACATGTATGCATGCATCTTTGCTGGTGATACTTCCAAAGCTACCTAACGTGCATGGTTTATTTATTTACTTATTGTTAGGTAGGGCCTACTCTTGAGTACGGCGTAAAGCACCAAAATTGCGCCTTGTATAAGTCAGTCTGATTCGGCGGTTCAAATCTCTTCTCTAGCGTACACCTCAAGGCGTCATAGTCCACGTCCTCAGGTCTAGCACGAAGACTAGTCAGTCTGATTCGGCGGTTCAAATCTCTTCTCTAGCGTACACCTCAAGGCGTCATAGTCCACGTCCTCAGGTCTAGCACGAAGACTAGTCAGTCTAATTCGGCGGTTCAAATCTCTTCTCTAGCGTACATCTCAAGACATCATAGTCCACGTCCTCAGGTCTAGCACGAAGACTAGTCAGTCTAATTCGGCGGTTCAAATCTCTTCTCTAGCGTACACCTCAAGGCGTCATAGTCCACGTCCTCAGGTCTAGCACGAAGACTAGTCAGTCTGATTCGGCGGTTCAAATCTCTTCTCTAGCGTACATCTCAAGGCATCATAGTCCACGTCCTCAGGTCTAGCACGAAGACTAGTCAGTCTGATTCGGCGGTTCAAATCTCTTCTCTAGCGTACACCTCAAGGCGTCATATACTTCCACGTCCTCAGGTCTAGCACGAAGACTAGTCAGTCTGATTCGGCGGTTCAAATCTCTTCTCTAGCGTACATCTCAAGGCATCATAGTCCACGTCCTCAGGTCTAGCACGAAGACTAGTCAGTCTGATTCGGCGGTTCAAATCTCTTCTCTAGCGTACATCTCAAGGCATCATAGTCCACGTCCTCAGGTCTAGCACGAAGACTAGTCAGTCTGATTCGGCGGTTCAAATCTCTTCTCTAGCGTACACCTCAAGGCGTCATATACTTCCACGTCCTCAGGTCTAGCACGAAGACTAGTCAGTCTGATTCGGCGGGTCCAGCTCTCGCTCTATCTCCAGCTCCAAAGCAGATATTTGGTTCCTCAGTCCAGCCAATGTACTTGGACCCTGGTTTGCCGTTGAAGGCACGAGACCAGTCATCCCGACTCCTAGCCAGCCACATTCTAACGTTCGTTGTAGACCTCTTATCTTCCGCTAATGTGGTAAGCATTTCTCTACGACAAAAGTGGGAAAGTTCGTCTTGCAAAAAGAAGGTGGTACTCCAGTTTCCTTCACGCACACAAAGCCCGTGGGAGCGCTGAACTGTGGAGTTGATAAACTGTGAGAATGCCGAACTGTGGCGTTGATAAACTGTTGGAACGCTGAACTGTGGCGTTGATAAACTGTGTGAACGCTGAACTGTGGCGATGATAACGCTGAACTGTACCGTTGATAAACTGTGAGAACGCTAAACTGTGCCGTTAATAAACTGTGAGAACGCTGAACTGTTGCGTTGATAAACTGTGAGAACGCTTAACTATGGCGTTTATAAAGAACGCTGAACTGGGAAGTTGGTAAATTGTGAAGGTGTTAAACTTTAAAAATGATAAACTGTGGTGTTGCTAAAATATGTCAGTGTTAGACGGTATCGATGTTAAACTAGGACAATGCCAGTGTCAGTACAGTAACTAAGCTATATACACATGTAATAACGCTCATCATTTCTTAAAATTCATTAAAATACTGTAAATGAGTCCGACAAATTTCAATTTGTGCAAATCAACTTTGACAATGTTGGTAAAACCTAATGATTGGGAGATTATGATCTATTATATACCGGTAATTCATTTTATTTATGTTATCTTAATCATTATGGGGGAGGGAGGCAAATTAACATTTAAACGAAAATTATTGATGCCGGTAAATATTTATCGATATCGGTATTTAATTGTCAATATCGCTAATTCATTTATCGACATCGCAATAACAGATTTATTGATATCGATAATGAATAAAAGGTACCGATAAATCGCTACCAATCAATAATTGATTTATAGATATCGATAGATTAATTTGCGATATCAATAAATAGTGTTTCCTGTTGGTTGAGAGAAATGCCTTCATTTACAATGGCCTACGTAGCTGGGTCAGCCACAGAGGAAGTAAGGGCCGTCTAACCTAGGAAGTGCAGCAGACTGTGTAGCGCGTATAACAGAGTGATACAGGTAATAGTATAATAACTGTAAAATAAAATTGGTAAATTTCATTCGTTTTACTCGGTTTCTGTAGAAATTTCCTCATAAAAATATTACGAAGGAAGGAGCAGTAAATACCAGAGGGCTGAAAAAGCGTATTTATCCATATTGATATGTGGTCTACAGTTTTCATTACTGTTCCGGAACACTTCAAAAAAGTTTACATTAGTTCTAGTATCCCTAAAGAACTATAACGACCACAGTTTTACAATTATAACCTATATGTTTTAGACAGTCGGTTATATATTCAGCTGTCTGTAACACTCGCGACCAAAATTGCGTTTAGTTAGTGACATGTAAAACCCAAGCTCTATAAATTGATATGTTGAAAGTCCACATTATTACAAATAAGATGCAGTTAGAATGGATTTTTTAATTCATTATGTTAAACTCCATCAGCTTAGAACTCGGGTGAGGTCATAATTATTCAAAAGTAAGTAGCATGTATTCAGTAAATTTTGTGTCGGTGAGCCGTAGTATTAGAGTGGAGTACTTATTACGATAATGTACCTGACTTAACACAAGGCAAAAAAAAAATTTACTTATGCGCTAAGTGACCGTCTGACCACGGATAGGTAGCATAAACGCTTGTTCAGTTTCATAAACCATAATCGAGTTTTCGCCGGCCAGAAACCCTGATATAAACCCTATGTTGAGTTCCAGGTATTTAGGGAAACGTGTCAGAAATGCGATGTTCGACTCAATACATGTCTCGATATTTTATCCTTATTATGCACACTAACTTTTTGCCTTGTTTCACGCATAATGCCATTATTCTATTAAACATATGTTCACTCACTGGCCATCTTGTACGTGTGGTCGACCTAAGTGTATTTACTTTGGTATATACCCAGTTAAAAACGTTACGTTGTGCTTTACGCATATAAGATACATAAAAAGTACATTGAAGGTTTTTCTCAACCTTATTCTTTTTCACTAACCTATATCAATTTCGTAACCAGAAAAAATGTCTCTGGCTAGATCTGAAAGGCCAGAGCTTCCAAACCCAGGAGGGTGCTGGAACCTGGCCCATAGGCTTGAACCATACCTAATACTGAAACTCTCATTGAGGAAAGCGGGTGGGCGATCTGCTCGGTGTCAGTATGGACTGTGATTGGCGTGTCTGGGTGTTGTCTGGGGAGTCTTACTTATGATGCTTCAGTGATCCAGCACGATATCTATAACGACAGTGAGATCGCTCATCTACAGCGGAACACTTTCTTTATATTAATGAGTACAATAACCAGTTTCATGCCAAGTTTTTAGATGTGTACAAACTTTTGCATTTAACAACATTGTTCGCGCATAGATGAGTTTTCTAGAATTATTCCCGAATTTTTTTCCTGTCTGTTATGAACGAGCGTGCAGCCGAACAGGTGGTGCGAGTACCCTCGCCAGGGTTTCAGTTTACCTTTCATATGTCGGGGCATTTTTCTGTGTTCTAAAGTTTCGTTACTTAAAGAATATGTTCTGTACATCAAACAAAGGCTGGGCCTCATCACAAGCTTGAAAACCACGGGGAATTCCCCTGTACTTTACGTCCTTACCCAAACGTGTGCATGCTTGACACAGCCCAGTGTACATTCGCTTTGTACGAGAGGGTAATAGCAATAGTGTCACCAGCGTTTACTGCGGAGAATGAATATAGAAATGATTAGGTCTTAATGCCACGTTGGCATTTTTTATTCCCTCTCTTGACGATTTAGTGACGAGACCAAGGTTGTCTTGTATGACATAAATGTGGACTAAACACATGAAGGGTACTATTTCGCCTGACACCATTTTATGTTCATATATTACTGTATAGTAACTGCATTTGACATTCATAAATTTTTCAACTGATTCTTTTATGTGGTTTAAGGAACGGTGTCAAAGTAAAACTAAGTTACGGCGATATATCACGAATTATTGTTCACAAGCCTAAATGGAAGAGGCATAATTCACAAAAGTGAAACTAGATTACCCTCAATACGTTATATTTGCTGCTATAGGTTATACGAGTGCTTTGATTTTCTTTAACCATTATGCTGTAAATTTGTCAGCCTCAACCTCAAAAATATATATCCCCTAAAATTTGTGTGGTACAATGTCATACCACCACACGGAGTTTGCACTTTTCTCTGTAACAATCTGATACATGTATATCATTTTTTTCAGCTGTGGTTGATGAAAGTGAACTCATAGCATTTTGTTACCTTGGTAATCTCGCGAGGGGTAGGAAGTAACACTGGCAAGAAAGTTCTCAGTTCTATCCAAAACAGACAAATTCTGAGATAATTCAACTAGGTGCCAATTAACTAGTATTACCCATTCATTGCCCCATAACTCTTCAAATCTTAAATCCAATTGCCCGAATGGCTCATGTGTAGCATATGGACAGGCTGGCCTTGTGCAGCTTGAATGACATCCTATGGTTCAATGGTTAAGTGATTAAGTATAAGAAATCCATACACTACATAACATACATCCTTGTCTATACCCCTGTCACACTCCACACAATGCATAACATACACACTCGTCAGTATTCCCGTCACACTATCTACACTACATAACATGCACACTTGTCTCTATGCTTATCACACCCTACACACTACATAACATACACACTTGTCTGTATCCCAGCACACTATACACTGCATAACATACACACTTTTATGTATCTCCATCACACCCTATACACTTAATAACATACACACTTGTCTGTATCCCCATCACACACTATACACTACATAACATACACACTTTTCTGTACCCCATCACACTCTATACACTACAGTGTGTATGTGCCCCATCACACTCTCTACACTATATAACGTTCAAACTTGTCTGTATGCCCATCACACCCTGTACACCACATAACATACACACTTGTACGTATCCCCATCACACTCTATACACTACATAACATACACACATGTCTGTATCCCAGCACACTATACACTACATAACATACACACTTTTATGTATCTCCATCACACTCTATACACTTAATAACATACACACTTGTCTGTATCCCCATCACACACTATACACTACATAACATACACACTTGTCTGTACGCCATCACACTCTATACACTACAGTGTGTATGTACCCCATCACACACTCTACACTATATAACGTTCAAACTTGTCTGTATGCCCATCACACTCTATACATTACATAACATACATCCTTGTTCAAACTTGTCTGTATGCCCATCACACTCTATACGTCACATAACATACACAGTTGTCTGTATGCCCATCATACTCTATACATTACATAACATACATCCACACTATCTACACACTAAATAACATAGTATTCCCATCACACTCTATACACTGCATGTTGCGCACATGTCTCTATGCTCATCACACCCTACACACTACATAACTTACACACTTCTCTGTATCTCCATTACACTCTATACACTGCATAACGTACACACTTGTCTGTATGCCCATCAAACCCTATTCACCACATCACATAAACACTTGTCTGCATCCCCATCACACACTATACACTACATAACATACACACTTGTCTGTACCCTATCACACTCTCTACACTACATAACGTCCAAACTTGTCTGTATGCCCATTACACTCTATACACTATATAACATACACACTCGTCTGTATCCCCATCACACCCTGTACACCATATAACATACTCACTTGTATGTATCCCCACCACGCTCTATACATTACATAACATACACGCTTTTCTATATCTCAGTCACACTATCCAGACCACATAACATACACAATTGTTTGTATTCCCATCACTCTCTATACACTACAAAACATACACACTGGTCCGTATGCCCATCACACTCTATACAATACCAAACATACACACTTGTCTATACTTCAGTCACACTATCCAGAAAACTCAATATACACGCTTGTCTGTTTTCCCACTACACTCTATACACTGCGTAACATACACACTTGTCTGTATGCCCACAACACTCTATACGTTACATAACATACACACTTGTCCGTATGCTCATCGCACTCTATAGAATACCAAACATACACGCTTGTCTATACCTCAGTCACACTATCTACACCACATAACATACACATCTGTCTGTTTTCCCGTCACACTATCTACACTATATAACATACACACTTGTCTGTATGCCATCACACTCCATACAATACCAAACATACACACTTGTCAATACCTCAGTCACACTATCTACACCCCATAACATACACACTTATCTGTATCCCCATCACACTCTACTCACTACCAAACATACACACTTGTCTATACCCCAGTCACACCATCTACACTACATAACATACACACTTGTTTGTATGCCCATCACACTCTATACGCCACATAACATACACACTTGTTTGTATGCCCATCACACTCTATACGCCACATAACATACACACTTGTTTGTATGCCCAGCACACTCTGTTCACTACAAAACATACACACTTGTCTGTATCCCCATCACACTCTATACATTACATAACATACACATTTGTCTGTTTTACCATCACACTCTACACACTACAAAACATACACACTTGTCTATACCTCAGTCAAAGTATCTACACTACATAATATTATACACATTTGTCTGTATCCCCATCACACTCTATACACTACATAATGTACGCACTCGTCAGTATTCCCAACACACGCTATACACTACATAACATGCACACTTGTCTCTATGTCCATTACACCCTACACACTACATAACATACACACTTATCTGCATTCTCATCACACTCAACACACTACCAAACATACACACTTATCTATACCACAGTCACAATATCTACACTACATAACATACACACTTGCCTATGTTTCCATCACACACATAGTACATAACAGATGCGAACAACAGATTTTCCGTTGCACCATGTTCTTCAACCTGCTGGCAATCATACCTGATTTATGGTGAACCACTGTCATTTCTAATTATATATTTTGTACATTTTTTTTAAAACTGTCGTGATATGATAAAATGTTTTATCCAGTTTTAATTAGATGACAAAATGTAGGCTTATATCAATAATTGTCAGTAGTAAATGCATACTTCTCACACTATATCAAGGATTTTCCACTTATACGATGGCGCTCAGTTTTACAGATAGCGAAAATCTTCCGACTGTCGAACAAGGAACAAGATGATGGCTTTTGATGTCACGTAGATTTCCAAAAGGGTTAACTCCCGTTAGGAAGAACACGTCCCCATCTGCATAACTGAAAACCCAGTTGGAAATTTTAATTACGTTCATAATGGAGAATTTGGCGAACAATCGATGTTTATTGAAAGTTTATCTGATTTCTTGTTAAGAAATCCAACCGACTTTCCACCGTAAAGTTTTCTAATAAGTGTTTTAATGGCGATACAAATCAAGTCCTAGCGTATAAGTATGGTTGTTGGAAAGAAACTGCCTAAGATGCATGAATAGGTAAAACATGGTGAATACCGGTAAAATTAGATAATTCATTTCACGGTACACTGCTGCTCCACAGTGTGCTTGAGTAGGTATATTAAGAAAACACAAGACGTTAAAAAAAGTACCTGCACTTAAAGTAAGTCGTCTGCCAGGGATAATTTAGCCTCTAACTCAACAAGCAGCCAACCAACTGAATGGCAACCCGATTGACATGACTCATCTGTCAGATTCTGGGAAGACTCGTAATTTCTTAATTTTTTCCTTTTCTTTTTTGTGTTTACTTTTTAATTTTTCTTCCTATAATTTATTTTATTTATTTATTTATTTATTTTATTCCGTTTTTGGATATTATTTTTGTGTCGCACGATTATCAGCTGCAGGTCTGATGACGGTGTGATTAATCAGTTATGAATGAAGCATTCCTTTTCGTTTTAATTGATATTTCATTTATTTATTCATTTGATGAACAACAGATGGGAAAGATTAATTATGGTTAGGGTTCATCTAGTGAAGTACACGTGTACATCTAGTGAAGTACACGTGTACATCTAGTGAAGTACACGTGTACAATAACTTGTTCATTCCAGTCTGATAAAACAGGTCTCTAACATGTTTACAGAGACATTCTGTTTACACGTGTGTAGGCCTATGTGTGTCTCACGGACACGACCCGTGTTGTCATGATAGTGTTCATGTCCGCTTACCGCGATACAACAGCTCGCAGTGGTTTTTGGCGAAATAGACGGTGCATTTCGCATTACATATATGTAGATCTAGAGATAAAATGATCTTGTCTGGTATATCTTCCTGTGTTCAATGCTTTGAGTTTTCACGCTTGTAAAAAAAGGAAAGAAAAACAGAAACGGGTCAAGGAAAATCCGCCCTACTTTATTTACGGCACAGTGACTGGTAGGGTGTCTGTGTTGTAAGTCAACTGGCTCTCTGTAAGATAATCCAATGCCAGGAAAAAGAGTATATTTAAAGTCAATAATATAATATAATAATACTGTTTTGTGTGTGAAGTTATATTCCGAATTCCCTTTCCAATATTATGTGAAAGCTTTGAATGGTATAAGCAAGTATACAAAACATCTTTGTCCTTGGTGTGTCCTTGCTTCTAAAATACAAGCCTGTATCTGACATGAACGTTGTTAATGACTAATCTCAGTACAGACATGAGGTATCTCACTGAGGAACCATAATGCCTTTATAGCTTCAAAATGTCTGTGCCTGCATGCAAAGTCTGGGTCGCTCGGCTATATGTACTTGCTTCAGAGCCTCTGAGTCAAGCTTATAACCTACATACAGGGAGGCCTACACCACGGCCGTGTTTAACACCTATGTACTTGTACCTCACAATTCACTTGTGAACTTATAAAATATTCACCGACTGTAACAGGATATATCGCCGTGGGACAACTTAAAAAGAGGTACACTCGCGCAAAGATCTGTATTCCCGAACACTTAAGCTGACCAATGGGGCCTAAATTAAATTCAAAACCTGTGTCTTCAGTCAGTTACATAATTGTCCGCCACCTGTTTGAGTGAGTTGTGTGAAAATGTTCTCGCACCTTCAGCAAACATATGATGTTGAATTAACAAAGTTGTTTATTTGTTAAATAACCCTTTCTTTCATAAGGTGTTTGCAGGTTTAAAGTGATTAATTATTAAAATGCATATGTATCAATCATGTGCCACGAATAGCCAATCATCTTGAAAATTCACACGTAGCTGTGCGGTTTCACTTAACAGATATGAAGACTGAATGTATCTATGACGACAACGAGTGAAGAAGGGATGATCTTACACGTTGAAACATGTTTAAAACTTTGCACCTTGAAGTGCATCGGCCGATGTTTGTGCAAGCAACCCGGAAGAATGTAAAAACCTACACTATGCAGACAGGCCTGCAATAGTGGTCGGAAGCCCTTACACTGTCTGACAGCACCACAGAATGCATATATAGCACTATATAGCCCTTATTACTTGGTAAGCGGTTGTGACAAAGTTTTGGGTCATGATACCTGCTAGGCATTATGTTACAAGTGTTGTTTTGTAGGTGTGTGTGCGTGTGCGTGTGCGTGTGTGTGCGAGTGCGAGTGTGTGTGTGTCTGTGTGTGTGTGTGTGTGTGTGTGTGTGTGTGTGTGTGTGTGTGTGTGTGTGTGTGTGTGTGTGTGTGTGTGTGTGTGTGTGTGTGTGTGTGTTTGGGGTTTTTTTTTTGGGGGGGGGGGGTTGTTGTTTTTTGCGGCTTGAAAAATCCCCAAGACCGTGTTTCTGAGAAATCACGATTCAACCCATTCAAGGAAAAGGGTAACATCCTGTTCAGAATGCTGGTGGGGATTAATTAAAAGCACCCCATTACATGAAATTTCTTCAGTAAGATAAAAGCATGTTGACCTAGTCTATTAATCTGAAAAACAAATATGAATTTCCGACTTGGCCTTCTTACAAAAGATTTAACGTAATGACCTTGAAGCATACCGAATTTTTGCCAAAGATATCGCTGAAAGTTTTCCGCACCGCGTTAACAAATGGCAACTCAGAAAATATGTAATTAAACATAAGCATAGTTCAAATACAGTCAATTATATGATCTATATACACATATCTGCCATTTAAGATATTTGTAAACGTGGGAAATAATAATAACTATAGGTATATAGTGGCGGCTATTGAACAGACAGGTAATACTTGTGGTGTGGAGTATTCACCACGGTTAAAGTCACTGGAGAAAACCATAATACAACGTCCAGAACACAAAAATCTACTGTTTTAAACATTTGTTTAAAACAAATCGTTCATGGAAAACTCATAGTAGAAGTATCCGTGCAAGTGTGCGTTAGTAATGGTTCTTTATATACCTGCCGAATTGGTGATTGCGAGGTCACAAGTTCGAACCCGGCTCGGTGTAGAGACTGTGGCTTTTCGTCCGGTAGAAGCACAGGTGCGGTGACATATTTTGGATTACTTAAGGTCAGAAGGCTTTCTAAATATACCTCTCTCTTTCTCCTAAAAAGTAAGTATGAACACGGTGCAAGGTTCATTTAAAGAAGTCAGGAAACAAAAATACTTTACCGTGGTTGCATGTATAGTGAATAAGAGAATTAACCATGTTTACTTTGAAGATGTCGTCTTTTTGGGTGACCGAAGGTTTCACATAACGGTTGATAATATTGGAGGAGCCTATATTTCTGTTTTCTGTTTTATTTTTAATCCTGTGGCAAAACTGTTTAACCACTAATCTTTTAGATTATCGTAAATGCTTTGTATAATACTATGTAAAAAAGTGGACAGTCTGATTAATGGATAGACAAAACTTGTTTCGTCAAATAACCACCACGAAGTCTGACTATTAAAATTGTGAGCAAAGGTGTGAATTTAAACCGTTATCCTACAATCTCATCATACGTGATGCAAACACATCAGATACGATTTATTCAAGAAATATTGCCCGTGTTACCGTTGAACAGGACGCATTCTGTCTTGTATGCTTCATGCATACTTGTATTTTCATGTAGAAGGATATGATCCACACAGGCATTCAGGCGAAACGAGACGCCAATGGCTCTAAGGCTATTTCTTTTGTGCACAATTTTTGTGACCATGGCGAATACATACGAAGAAGGAAATATCACATCAACATTTAAATGTTAAAAAAAACTCCTGTTGTGAAACATTGCAAACCGAGCTGCTGAACCATAGGGCCTACAGACATCGACTGTGCACGTGCTGTGTCATGTGACCGCGCCCTTCGCGTTGATTGGTTGACCAGCTAATTCTTTTCAATTCCACCAGTTCAACAGACCATGTTTACCTGGCCCACAATAAACCGTGCTGTTTTATACATTCACCGTATACTGTCACTTCTATAGCCTTTCTTGTCACGTGATAAGTGTATACAGACCTGTGTTTAACACATCCTGAAACATCGACTGAGTCAGGTGGCGAGTAGCTGTGAATGTTATACCAGTCAGCTAGACTGTGAGCAAGCATACAAGGAAGTTGGAAAAAGCTGGGTGATATCAAGTGAAAACTGCGTAGAAATACTTACAGGCGAAAAATGATAAAACTCATCACCGTGGCTGTCCTTACAGGTAAGTCCGCTTTACAGGTAGCCCGACAGTATACCTACACCACATTTACCATGTCACATGAGGTATCCCCGACAGTATACCTCCACCACACTTACCATGCCACATAGGGTAGTCCCGAAAGTATACCTCCATCACACTTATCAAGTCACTTAGGGTATCTTCGACAGTATACCTCCTCCATGCTTACCGTGCCACATAGGGTATCCCCGACAGAATACCCCCATCACTATCAACATGTCACATATAATATCGACGACAGTATACCTCCACCACACTTACCTTATAGGGTAGCCCCGACAGTATACCTCCACGACACTTACCATGTCACATAGGGTAGCCCCTACAGTATACCTCCACCACACTTACCATGTCACATAAGGTATCCTCGACAGTAGACCTCCTCCACGCTTACCGTGCCACATAGGGTAACCCCGACAGTATGCCTCCACCACACTTACCTTGTCATATAGGGAAGCCCCGACAGAATACCTCTACCACAATTACCATGTCACATAGAATATCGATGACATCGAACTAACCATCTCCCATAGAGTATCACCGACAGCATACCTCCACCACACTTACCTTCTCACATAGGGTAGCACCGACAGTATACCTCTTCACTATAATATAGGCATAGTCAGCTTTAAAGTGCCTCTCTGGTCAGAATACAAATTGCGTAGGAATATTACAATGATATGAAAGAAATCCTACGGAGTAAGCCTAACACTATGTTTCAATGAACTTTGAAGAATAACACTATTTAACTCATATAACTGAAGATTCCTATAAAAAAAATCTTCGGCTGTGTCCGTAAAATTTTCCTGATGTGGAGTGATAATATTACCTGTATGACGTCGAATCAGGCAGATGTGACGTTAAGTAAGGCATTTATGCTGGGATGACGTCAAAAGCGTTTGAAGGGGCAGCGTCATTTGTGGATATACGTCAGCTATTGATGACGTGAGGTGCTCGTGGGTGACGTCACACCGGGCAAAGCGGAAGGGACAGAAAGATTTTGTTTCCGTATACTCTGACTAAGTGTACAATAACGGTTTCAATTCACCGCAATCACAATTTAGGAAAGCAATTCAGACTATCCCAGTCTTTATCAATTTACCTTGCTTTTAAGGCATGGGGGTTTTGACACCAAAGTAGCTCTTTAAATGAAAATTAAAGCACATGTGCAGTTGTACAATGATTGTACAAAGACGCCGTTCACATTACAAACAGGGTATTTTTCACGTCTGCGACAAACGGCACTCATAAATACAAGGAAACCAATGGAACCAATTTGATCATTGTGTATAAGGTGTGAGGATAATCCTATTGTCTACAAGGTGTGAGGATAACCCTATTGTCTACATATATATCAAATTTATTTATTATATATATATATACACACATTACTAACTTCAAATATTGACTGAAGTATGAACTTCGTGGTGACGTATAAATTTCGCATGGTTCACTGCCCGCGATGTACTAACTTCACACAGCTCAGTACCGGCGATGTATCAGTTTAATACAGCTCACTACCGGCGATGTATCAACTTCATACAGCTCACTACTGGTGATGTATAAATTTCGCATGGTTCACTGCCCGCGATGTACTAACTTCACACAGCTCAGTACCGGCGATGTATCAGTTTAATACAGCTCACTACCGGCGATGTATCAACTTCATACAGCTCACTACCAGTGATGTACAAATTTCGCATGGTTCACTGCCCGCGATGTACTAACTTCATACAGCTCTCTACCGGCGATGTATGAACTTCATACAGCACACTACCCCGATGTAAAAGCTTCGTACAACTCACTACCCGCGATGTGCTAACTTCATCCAGCTCACTACCGACGATGTATAACTTCGTACCGGCAATGTATCAACTTCATCCAGCTCACTACCGACGATGTATAACTTCGTACCGGCAATGTATCATATTTAAAAACTACATTTTACTTTACAAGCAGCAAAGATCTTTGAAAAAAAAGTATGCGCGGGATATAAATTGCGCAATCTTTCATTTACTGTTTTGTAAGGCTGGCATATAATCTTCATTTTATGTTGGTTTTAGGGTTGAAAGTTTTGACTGATTCGTAAAACGGATCACTGACGTTGTATATATATATATATATATATATATATATATATATATATATATATATATATATATATATATATATATATATATATATATATATATTAATAGATAGATAGATAGATATATGCACATGTATCCTATATACATATCCCCTTCATGCAATAAAGACATTGTATCTATATATAGACTGGCGAAAAATAGCTTGAACAATAATGTAAGAAAACTATTGACAGATCAGTGTACAACCTATATATTTATAATGTTGCCTACGCCTAACACTGTATGCGTATGTGGTTATGTTTTTCCCCACAAAAAAACCTCAATGTAAAGAAAAACACTACCCGTGACACGCAGTGTGATCAAGAATGACTTTGTATATCGTTCATGGATTAAATTAAGGTAGATCTACACGTAAAAACGTGCGTCTTACTTGAACATTCCCAACAAAAGGAATTAAAAGAGTGTAAATACCTTAGGTGTGCAAACGCTTACCACAGAAGTTAACAAAAAGACTACACTACATATCAGTTGTTCCTAACCATTGAGGTCGTATGTGTAAATGCTGGTATCACTGGTTCTTGTGTTGCCGATAGATAATAAAATATGGGGAGATTCGGCTGGTAATATTTCTCTGAAAGCCGTCTGATGTACTTCCATAGATCGTAGATAGGCCATGAGGTTTACTCCACTTGCTAAAAAAATTTGTTCAACATTTGCATAACATATATGGCCAAAAGTTCTCCAAAAGGCATATGAAATGACGAAACAGTAGACAAAATGATTTCGCACACAAAAATAGGTATGGGACTGACGGCTGAATTAACTCGTCCCGAAAGTCTTTGTAAATCATTTCACCATGACCGTAACTAGCTGATGTTTCACCAAACGGTCATGATAAAATGATGTGCGAAGACTTTCAAGATGATTTACTCGGTAAAGCCATCAGCTAGTTACGATCGTCATGAAACCAGCTCATCCTTTACCAGCCCTTATAAATCGTCTTACCATGTTTCTGTCACAAGCCATTCCATCATGGCTATAACTAAATAATGAAGCCCTAATTCAATCATCAATGAAGTTTTTACAAAGTATTTCACATACGTATGAAAGGCAGTAAGCTTCTAGGTTGGCAGCTTAACAAAGTAAATAATCTTGACGTTTTCACAAACCACTTCGCCAACGCCGTGAAATTTGCACGTACGAAATGATCCTAGAAATCTTCAAAAAAAAGATTACATCAGGGTCATAAAATTCTGGCTTAGTGACTTGGCAAAAGCATTTTAACCAACCATTTCGTCAAGGTCATTAAAGCTGTCATGGTTTACCCGCGTGACTGAGTGCAGTAAATGATCTTGGAAACCTTAACAAAGCATTCCATCATGGCCATAACTAATTCATACCTAGTATACTTAGTACATGGCCAATGAACATTAAGAAACTGTATCACCTTGAGTGTTATCACTCAAGTGTTGGGTTGGCTTCCATTCTAAAATAGTTACACCAATGCATAGGCCTCCTTTTGTGACGTAACGGAAGAACACATGGCTCGGTCACGTGGTTAGTGTGCACTAAATCTGTTGGCCTGATAATAATTAAATGCATGTTTTAACAATTCGCTAAAAGCACTTAAGAATCTACCCTTTGAATATAATATTGTCAAATATCTCCTTCCTAAGTAAAGTAAATAAAACTTTATTTTTATCGAAAAAGATAATAACTTGTTATGTATGGACTTCTGTTTTTTTTATACGCTGAAAAGGCTTTGCGTGGGGAAGATTGAAAGTTTGAAGGCCCACAAATCTCAATCGAATGGAAAATATGAAGAAAACTGTATCCACTGGTAGAAAAAACCCAGTCGTAAAGCTGAAAATTATATACCGGTATCTTTATTCGTAATCCACCAAATGACTATCTTCACATCCTTCTTTAATCTCTTCGTTGTTTAACTGGTTGATTTGCTTGTCACGTGACAGTTTCGTGGGGGATTTCGGTCAGAGCATAGAAAAACTTGTGATACGACACACATTGGCCTTTATTTAAGGGCTTTATGCTCTGACAATATCCGGGAAGAGGACGTCATTCAGGCACGTGTAAAGGGGCAAAACAATTTTATATTAACCATTTAAGTTCCGACCAGGTAAAGTTTGAAACAGGAACTCGATGCACCCACTGACGTCAAAAATTACTGTGCTAGCCAGTACTTAACAATGGCCACCTCTGAGGAGGGAGGGAATTCTTTACACTCTTTCTTCAAGCATTCAAAATAACTCAACCATTCAAACGACATCTCTGGTAACAGAAAACAAACTCCAGTTAAATTTGAAACCATGCCGAGTGCACGATGCTTTTGTATTGGTAGGCTATACACCTTGTAAAGCTCATCCAATACTCAAAGGCAAACTTTAAAGGGATACAGAATCAATTCTGATTGGCTTGCGTGAAAGATAGCCAAGCCCAGACTGTGGGAATTTTAGGAATGGTACATTTATTCAAGCGTGACCCAGGCTGCAGAGTTTAACACAGGAAACCCTATATCCACTCTCAGCCAATCAACATAGACTCTGTATCCCTTAAATAGGATATATACATTGAAAAAACACATGTTTAACATTTAAACGTCTCTTTGCAAAAGATGATAAACGTGCTTAATGTTTAAATATAACACATTTAATACTTAAACATTTAAACATGTTTATCCAACAACTAATAATAATAAAGCTTTATAAT
Organism: Liolophura sinensis; assembly: GCF_032854445.1. Taxonomy (NCBI): domain Eukaryota; kingdom Metazoa; phylum Mollusca; class Polyplacophora; order Chitonida; family Chitonidae; genus Liolophura; species Liolophura sinensis. The sequence goes on from NC_088300.1 coordinate 71,991,650, forward strand.
GTTGATCATATACACTGAAAGCTTTAAATCACTCCGTTTAAACAATAAACTTATTCAATTTACATAAATTATTGCATTTATAAAATACTGCATGTATTTATATAAAAAAAATCAATATTGTGATTGCGTGTATTTGAAAAATAAACACACCTTGAACATGTTAAAAGTAAGCATTTATAATAGTGTGTGCATGTGTTACCGTTCAAAATAGTTTTTGAACTTCCTAAAATCTGTAAAACGGATCAAATTATAGCTTTTTGGAACTTTGGGATCATTTTAATTCTCTTAATAGTATAGGTACGAGTCCGATATTTACTGAAAGGCATTAATTTGTTAAACACTTTTATTTATATCTGTTGCATAGGTATGTTTAAATAATAAACATTTGTGTTTTCAGTGTACCCACTACGACTATTGACGAATTTACAGCACGTCATTTTGAACAGATTACATTTTAAAATTTTTTCAGTGCGATTTCGTCAGTAGAAACTCGTATGCTGACTGAATATCTACAGCCTGCATGGGTTGTTATCTTATCTTCCAACAGAACCCTCACATATTGTTTTGTGGGCACTGTTGGGAATGTCAAGAACTTAAATGTAAGAAACGGCATGTACTAACAAGAGACGTATATAAAATAGTCAGTGATTGGTACATGTATATTTAAACAGAAACAATTTTGCATGTCTTACGTAATATACGTTGCTCAGGTTCTATATATACCAGAAGTGAATTGAGCTTTAATGTAGCTACAATTTATTGAAAACATGAATTTTCTTCAATTTTTTAAGCGATGGAATTCATCATGAGAACAATTAATGTCGGAGAAAAATTACATGTATATACTTTGTCTAATGAGCGCTTCAAATGCCTTCGTATGGCGATATTTGTCCTTGCGCTGCTACGGTACACACAACTACCACGAGATTTTTGCTGAATTATGAAAGTCATCACCGAAAAATTGAAGATATGTGTTAGCGTACCACATTTTTTCTAACTTGAGCACGAAATGTCATTATATGATCGCGGTTTGAAATTAATGCCGTCCTCTGTTGTGGAGAGGAGGATGGACAATTATTTCCGATAAAATTGACAACAGATTCAATGAAAGGCTTTGACTGTACGACACGTGCCCAATAAATCGACAGTAAAAGTGAAAATGTTAGGGTGCACAGCAAAGTGGGGAGACGTTTATGCAGACATTAACAGTAAAACAAAGAAAATTGATGGTATTTCATTACTTTGCGTTAGCAACATTATAATATGTAATAATTTACTCAGCCTAACGAATATATGAAATAGTAACGGCCAGAAATGTATAATTTTTGAATACATATTTGTATGTATTTCAAGTTACGAAAACACAAGATTTTACCCAAGCATAAACTGAATTCCGAGAAGGAATATGGCGAGTTCAGTGAACACCTTGCTATTAGTGTATTTCTTGTGGTCTTTCAGCCATTGTTTCTGCACAGCCAGAAGCAGGCATGCGACCGTACGGTAAAGATGAAGTAACTCCAGTTTCACTACCTCAGAAGACCCCCGCTAGGTGTACTACTATAACGTGCTTCAAGCCACTGATGTCCAACGGTGGGAATGTCAGCCTTGGTGGACCGGAAACGTGGTCAGCTACAGAACTCAAGAACAAATGCCAGTGAGAGAAAAATACAAAAGCGTTTTATCTGTGTTACAATAAAAAACAATTCATGGATAAGTTCAAAGTGTTGTATATCTGATGATATTTACTTTACACCTGCCACGACAGATCTTCATGTACACAATTGTCTCAAGAGTTGTATAACGTTGCTTTCGTTATTTGCAGTCCTCGATAGCTCGTACTTTCTACAGTGAAACGGGCTTATCCAGCTTGTCTATTGACAATTTTCCATTTGTCGTAAAGCAAATCACAGGGTGACAGCCTAATGTACTAACGTCTTGTTTATACCAGGCTGAAAACTGTTTTGATATAATGTCTTCATTTTCGAGGTAAGCCGCATGACCGGCAATAACAAATTCAGACCTCCACCTCACAACCACACCTCTCCTCCATTATTCGCTCGGTTTATTTACTTGTAGAGCGGATGGGACTTCATATTGATTTCTCCTTTTCAGAATGTTTTCGACCGCCAGGAGTTGCATCAGTGAAAGCGTCGTCACATGCCCTGAAAGCATACAGACACAGTCTAACATTTTTATCCAAATGATTGATTATATCTGTAAGGACGTATTCGATGGTAAGTATTATACAGATGTTGTATCCAGCAGTGAATTGATAATAACATGTCAAATAAAGCTAATAAAACACCTATACCAGTGGAATACCAGTGGAAACCGCAACTCCTGACCAGTAGTCATATCAGCTACATCCTTGGAGGTGCCTGAGAAAAGTTGTAATGTCTCACCTATGTGATCGTGTGTGTTCACCTATAACATTCACATTCCACACCCATATACAGGCGTTCACATTTACCAATCAATAAACTGTTTTTCCCAAGAGTTTTCCCTATGAGCTACTTAAAATGATTTAACATTGTTCAATCATGCCGAGAAAAGACGCATGTTATGAAAGCAACATCTAGTCACTTTTTGTTTCGATTTAAATTTGCAATTAAAAATGGCTTGTATTTGTCTTAGACAAGGTGAAGAATTTGAGTTTAATATTTTGATTTTCAAGCTGTGTCTTTCAGCAAATGTATATATGTACCTATGTGTTCTCCCCTCAGAAATGGTGGAGTTGTCCAGCTGCACTGGTTCTCCAAAAGCCAAGAGTGATGTCCAGCAATGTATAGACGGTATAGCACAGGCCCAGGCCGCTATGCTGCACTCAGACACTGGAGTCAGTCGAGTTCAAGCCCAGTGCAGGTCAGACAGTGCACATCATTCACCATCTTTTTAAAGTAATGATTTTCTTTGGCGTGGAACTACATATGCGACGCATTTAACTACCCGGAAATGCAAGAAAGTAAATGGCTAACATTCAGTAATGCAGATAATCCAGTTCATTTGTACATTTACATGGCGCCTTGCTCAATTACATTTCACTTATATCAAACTGATCAGATTCTCCCACAGGTGGAGAAAACCACATCCCTTAGCCATCTGCCAGGTATTTGACAAATCTCCTGATTAACAACCGCGGCTGGTCCAGCGTAAGATGGATTCGAACCCGCCACCTCATTGGTAAAGGTTGAAAGACAACGAGACTCAGTTTATGTGCAAGAGAGGGCCCTTCCGTTAATGATCTAGCCATCGTGTCGTGTCGTGTCGTACAACCGGAGAAGACGTTCATCTTTGCAACTTCTTCATAAATGTTCTCTTTTTTTTTCTCTCTTTGCAATTCTTTATTTTTGGAATTCAGATTTTAATTCATGCGATTGTTGGTATACATGTAGGTCCATATTGAAGGAAGATATTCATGTCTATTTTACTTATATCCTTAGGATCCTTAGCGAGTATGAGGCGTGTGTCATCGATGTTGAAGGTGAAGATTGTGGGGAGAGGGCCCAAGAACTCTACATGCGCATCTTTAATAAAGTTAATCAAATAGTTTCTGAGGAAATAAACTGTACTTCCGGTGAGTAACCATGTTATGTAACTGATAGCATTGCCTAATATACGAAGACATGCGTAGAATATATTACGAAGCCCAGACGGTTAACGCGCCGGCTAAAAGTCCCTTGGCAGTAGCATTGTTATATATTTCCACATACATTACGGGCCGTATATAAATCTAGCATGTCTAAATTCGTGGGGTAGCCTAATATCATTTGCGGAATGGTCGTAAAACCATTATACAGCTACAAGTAAGTCCTGCATTTATTTTTCTTTCAGAAAACCAAGAACCGGAAACAGACAATTTATATCCTAAGGAAGCTGAGGTGTGCGTGGCTGCAGCTTCTTCCTGTCTGAGACACTTGGAAACTTACAGGACATCCATGGCGGACTTCGATGTGAACGAACTGCCAAAAATCTGCCGGTAAATCGGACTAAGCCATCAATAGTGTAACATATGTACTGTGAAAGATTCTCATTTGCTTGCTTTTCTTTTGCTCCTTATTTGACAGATCGGAATCTTTGGTTCAGCCGTTGAACCCAAACGTCAACTGGGAGATAAAGGTATTTTCACACAATTCTCATACCAATACATATAAACATAAGATTGGTGAGATGTAACGATAAGCAACCATCTAATTTCCAAGGCAGGGAAAAGCTATCGATGCTTCATCTGCGAAAACCTAAACAAGAAGTTATTCTTAGTTATTGGTGCTATAACGAAATCCTAAGCAGGAAATCAATGTAACATATTAGTCCTGTTACGAAATCCTAAACACGAAGTCATTCTCACATATTTGTCCTGTTACGAAATCCTAAACAGGAAGCAGTTTTTATGTTAAAAACCTAGCATGACATCGTAAGCTCGCGCCACTCTTTCATAATCATGGTCCAAGCATGAAATAATAAGCCCGACTACATTCTTTCAAATAAACCTGGTACGAAATCCTAATCCCGACGCCATGCTTACATAATGGTACCAGTACGAAATCCTAAGCCTGGAGCCATTCTTACATAATGATCCGAGTACGAAATGCCAAGCACGTATAGCCATTCTTGCTTAATGTTTTCAGTATGAACGCGCAACTACAAATTCATTCTAGCATAATGCTAAGAGTTCAAATTCTACATAGGACATGTTTATCTAACCGTTTCTTGGGTATATTTCGCAGAAAGCAATAAATATACTTGGAAGCAAATACGTAAATAATAAATTGAGGCCAAACCCTAGCTCAACAGATAGCCATTGACGCAGTATATTTGATAAATCGAACTCGATTCTTATGTTTAAATGATCTTTTGTCCAGTAGGCATATTAAACATACGACATTTTTAGGATGAAGTAAACTGTTACGTTTTCTCGTCAGTGCTTTCTCTGTGGCCGAACATTGCATGGACACAAATGCCGCCGAGTGTGAGGCTACTCAAGAGTGGGAGATACTGGGACAATCCTTTGCTGCCATATGTAATCCAAACACACTTATGAGTAAGTAAGGTCATGTCTTTTCTGAGACGTCCTATCATGCCTGACCACAATTTAAAAAAGGAATAGAAAGTTTTAAAAATCTGTCTATCTATAATGTTGCCTAAGTTACCTAACGTTTATGCATAGTGTTGCCTAAGTTTTATACACGGTGTCACCTAAATTTTATACACAGTGTCACTGTCCACATTTGCACCCATCTTTACAGAGGTTACAGAGGCTGTTGCCTATCGATTTCACTGTTTTTGCTGATGCCCAATTTAACATCAGTTTACTACATTTTGATCTCTGTCAATGAAACTGCCTTCTACATTCTTTCCTCGATTGCCTATTGCGGACATCTTTAATGTTTGCTTTGTGGTTAACAGTTTTGCAGCGCCCCAATGCTTGTCTGAACAGCACATTACTGACCAGCAAACTGGACAACTGTGAAAGCAGTGAGCTGCAAAGTGAGTCGGACCTGGAAGATGAACGAACATGCCAGTAAGATTCTTATATGCGGAGATGTCACAGTCAGCAGCAAACCTTCAAAATACTGAAAATGGCCATACCAGTCCTAAATGCAATTTATTGTTTGCTAAATAATTGCAGTGTCCAGTCCTTGCGATCATGTTTTGCACAGGCCTACATGAACAAGCGAATGTGTTGTAGCAATGTCGAGTGATTGCCAACTACCAATACAAAGCCAATAATACCAACATGTACTAGACATCAATTACAATCAATGCACTTCTTTTTTTGTAGATGTTTATAAGTGCAAGAAATCTATGTATTACGTAATGCTGAAGAATGTTCATTTCACGCCGCGGAGTTTCGATTTGGGTATACCTGAATTGGGACACCATAGCACCTTACCCCCCTCGAGGGAGCGAAAATCGAAAAGTTCAGTATCACAGTCAAAGACTTTGATTACGTGTGACATTCGATATCCAAATCTGCCAATAACCATCAATAGCAACTATGTCAGTTGGAGACATGCTCTCATAATATCATATGTTTTTTAGAATTTTGGAGGAGTACTTGAGCTGCTATGCCAAGTCAGTAGAACAAACGTGTCCCCCGGAAATTGCCGAAGCTGTGGAAAGTGTCTTGGAAGGCGTCAGTGGAATTATTGAACTGGAAAGGAGTGTTGACTGTCAGCCGGAAATCAATGATCCCGGTAAGCGTATTGCCTTAACTGACTGAATAGTACATTTTAAAAGTATACGAATTATTGTGAGATGACAAAAGCGATCGATGATTTTGGGTCTAGCGTCTTTCTTGTCTGTCATATCGTTTCTCTGTGTGACTCATTCTTCTTCCAAACGAAGGGAATCATTTTATTAGGGATTAATTAACGGAACATTTATATACGTAGTTTTTGAATACTGCTTTAAGCCTTTATTAAGAAATACCCACTGCATGAAGTTATCTGTCGATACTCACAATATAAGACCTAGGCCCTGCTGCACAGATAGTAAAACCAGTACAGCGATGACTGTGTGTTAGTTGGGAAATTGTCACACGTAACCAGTGAAATCATGCCTCTTGTCTTGGGCTTTTAATCTGTACCTTGTACATGCTAAAGGGGAACAACTTACCCAGCTACCTACTGATTAAGCCAAACACTGACTCAAACAAATCGCAATCTACATGCAACAGAGTCTGAAGATGAACCCGAGGTCTCGGAAGAGTTGGCAGAAGAATGTGCTCCAGCGATTGCAAAGTGTCTACAGCCTTTGGAGCCACACCGGAAGGGCTTCACCAGCTTCCAGCTGGAGACGATCCCACAAGTCTGTTCGTGAGTGATTTTTTGAGTTGTAGTGAAACGGACAAAACTTTTTCAGTACTGCCAACAAAGGCAAATCTTGTATTTCAGTTCTTTTGTAATTCAACCATGAGGCCAAGAAACTTGTGCTTATGTTATCTGGAAAATATTACTGTCATGAGATGAAATATTTATATATAAATCACAGATTAAAAAAAGAACAAATCTATACGGAAATTTTCGCCAAATTGTATTATTAGTAGTAAATTTCATTACCATTCAAAGCAAAAGAATTTACCAAAAATCAATTCTACAAGCCTTTGTGGGCAATATGGTAACAATTATTTTCTTAAAGTGTGAGTAATATTTGTTTATCTGATACGTAAACAACCTCTCAAATCAGCAAATTATAAGAACTAATCTTTCAAGGAACTGCTGATTTCACGAAGTAAACGTTAAGACAAAGTATATTCTGTGTTACAGAGACTTCGGCCGGGTAGAGGCCTGTATGGAGGAGACAATGCAAGCCTGTGAGAGCACCCAAGAATGGAAAATCATTGAAAATGCTTTCTCTCAGATTTGCATGCCAGATGTCACAGAAGGTAGTAACATAGGTTTAGACCTATCAATAAACGCCTACATTAAGTATATTTATTTATTAATTCATCCATTTTGATTGTTGCTTAACGTCATACCCAAGATTTATTCAGTTTTGTTGGCAGAGGAACTACTAGTCTTCCTAGTTTGCAGAGTTCATTCGGTGTGGATTTCTGTCGGCGTCTTTTGTGGCTGATAAGTGTCAGTTAAGCTAGAGAAACCAGGAACACGGTGTGGCGTCAAGCGCACCTCACGCACATATATGGCTGTAAGGCAAAACAAAGTTCGCATGATGTCAGCGGAAACAGCTACTTCTTCGGGTTATAGAAATAAATTACTCCTGATTGGTCAAACTTAATAACATGGCGGGGCTTTCGATTGTAGCTATGTTCATGATTTTGCTTACTTTGAACTGCGATATCTCAGTGATGCAAAATCGCATTAATATAAAGGTATGCTTTTTAAAGATTATCCGGGATACTTTATCGATCCATATATACATTTAGTCTAATGTTTTCCTTTGTTTTTAAAGGCTTGTCGAACTTGTAACTAATTGACATTGGAAGAATTACTTATGACCTGCTCCCATTAAAAGAAAGAAGCAGCTCTTCTGAAAACATAAGCCAACCAATTTTGTAGTGCTGTGTCTTCTTGAAAGCCTTGAGATTTTGATTATTTCGTTCACCCCTGATTCATAATTTATCCCTGTGTCAAATATGAACACCCGGTCCACCATAGCTGTATTCCTGTTCCCTACGTTATATGCTGTATTTTTTTTCTACATCCCAGGGGTGACTGACTGCCCGGTGCGCTCCGATGTCGTCACGAAGCTGAGGAGTTGCGAGAAAGACGAACTGAAGGCTGAAGTCAAGATCGACAATGACAGAACTTGCCAGTAGGTTCTCATCAAATTCGAACCCTAGAGCAGAATAATATTTGCCTCGGTATGAAAATGTTTTACTTTTATGACAGAGGTCGGGTTTTTAGATGAAAAATCATCCACAAAGCACCGTCCGTCGCCTGGTAGCTAACCTCACCCAACGTCCTTCTGTCATACATGCCCCAACTTCTGTCGCCGGGTAGCTAATATGCCCCATTATCAATCGCCGGGTAGCTATCATGCCCCGTCCGTCGCCGGGTAACTAACGTGCTCCACCCTTCTTCGCCCGATAGCTATTATGCCCCAACGTCCTTCTGTCATACATGCCCCAACTTCCGTCTCCGGGTAGCTAACATGCCCCAACACCGTTGCTGGATAGCTCACATGCCCCAACGCCCGCCGCCGGGTAGCTATCATGTCCCGTCCCTCGCCTGGTAGCTAACATGCCCCAACGTCCTTCTGTCATACATGCCCCAACTTCCGTCTATGGGTAGCTAACCTGCCCCAACGTCCTTCTGTCATACATCCCCCACCTTCCGTCTCCGGGTAGCTAACATGCCCCAACGTCCGTTGCTGGATAGCTCACATGCCCCAACGCCCGCCGCCGGGTAGCTATCATGTCCCGCCCCTCGCCTGGTAGCTAACATGCCCCAACGTCCTTCTGTCATACATGCCCCAACTTCTGTCTCCGGGTAGCTAACATGCCCCAACGTCCGTCGCTGGATAGCTCACATGCCCCAACGCCTGTCGCCAGGTAGCTAACATGACCCGCTGTGCGTCGCCCGGTAGCTAACACCCCCAGCTGTCCGTCGCTGGGTAGCTAATGTACCCATATAACCATGTGATTTAAATGTTAACTTACACTCATTCATGTCGGTTAGTGTGCCGAGCTATAGTAGCCTATAGCTGTGTCTAATGTATTGTTATGAACGTTTTTCCCCACAGGGTATTACAGGAATATGTCAACTGCTACAGTATAACGATAGATCGTGAGTGTGAAGAGAAGGATGGGCAGCTGGTCAGTCAGGTGATGTCTGGCGTGGCACAAGTCATCCAGCTAGACAAAGAGGTCATCTGTGAAGATGTCAGCGAGGAAGACGGGGACAGCGACGAACAGGGAGACGAGAGCCAAGGTCAGTTCATTTCAAACATACGGTGGCAATATACTACAGAGACAAGTGTGTGGTTCAGACTGTATTTTAGGCTGTAATTGATAATCGTTTAGTAATGGAGTTGCGTGCGTGCTTGGGGTTTAACTAGTAATGGAAATGAAGTACAGACACACTGAAACTCCTTCCTTGTCGGACAGCAATTGTCAATCCAAGCTTTTATCAGTCTGGTTCTATTCCCCTTAGCTCTCCGGCCGTACGTGGGAAAGTCAGCAGCAACCTGCGGATGGTCGTGGGTTTCCCCCGGGCTCTGCCCGGTTTCCTCCCACCATAATGCTTGCCGCCGTCGTATAAGTGAAATATTCTTGAGTATGGCGTAAAACATCAATCAAATAAATAAATATTCCACTCAGTCTTCAATCTGCTCAGAGCGTGTAGTTACTTTGCTGTGGTTTGTGGGTATGGTTATTTCAAAAGGTGTGCTTGTAAGAACATAATAACAATTTTTTCAACCTCACTTTTGGCAATCTCTCTGCTCACACTTGCTCACAACCACTGTTGACGTCCATAATATTACAACAACACTTTAGACGTGCCCAGACGGTCGCGCGAGCGTAGTACATCGTTTATTGTTATCATTGCTCTTCCAGTAGTGAGATGGAGGGATTTCCTATATTCTATGTCCAAGATTAAACCGGTACCTCGTGTGTATTAGCCATTAACATACTAACCACTCGGTCACAATGCGCTCCAACTGTAACTATAAAGCGGACTTTCGTCTGTTGCAGGGACCACCGTCATTAATGATGATGAGGATGAGGAGGAGAGACGCATGGAGGAAACCTGGGGTCCTCTTGCTCCCTGTGTGGGCTTCATGGCTGAGGTACAACTTAACCCACTTCCCATTCACCACTTTTCCACCCTGGCTGAGTTTTGCGAGTAAGTGGGATGTTCAGTGCATAATAAAGATACGACTACAGTTTAAATTCAATACATTCAAGAGGCCAATCCAAACAGTCCGAGGCCACTTTTGAAACCGTTTTGCAGCGTTGTAACAGTGAATATTCTTGGGTACCGCGTAACACACCAATCCAACGAAAATTCGAAAATATTCACTGTAGAATTTTATTCATCAAAGATAGTCATTGTATAAAATTTCAGATATGGTATTATCCCCGCCTATATGACAGTTTGTTCTTTCTAAGTTACGCGTGACCAGATACTAGCTGACACTGTGTCGTTACTTCTTCACAAGTTACGTGTCATCAGATCCTAACTGGCACCGTTTTATCCCTGCTTTGGTTCAAGTCACCTTGATATATTTCAAATATATAAATATTTCAGCAATTATGTGATCTCAACTGTTTGTTTTCTCATAGACAAGCACGTGAGTCGAGCGAATGCGCGCAAGGCGAGCTGCATTTGGCGTCCGATTATGTCCGCGAAAACTGGAAACAACTGATGACAGCCGTAAAGTTTGTTTGCTTTGAAAAACGACAAGGTATATACATGCCCACAGTTTTAGTTTCTTAGGGGACAAAAGCATTTTGCTTTCTCCCAGAACAAAGGCCTGTGTGGCCCTGTGGTTTGTGTGCGAGCGCAACATAATGACCGAGGAGTCTCCCACTAATATGATCGCGGTGAGTTTAAGCTCAAATCATTCTGGCTTCCTCTCCGGTCGTAGGTTGAAAGGTCTGGGGACTACCTGCGGATGGTTGTGGCTTTCCCCCTGGTTTTCTCCTACAATAATGTTGGCAGCGACGAAATTAATACATAGATCCTGCAAGATATCTCTGAACGTTATAGTTGAATAAGATTTCTGCACGGTAGCTATATGTTAATTATTAACTATGGAATATAATTAAGATGTACATTTCGACAGCAAAATATGTTTTAGAAAATAAATATAACTGTCATAGAAACCAGAGGTAAACTCTCGGGTGCTGGTAACGTTGAGGTGAACTCTGACAATCATGCATGATTATGGAACACGCGGTATACGTGCATCCATCTTATTGTAACTGATAAGCCCTTCAGTGCCGGATTTCGTGTCATTCCTAACGTTGCAGCATCAGAGGCTGCACATTCACTTGGATGTAGGAGGTAATATTAATGAGCTGCTATTTAATTGAATGAACAAATTATTCCACAGTTTATAAATATGACAATGCTGTAAGCTGAATCGCCCCGATGGCTTTACTCTATTGGCAAATGACTGAAGGAAACAAACATCCGGTATGGTATTTCGACCAGTGGATTTATACCACATAATTTGAAATCCCAGTGACTCATTGTCCTTTTGTGTATTTCTTGTTCGTAGCATTTAACGAGGTGTATCCCTGCTTGGTGGAACGTGTGGATTCAAATACATGTTACGATGAAGTGCCTATGGCAGAGACCGAAGACTATGATGATGCTAATCCCCTTTGCAGGTAGGCAGCACCGAACATAACGATATTAATAGTAATTGGACTGACTATTCGCCCGTATGTTCAGGGTTTATCTGCTAGATTTCTAATCACAGAGCAAAAGAAAGTTTAATTTTACGACTGACGTTAAGCAGTTGAACTGTCTCACTATGTCACCTTAGACTAATAAGTGGGATTTCTATCTTTTCACACAGAATGGTCAATGACTTTGAAAACTGCATCGCGTCTTTGGCAGAAGAAACTTGCGGAATGACTGCTGGTGGTCTTATGCGGGCACTAAGCGCCAAGATGAACGATCTCCTTGCCAAGGACTACCACATAAGCTGCCCATTCCAATCCGGTAAAGGCGTGTTGTAGTGGCCAATCGCAGTTACATTATGCGGAGACCACCAGATAAATTAAAAATGTTTATCACAAAATATCTATTCCAAAAATATCTTATTTAACATTAAATATTCTATATAAGATGTAAGCATTCGCATGTCAATAGGCCATGCATCCAAGGAAACAGAACTGTTCTATAATTTTGCTTTTGTTTACGATCTGAGCAATCATAATATTTTATTTTTATAAATTTACAACGCACGGAAGTAACAATAAATCATCATATTAAATTAAAAGCGGAAGATATATACTTGTAAATTCATGTTGTATTGTCTTTCTTCTCTTACAGAAAACAACGACCTTTTACAGAAAACTACGAAACGTCACAAGATCATAATTGGTGTGAGTGTAGGAGGCTCCCTTGCCCTGCTTATCGTGACCGCTCTGGTGGTGGTCAGTTGCTGGCTGCGTTCACGACGCTCTCACTCGCTGGACAAGAAAGAATTGGTGAAGAACGATATCCTCCAGCAAAACATCCAGATCGGCTTGCAGAAATCCGATAAGAAGGACTCAGATGTAGCTATTCTGTCTGTCTCCAAGCTAGACATTTAAAGCAACTGCTAAACCAGTGCTAAAAACATTCCACTACACATCTCTAAAAAAAATCAATTTGAATATCAACTTAAGTACCGAAAATGCCTACTGTGGTTTATTTCGTTATAATTAGGAAAACATGAGCCTTTGTGTACTGTTTTTGTGTATTGCCTGTGAGTTCTGAAATGCGGAGGGAGGTGTCATAATAAAGACTAAACTGTAGCGCTGACCTCCCTTGTTTTAAATGTACTCGATGTTTTTCACACTTATTGAACTTTGATACAGCGGGTAATAAGTGCTTATTATACATATATTTAGTTTTTGAACCATGTTTTTGTCACTTTGTTCTTTGTATGTACCACTTTCTTTCATGTGAATCTCCCTGATACTATTTGATTAAACCGTATAAAATCTCCTCACCACGTGTAAAGTGAACAAATCTTTTACACTTGGAATGAAAACAGAGCATCGCATCATATACTAATCAGCTTTAGTTAAATGATTGATTTATTTACTAACAAGGATGTATGAAAGTACATTTAAAATTTTACTCGTTCTCTGAATATTACTGAAGCCATTCGTCAGTATATCTATGTCAACATTTTGCTATTTGACACTTTGCTATTTCATTTTTTGAAAAGTTAAATAAATAAATGTGATCATTTAGTTTTTGGAAATAAAAAGATGTATTTGGAAATATACATGCGTTCTGAATAGGCATATATCTTTCATTTGCACTGCAGTTGGAAAATTCCCTGTAAAAAGAGACAGGTTTATTTATTCAATTATTTGATTATTGTTTAACGCCATAGGAATTTTTAACTTATTTGATGGCGATCAGATTGCAGGTGTAGGAAACCGGCGTCCAAAACCATGTCCTTTTGGAAAATTGTTGACGATCTTTTCTGCGAGTGAACTACGTGTATGCACATTAGAGGGAGAAAAATTGTCTTGAACGAACGTTAAATTACTTCTTTGGTGACACAAGATTCATCCACTGATAACTGTCAGCAGAGATACCACGAACAGTCATTGCCGAATATCCAAAAATTACCTGTCAAAGGCCGGGATTGAACCAATATCGTGTGTCCAACAGCGATTCAAAGACAAGCGCCATAGCCACTCAGCCACAACCCGCTGTCTTTACGGATTAAAATCAATCCAACGATGTACGGTACCAGATGTTCGAAAATGTATTAAAACTTAAGCCAGGCTTATATCTTGATACCAGTCTTTGCCTAAAACGAATGGGGCTTTAGTCTAATTCAAGGTTAATATCGATCTTAATATATAAAATACGTGTCAACAACTGTGTCCAGGGTCTTATATTCGAATCCCATGTGTTTTTAGATTTTACAATAGTTTCAGGAATCAACAGTTCAAAAAATAATAATAATTATATGTTTATTTATCAAAAGTAATTCAGTCAAGTTTCAATGAATCTGTTCTTCTGCAAGAGTCACAAACACGGTAATATATAGAGAACAAAATACGTATTACTCCCGTATATCAAAATATACAGAAAACATAAAACGCTAAAAATAAAAAACAGTGTCGTTTCCACAACTGTGCAACCTTTAAGTGAAAAAGAGTAATGGAAGACGGCCCACTTCTGACCCCTTTCCTCTACCATCTATTAGCTAGAACCTCATACACACATACACAAAGCACAAGCCTTTCCCATCCCCTGTTTGGTTTGAACTATGCACATGTGTGTAACAGTAATATGGAGACATGACCTTAATAACAGATTTTTCTGAACTAATAATTGTTGTTCAGCAGTGGTCCTAAACAATTCTGAATTTATATTACATCTTAACACGGGAAAAATAAAGATCTTATCTTCGCAATTAACACAGATGTAAGCCTTAGCAATCCGCCATTTTTGAATCAGGTGATTCCGTTGCCAGTTTGGGCGGCTTCTCGTCCCAAGATTAGGATTGTCTACTTTTTTCTTAAAATTTACTTATAGTTCCTTCCGTTCGTTACTAAAACAGAAATCAAAGTATTTGAGTTGTCAATCTCCCTATTGATGACGTAGATCTTCCTGGTTTTAATCAGAATTTTCCACGACTTTATCCTTTTCTGTACTATACGGCGTGCGACAGACACGAATGGAAATGGCAGTTAGCGGTGTTCGGCTTTCTCTGGATACGGCAGGTACATTTGTGTAAATTTTGGCGTTATGGCTCTTACATTTTGACGAATAACTAGGTGCATAACGTGGAGTCAAGATTACTGTAAAACTGAATGAAAACTGAATTTTGTAGGGTACAGCTTTGAAATGTTGAGGGCAGCATACCCGAAAAGTTCGGATTGCAGGTTAACAAATGGAAGAGTACAGATCTGTATTTCTGAATGATAAGCTGGTTATTCACACTGAAACAGACGTCAGATCCGGCCTAAACATCACTGATGGTTATATCATTTCCGTGGGGTGCTTTTTTCTTGTTCTCACTTCTCTTTACAATCGATGACAAACGTTCACAGCTCAGGATATAAACGCATCCTGTATATGATGACAGTAGGCCTACAGTGGGGTACATTTTCCCCCGCTATAATAGCGGCTCGGGTCCAAGCTGGATGGATCATTGTTCTCTTGCAGTGGATAAGGAGTACGTCACGAGTTTTCCCAGTATATGTCACAGGAAAATCAGGAATTAGCATTAGACCACACAGCTTTGGTTCAAATTACTTTAGGCGAGCAAGGTTCCCCATTCATGAGCATATAGGCGAGTACATGGACGTATTCACTAAGATACAGGTTCAGCTCTGTATACGATTCTCCGTTACCTGTATACTGTATTTGTCAGCGGGCGATGGACGTATATAGCCGTTACCTTCCACACGTGAGTGACTGTCTTGCTTGACAAAACATTTGACAAATTATATATACAGAGAACCTGCGTGCGAAGAATGTCAAGAATAAGAGGCACGCGAGGACGAATGCTCACTATGTTTTATTGCCTATTTCTACACACTAAGAGGCGGTGACCTAAATCTAATCGTGCATGGATGTATATAATCTCATGGTTTCATGTGGTGGAAGCACAAGAAGCACAAAACAGATATCTAATGTAATATAACAATAACTAATAATAAAAACAGGAACTAATATGAGCCCGCAGAAGCTTCATAGTACATGTTGGTTTTGAATGGAGTTAAGCAATTTAATCTTTCTGTAGAGTATGTATAACCACCTCAGATATAATCATGCAGAAGAACTCCAAAACAACAGAAAGATGTGTAGCTCGTTCTCACTTCTTTTACAAAGTTTTAAATTCATCAGATTTCTTGAAAAATGTGACAAACCAGAATACAGATCTGATTACTACATATATTTCAAACAGTAGGCCTAGTTATACACCTTGCAATCGCACTGCTAAGTGCACGTGCTCTGAATGAATGACCGATTGATAAGATGGTCAAATTAACGCCTTACTCAGTCATGTTATATTTTCAGTATACCTACATTGAAAAGTTTGAAAAGTTACTGGCGAACGGTTGTAGTTTGAGAGAGACCAAAATATCGGCGTTTTCCAACCCGGTGCGAACGCTTGCACATAGGCATGGCGCAGCGAGCATAACTCACGGAGCGAGTTCAATGCGCATGTCACACTGATGGAAGGTAACAGATTGAAGATCATGTAAGGCTTGTGTTTCGTGAACTAATATCTCGCTTATCCGTTGATTCATTTCATCTCAACCGTTAGACCGGCAGCTATACATGCAGGCTTCGATTAAAAACAAAAACAGTGGAAAAGTCTTACCAAGATATATAAAAAGTGCCAAGACAGGTTTTCAGTTAAAGGAATGAATGTATATATATATTTAAAAAAATACCTGTTAAATAGTTTGCACATAAGCACCCTGTGTACACGTCACTTTTTAACGAGATTCATTGAAATTGGTGTAAGACATCATGAAAAATCGGAAAAACAGAGTTTCGGGCCCTGTTGAAAATTCTCGATAAAGACCGCCGTATAAATACCGATGTAGCACATGGTAAGGGTGCAATACCATAAAAAACATCTAAGAGATG
Organism: Liolophura sinensis; assembly: GCF_032854445.1. Classification (NCBI taxonomy): domain Eukaryota; kingdom Metazoa; phylum Mollusca; class Polyplacophora; order Chitonida; family Chitonidae; genus Liolophura; species Liolophura sinensis. The sequence continues at coordinate 72,008,407 of NC_088300.1, forward strand.
CCGAGACTCACACAAGCAGAACGTGATAGAGCCACTGGTATGGCCGACATGGGGGCCAGCCAACACCACATTGCCAGAACATTCAATTGCAGTCAAGCCACCATCAGCAGACTGTTGGGTCGTTACCGCCTAACAGGCAGGACACAAGATTGTCCCAGATCGGGCAGGCCAAGTGTTACAACGCCTGTACATCCGCACAATCCACCTGCGTAACCGGTTTGTGACGGCGACGTCAACGGCGGAAACGGCACTGGGACACCCCATCAGCAGACGCAGTCTTACGACGACTCCGCGTGAGTGGTATCAGAGACTATCGCCCCTTCCGTGGAATGGCATTAACTCCTCTACATCGTCAAAACAGGCTGCGTTGGGCAAGAGTTGTACGTCGATGGCAGCGACGAGACTGGGAAAGGGTGCTGTTCACTGATGAAAGCCGATATAACCTCTTCAGAAATGATGGTCGAATTCGTGTGTATCGACGCCGGGGAGAGCGATTGGCACAAAACTGCATTCAGAATGTCCACCCTTTTGGTGCTGGTGGGGTGCTTGTATGGGGCAGAATTTGTGGACAGGTGAGAACGAGATTGGTCATCATCCAGGGAAATCTGACTGGCCAAAGATACCAAGATGAAATATTGGAACCTGTTGTGGTGCCATTCGTGCATCAACAGCAAAGGGGTATCCTTTTGCAGCAGGACAATGCACGACCTCATACCGCCAGAGTTGTACTAAATTATCTGGACACGGTTGATGTCAACGTACTGCCTTGGCCAGCACGATCGACAGACATGAATCCCTTAGAGCATCTGTGGGATCATCTTGATCGACGTCTGAGACAACGCGTCCCTCCCCCACAAAACAGGCAACAGCTCGAATAGGCTTTATTTGAGGAGTGGGACAGAATTCCTGATGACGTCATCCGGCGGCTGACGACTTCAATGAGGAGACGTATTTTGGCTTTAATTGATGCAATGGGTGCACACACACGCTACTAACGATCTGTCTTATGACATGATAGGACATTAGGTACACCTTTTTAAGGGAGTCCCTTTACTTGCATTTGTGTAATTTTTCAGATTTACCCCATGCCTTCTTTACTCGGCCTGACAGCAAGTGTAATATCCATATGGCTTTGAATTTTTGAACAGAACTTGGAAAATGGTTTATTGCAATATAATGCTTATCATGTCGATACTGTCTGTCTTTCTTTCTCTTTCTTGTGGTGCTGAACAAGGTTATACGTTTCTTTTGCCCGGTAGTTTATATGAACTGTTATTACATCCGCGCTCTAAGCATACAGTTATTAATACATTGACATGTGAATGTAAATGCTGAGCTACTAATTTATCAAACAATCCGTGGCCAATTAATGCTAAATAGGAAATTATCTTATACACTTATTACACTAATAAACATACATATGACAGTATCAATTTCTGTCTCGATCTACATCTAGATAAACTGAGAAATTAATAATTTTATATCTCCCGGTCCCAAATAATTCACTCATCTTATCGTCTCCCAGAAGCGTAGTTCCGAATAGTATATATTTCCGTTTGGGTGCTTTCGGGTAATAATTCTGAATCAATAAATATGTTCCCAAGGCAGAAATCAGGTCAAAATATATCATACCAAAGTAACGGCGTCAGAAATCTGCCGTCTGTCTCATAAATGTGCCGTACGCTATATATTCAGTACTGAACTGCGCCGCGGTGGACGCTTTTCGTCTATTGAGGACAATTTAAAAAACCGGCCTAAACCTTCACATTCCACCACAATTCGTAAGCTACAAATTTAAAGGGGAAGTTGTAACTGCACCCATATCAATGTTATGGGTGCAGGAGGTTCGAATCTATTGTTCGTTAGACTTATTGCGGCCTCACGAAAGGAAGCGGTTTCACTGGTGTATATGTATATGCCTATCCAGGTGTAAGAGTTTCCTACTAAGGCTATTACCATGTGTCCTCCACCCATACACCTGGCCCCCACCATATATAAGTCATAATTTACCCTCTAAACACGCTAATATAAACATCATATTATACCGAGTATAGCTATTTTTTTGGCGGGGGGGGGGGGGGGGGTGGCGTTCTGGCACACACACACACACACACAAATATAAATTGACTTCAAAAACAGCAACATTAGTCATTGATTTAAACCAGAACCCTCTATTTATGTATTCATTTATGTATTGAAATTATTTTTTCACATTGATTTATAGGCCAATGTATACAACATGTACATATTCTCTAAAAGCAATTTTGTTCAAAACTTACACAAGATGTGCCAGCTGTACATTAATTGTAACAAATTTGCACAGGACCATTACTGTATACCAGGCATTCATCATATTTATGTATCTACACCTTTAATGTGTACCAGACTGTGTACCTGTGATACACATATTGTTCACATCTCGAGCTACACAAACACATATCTGTTCACATTTTACTTTTGAAAGTAAGTGTCGTATAGCATCATTATAAAATGGTATCTTGGTATAAGTGACAACCAAATTAACTCCAGTAGATCTACAAGTAAATCACTCTAAAGGTAAAAGTTTACCACTACATGTATCACATGCAAATGAAAATTATAAATGTGAATCCAACACAAATAGACCTACAACGTGAAGAAACATAAACTGCAAAGAGAACGACTGAAATGGAAAATTTGAGTCTGTCAAATGGAATGTATAATTCATTACATTTCAAACAATTTATCACTCAGAAGCATAAGGAGTAAAAAAAAAGCGTTTTTTTTTAAATGCACTTGTTTCTGGTTAAATTGAAAAATGACGTCTTATTTACATGCCCTACTGGAATATCTTTGTTCAGGGCATAGGATTCACACTATGACATTGACACCAGACTTGGTGTCTAATTGATATCATTTTGAATTGAGTCACCCGAAAATCACATGTAGGTGGATTTTAATCACGCGAAAAAATATAACGAAATACGCGACACGTGCATAAAACTGAATTTTGTTGAAATTCCCAAACTTTTTTTTTTCACAAAACCCCCTTAACATTTCGGAGAGGTAATTAAAACGGTAACTATACACTCTTAAGTTTAATTAAGATACATTTTTCAATTTAATTGTTAAAGTAAATGTAACATTTTAAAATTGAGTTGAAAAGGGTATTGATTAGGTGTTTCTAGATAAGCTTATACGTAAACCTCAGAATGAGGATTTTTTGTTTTCGCATCGATTAAAACATACCAGCTCTTAGGCATATATCCGTTTAACCTGGCCTCACCACGAACTAGATGAACAACTGACTGACTGTGCTTGGTCACGTGCGGCGATCACGTGTCCGTTTTCTCACAGGTTTTAGGTATTGTCCGGTGAAACGAAAAAAAAAAAAACTCACTGAAACACTTTCCTAAAATTGTGACAGACAAAATCACACAAAAACATGTCTTCTTGTCGCGCACGCGATACCAACAGAATAGATAAGATAAACATGTCGAGTAGCTTATCTCCTGGGAATTGTCCAATCGGAACGTCGGACACAAGTCTAAATTTATAATCTGTCGTCCAGTGCGCATTTCCCCTTCATCCCACGTCATAGTAATTCTGAGGAAGTCCTCTCAAGCTGTCCATGCTATGCGTCATTTACTCAGGTCCAGGAATCCTATAGAACTGTATTATGCTGGCGGATGTAACAGACCTTTATATTATTCGTGATTTACCAAAAGGATGAATTTCAGAGCTCTTTTAGCGGCGGCCTGTGTGTGTCTGTGTTACCGTCGACTTGTCAAAGGTAGGTTCAATTAGTGTTGTTCATATTGCGAAACAAATAATTGTTATAACGATGAAAATACGCTGTGTGACAGAAATTGCTAGGAACACGTGCATAAGTTTGTACATTCATTTTTGTCAAACATAGTCTATCCTTTGTGAATATATAGAACTGCAATATTCTAATAAAATGTTGTGAAATGTGAAACAATTGTAGACTTATACCATGAGGTACATAATTTATCGAATCAGAAGAGATATTTCTTTTTATCTTCTCGCCGCCACTATCATATCGTAAATATCATTGTGGTATTTGTGTATATAGGCATGAGTACGATAGCACTGTCTCTATATAATTACTCAAGGCCTTAATACTGGTTAAGGCATTTAATGGGTTCTCCCCGAAGATTGACATCCTAATGACACCGTTACGGCTCTACGTCAGAATGTTTGTGAGATGTGGAGGTGCAGTGGTTTTCTGTGGATTTCCTTGAAATAAGTATACCAGAACGCCTTAATACGTGTATATCAGAAAGAAATGAAAAAGCCATTAAACAAATTTTCCTGGGAAACGACCACGTTTGACCAGTGCTGTCGTTTGATTGACCTCCTAGTTTGGCTGTACGCAGTGGCGAAGTGCGGTGGTTTGCTTTGGACCGGGGGATTTCCTCCATGCATCTAGATTAATAAACTTCACCGGCGTCATATAAGTGTAATATTCTTCCAATGCAGCGTAAATTTAGAGTCAAAAAATAAAGAAATAAATTAAAAACGGCTGCATATCCGAACGTCGCTTTGATGATAGACATCCATACAGTATTAAGATCTATAGTCGATACTTAGATCGTTTGCAGCTTCAGAATGACGCAGATTTAACATATTCGGTGTCTTAATCAGTAGAATCAACATTGAACAAAGCTCAATGGGTTACAGAAATTAAGGAAAACCCCGCCGTGATCTGGTAGGACATTTGTATGATGTCGGAGTACATTTACTGAATTACATATACATATCTACTATGTCTTTGCGAAGATGAAGCTGGTTGACATGTAATCGTGTAGTTGTATGCACAAGCCGGCATCTCTCACGTAATATAGGTGTTAGCTCATAAACTCCGGACATCTATAGCCTCAGACCACAATACGCCCAAGGACGTTCAGGCTCATCTGTCTCGAGAAGCTTGCGTGCTATGTGGTGCGTGCTATGTACGAATTCGTTCTTCTCGTGGCCGTGAGAAATCACTAAATGTAAGAAAGTCATGCACGAAGAAAACCATGCTAATGGATTGTCTCTATTTTTTATTATTATTATCTTTTTTTCTTGTAATTTTTTTAAGGAATGTGTTCGTTTGTAAAATTGGTTTAACGTGTCATCCTGCGTTGAAATATTCAGGGTATGGTCAAAGATTTAACACGTATTTGTGGCATTGGTGGGTACGTCTACCGCAGAACAAAGGAGAAAGGATGTAAATATATATGCACACACACACACATTCGTGTTGCGGCTATGAAAAATATGTGTTCTTGATTAATAACCTATAGCACGTTCTCGTTTTCTTCATTAATTAGTTTCCCTTTCCGCTGCCTGCTGTCATTTATAGCGGCCCATGGACGGTTCAGTTTCAAAGCTAAGTATAGGCCTAAACAGCAAACAGGGCGTTTTAATGTGAGGACATATCGTGAGGAAAGAGATGCAGTCACAAACCACATCGCGTTTATTTCTTCATTTACTTGACCCTGGGTGCGAAAGTACCCATATTTATTTAAAACATATCTGAGGTTGATTTGCTCTAAACATTGAAAAAAGTCCACATGCAGTATTAACCTTCAGCCTGATGCACCTAAAAATTTAAATTAAATTTAAGTTATTTACAAAGCAAATAGGGAAAAGACGGAACATTTAAATTATATAAGGAGTTCTCTGTCCATGGCGGGTATTGAACTCGCACCTGGTGGTTAAGAGTCGCTACCTTACTCACTAGCCAAGAGAGTCCTGTGAAATTATCCAATATTAAGACACTTTGAGAAGAATTAAGTGGAGTAAGTCATATTTGCCCAATTTCGTTGCGAGTCACACTAATAAATGCTTTTTTTTCTTAATTGATTGCTCTTTTACACCTTGTAACACAGAGAATATATCTTAATAAAATCGCTCAGTGATACAAGAACGACCACTTCAAAGACTCGGGCAAAATCATGAGTCATATCATTAAATTCAAATTTGAAGTCTAACCTTGCCTTCGGGACGGATCTATGCGCACTTCGTGCATGTCACACTGCGTGCGGAATGGCATTACTGTCTGTCTATCTGTCTTTCCGTCTGCATGAGTATACCAACTACTCCTGAAATACCAGATCAGATAAGTCACATGAGGGGTATCAGGAATGTGATACATGCATGTCAGGTAACATTTCTAGTAATCCTTGATGCCAAATGACATGAAAACAAGATCAGAAATATACAGATCCTTCGTTTACGTTTTGTCCACACAAATATTAAAAGGCAGTATTTCCCAAAACCAACAGGGGCCGTTCTAATGAATAGGCTTCCTGTATTATAATTACTGGTAAGACCACTGGACAATCTAAATACACCATCAAACAGTCGTACAAACAAGAAGGATATAGTAGGCCTATGCCTGTATATAGCTGTATTATGTGTTCGTCTCACACATGTATATGGAGGATGTCAATCGCGTGTTAGGTTACTTCCGCCAATTTCTAATTAATATATATATATATATATATATATATATATATATATATATATATATATATATATATATATATATATATATATATATATATATATGATATAATGGTATATTGTTAAGTGATAAAACTAAATATTAGTACCTTGGGGTTAAGCGGAAGGCGCAAGGCGTGATAAAATTTTTTACACCTACCTACAGGTACAGATGTGGAAATGCATTGTTTTTTTCTAAACATGCATTGTAAACCTTGGTGAGCCCTGTACATTTGATTATTTGGGGATTAAGGTTTTATAGCCCAGTGGCTATACCGGACACGCACCATCTTCAGTGCCTATCAGTTCCGACCTTATGCTGATTATCAATTTTATTTCATATAGATCCGACCCGCGGTGTGTCACTTAAGACGTCCACGGCGCTACAACAGCCCCACCATCACAACACAGTTTGTCCACTATACCTGGTCACGCAGTTCGCGAGGATCTGTCACAGACAGATTAATTTAAGTTTAGGACCATTCAAGTCTCAAATCACACTTTCTGTGTCTCACAGATTACTGGACCATACGCAATACTAGAAGTTCTCGGTCAAGAATATCAGTGTCATTTCTTCTTTTCCCTGATTAAATTATTTTCTTAAATTGGTGTTATATACAGTATTCAAAAATATTTCACTTATACGACGTCAAATCAAGGTTAATGTCTAGCGAAAATCCGACAGAACCCACAGAAAACCAACGTAAATGACCTGGAAAAAATTCAAACAAACGATATGGTTTGTTACAAATCATGTTGATAATTTTGCCAGATAATCTGAGAGTGCTGTTTAATTAACACATTATAAAGGAAACATTTGTGCTCCACATTGTGTGGAAATGTTAAAACTGGACATTTATATGAAACTTCGGAAGGTGTGGCTCTGCCACAACTCTAAACCTTGACTTATGGCTTTACATCTAGACGTTTATTAGAAACTTTGGAAGGTGCGATGGAAGGTTTCCTCTGGTACAGTTCTAGGCCGTGGTATTTCGCTTTACATATAGACGTTTATCAGAAACTTTGAAAGGTGTGATGGAAGGTTTCCTCTCTCTCAGCTATAGGCCTTGGCCTTTGGCTTTACATCTAGACGTTTATCAGAAACTTTGGAAGGTGTGATGGAAGGTTTTCTCTCCCACAGCTCTAGCTTTTGGCCATTGGCTTTACATCCAGACGATTGTCAGAAACTTTTGAAGGTGTGGTGAATGGTTTCTCTTATAGTAACCTGTCCAGTTTCTTCAAAACCGCGAAGAAAAAATAAGAATCTTCATGGTGATTAATATTTTCACTAAACCATCTCAATGGTTGCAGGAGATGATGACGGTGACGATGGTGACGAGGGTTTTCTGGGCACAGAACAAAGAGACATTTATCCGGACAATATCCTTTACCATCATTTCCATCGAGGCAGGCGCCACGTATAACATACGGCACTTATGAAGCCGAAGACGATGCACCACAATCTGGTGCGTATGCTCGCCCTTCAGATGGCTTCGTAAGGCCTTCACCCCTTCAGAGCAAGGTGAGGCCATCTTTATTAGGGAATGTCCCAATGTATCATGGAGCGATTAATCGAGGCGATGGCGACGAAGTACAACCAAGAAATCCAGGCTTTATAGCTTCGCCAATCCCCCAAGCCCCTGTTGTACCGGCAGGTGCCGTACAGCTTCCAAAACGAGGCGGCCTGCAACTGCCTCAACAAAGCTTGCCAAGGACAGGGGACAGTTACGCGCAGGATTCAGACGAGTTTGATAGAAGAAAGTTTCCACATCCACAACAGCGAGATGATGATAACAGCGATGGTCCATCTGCAAACAAGACTGAGCTCTAAGGAAAAGAATAAAAGGTTAGGATTTAGGAGACAGAGCGCCGCAGTTGTTGGAAATGATGGCGTTTCGTCAGTGAGAAGGGCAGTGCACTTGATACAGACATTGGTAGCACAGGAAACGTCGGAAGCTTCAGAGAGATTGTTGATAGTAGCAGAGAGTCTGATGGCAAGGAACAAAATCCAGGAAAGTTGGAATCGTTCACCACGGCGGTGTCAGTGCATATAGTGGCGAGAACGACAAAAGGCATTCGAAAGAAACCCTCACAGATAGGGGAAATGATGGAGATGATGCAGTTTATCGTCTGTTACAATACCCACCAATGATAATGTTAGAAGCAGTGATAGGCATTCAGATTCCTCTGAAACGGAGTACATAAGTAGAGAAGCCGACGAGACAAAGGACGAAACAGGGCGAAAAATTACTCAGAGTGTTACGAAGGTGGGTGTCAGTGGAGAGTCGTCGGAAACATCGCAGCGTTTATACATAGACACAAAGAACCGGATGAAGAAGTTGCCAAAGCAAACGCTAAAACAACACGACGTTTAGGAGAAATCAGGGTTCAGGCGAAGACCAAAGAAGCTCACACGGTGTCGTCAGGGAGTCGAACAAGGGACAAGAACGCACAAGTTTTGAAGACGGGTATTCGGATGATGAGGAAGGAAAATCAGGAGATTTTAATGAAAATGGAGAAGAGAGCGACTCCAAGGAGAACGCAGAACTGGTGCACTGCAGATATATAATGATGGTGATAAAGCGGAATACGACGATGGAAGGATAGATGACAGTCATGATGACGACACACACGGAGACAGCAAAGGTGGTGATGTCTCTATCGATCACGAGGATGACATGGACTTCCATCCTAAAGACAGTGCAGGGGGACATCCTGATGGGTACAGCAACGAGGACAACAGTGACGGAACTTCAAAGGGCAAAGAGTCAGTGATGCAAATCCGCTAAACCACGACCAAGGAACTAGCATTTCAAGGAGGTTGATGACAGTTCTGAGTATCTCTCCTCAGACGACAGCAAAGATAAAAGTGACGACTCGAGGGAAAATGGTGAAGACTCAGATAGTGACAAGGGAAGCAAACGAAGCGACGATGATGGTGAGAGCGATGAGGATGATGATGGCGATGATTCAGGTAGAGAGAGCTGTACAATGATTGCTGTGGGTCGGTGTCTTGGGAGATTGGCGAACTTTCATTCCAGAACATTACCGACACATTTATTCTCAACAGTAGACGAACTCTGCAGGTAAGGTGAACTGAAGACAGAATTTGCTTTTCCTTGACAAATGAGCAAATAAATGATTTTAGTGAAATTTGATGGAAAACTAGTATACGTTACAGCGTACGTCATCTATTCACAACATGTCCTGACACGTAAGATAAAATCGCGCCTTGTAAGCGTACTCTAGAATTTACATTTGGTACCATTTAGTGAGAATTCAGTATGCAAATGTTGAAATACTGTATCTCTATTCTTTTGATAAGCCACTTCCTTGTTTTTTTACTTCAGTACCGTGGAGACAATGAATCGAGCTTTAGAAACATGAAAAACAACTGTCCAGATTGATGTCCTTTATCGAGTGAACGTTTTAAGGCAATCAACCAACTACATTTGCAATGAGAAAAGGGAAGGTGAGTATCATACTGGTCGGAGCATTCTAGAGTATATACCCGAATAGAAGCCATCAACATTTAAAGCTGAAGTTATGCTTGGAGAATTGTTGAAGGCTTTTGAGCTTAAGTGGTAGATAATGTATTGGAACCATTGTGGGGAACAACCAAAACATGGCGATTGAATTAGCTATATTTCATATTTAGTCAAATCCGATTATTGGTGTGATCGTTACTAAAAGACGTTGAAAGATAATGAAGCTGGGTGTACTGATAAAGCTTTAGACGTCAAAGTATGCCTTCAATACTGGCGTAGATCTACGAGACGCAGAGTAAAAAACAAAATTAGGTACGATAACACCTGATACGACATAACATTCTATAATGAAATATAATTGCTTTCTGCAGATTTTGGTGAAGTGTACAATTGTCTTCTGGAAGCCACAGACCGCTACTCCAGATGTTATGAGTCCTACACTAGCACGGAGGGATCAGCCGTACAGAGAAAGTGTCGGTAAGAGACTTATATGTTTTTAACCGCAGTTTAACATTATTGTCCATTTCGGAACATGTTATGCATGTTTGTATAAAAACCTAGATTCATTATGTAGATGATACAGAACATCTGAACGGTTTTATACACGTTGGGATACATGAACAGCTGTGATAAATACGCCAATGAGATACATATTTGGATTATCGACAACTTATATATTAGCGTGGTACTCGATTTAAATACAGTGTTTCATTCATTCTCCTAGAACATTCCTGGCGTCTTCCATTGAAAATCATTGAAAACTCTTTACTATCCCTTCTTGTGTGATTGCGTCCTAATTGCGTTCTTTATATATACTTTGTTTTTAATTCTGTGGTCTTTTTGTGTTACACGTCGTTTTGGGAATTGGCATTGCTGTATTGACCATGAACGTCCATTTTGGTTGGTGGCTCGTATACGAATGTCTGTTTCAACGTGTAGATTTATAACTCGTCCGACAAGACCAAAATTTTAAAAAGGGTCGCATATCAAAATCTTCATGAATAACATATGCTGGTCCATGTCTTCGTAATGGTCTTGCGAATTTGAAAGGTGGTTAAATTATGAGTTTCTGGACAACATGACATGCCCTCTTAGTTTAAGATGCAAAAATGCTTAAATGTGGACGGAGCATACAGAATCTCTTGTGCTCAGCTTCATAATGCAGACACCATGCATGAATGTATGAATACTTGAATCTGAAGTGCAGTTAAATCAGATATTGTTGATTACCGACATATGAATTAGCATAGCATACCATCTGGTTACTCATTCAATCTTCGCGCCCAAAACATTCCCTTGCTTCTTTTCAGGCTAAATGAATGCCGATGTCTACCTCTTTTAGGGGGCTGCACGTATACTAATTACTAAATCTATTTACTTTATTAACTCTATAGTGGTTTGTGGTGAAAGTCGTTTTGAAAGGTGGTATTACGTTTATTGACATGAAACTTACAGTATAAACGACTAGCACATGGAGAGTAAAACCAGAGTAGCAACCACAGTGTGATAACTGGAGAATGATCACGCTTAACCAATGAAATCCGGCGTCTTGTCACTTTACCTCAGTTAGGGTTTTATTGACACTGGTCCATGCAAATGCTTAATAGTAACAATATACACGTCCCTAGCACTATGGCTCTAAAACCAGACTGAGGTCCAAATATGCGGTGAGGTTAATTACAATTTATCAGACGCCATGCACTGAATATAGAATATACAATTACTGAAGTCTTAGATTTTCTGAAAATATTCGATTTGGTGATATTGCACTGTTCCAGACCAGTTGAAAACTTTGAAGATTGTGTAGAGTGACTGTAGCCGAGTGTGGCCAAAAGGCAGGGGATCTGGTCAGGAATTATTACCAGCAGTCAGGACTCAATCCGCTGGTGGACACCGACCCGGATTTGGTTTGTCCAGTCATAGGTGAGTCAAGGGCGCACTACACTCGACCCTCGCATTACCATTCATTGGGAAGATGAGCAATCCGCGTTCTTCAAAAGAGGATCCTACGTGGAAGATCTGCCAGCAATGTGAAAATCATGGTGGGTTTCCTCTGGGTTCTGCTCTGACTCCACCATGGTGCTGGCCGCCGTCTCATTTAAGTGAAATATTCCAGAGTACAACGTACTCCTATCAAATAAATAAATAAATTTTTCATTATAGGGCGCGGTTTCACAATTATCACAACTGTATTAAATTAAATTTAATTATATCATTAAATTCATGAGAGTTTAGAGGGATTATGAGAAGGACACTCTCTTCTGTTGTAAATAGTCTAGCAGTTATATTTTGTCTGGGTACACGCTAAGGAAAATCCCTTTTATGACGGTCTTGTACCATTATGTTGGCAGGAATAATTAACGGTGTCGCCTTTGTTTTCTTCATCACAATGTACTTGAACGAGGGAAAACGATGGGTAGGCTTACTGCAAGGGATATAGAACAAGTGAACAATCTAATTAATCAAGACTTTTTATTGTCTTTTTACAGAATCTTTTCAGCAAGAAGATGGTGAGTACGCTGGTAATTTTAGTTATGTAAAACTGGTGTAGGAATTTGATCTTGACAATAATATTGATATATGATATACAATCGATTATGGTAAGAATTAAATAATAGAGAACATACATATGAGATATATGTGTAACAAGCGGCTTGACAAAAACAATACCATATATATATATATATATATATATATATATATATATATATATATATATATATATATGGTTTCATTTATATTGTCACCTATATTGTATGACAATAGATTAGTACAGATATATGATGGCATTCTTAATTAAATTAAGGAGATAACCGGTTTCCTCCCACCATAATGCTGGCAATATACGTGGAATAATCGTGAGAAAGGCGTAAAAAACTTATCAAATAAATAAGATTAAGTATTTTCTGCTGTTGACGGAAATTTGTAATAACACAGTTATTTTTGTTAGCATTAAACATTATCACATCTTTTCTAGGTAGGTCATGCACACGTCAGCAAATATTTACCTTTCAACAATCCCGCTTTGTGCTCTGTTGATTATAGGTACGCCCGATCGACAGAAGACGGTGCTGGCAGTTGGACTGACGCTTGCGGGCTGCGTGGCGCTGGCAGCTGGTGTAGTCATCTCCGCTATTGTGGGAGCCCACAAGAGAACGCAAATGGCCCATTACATCCTCCAAGACGCCTGATTAAACAAGTACTTAGCACTGTACAGTGTACTTTGTCCATGCGGCTGTGTACACAGGATACACAAATAACCCATTTGATACATTTAAGTTAACTCTGAACTGGAATGAGATAGATGTACAGGTTAGTGCACTGTCTTTAAAGAGGCTGACGTTTCTCTCAGTTTTATTTTTGTGCGTGATTACAAGAAATGAGCAGGGTATATGGAGAATAGATTATACAAAGTAGGCCGTCTTTGTATCATGGAGGTCAAAGGGTTAACTGCTTTTTAAACATGATCTCAGGCTATTTGCATATTCACCTCAGTTTAATCAAGTTTTATCATAAACATTTCTACATCCTAACCTCCGTCAAATAAACCCGTCACAAAAGTGTTTACACTTAAAACAACCATTATCACAAACTGTTTTACAAACTAACTTCAGCCTAATGGAGCCTTGTTATGAACGTCTTTATAGTTTGCCATTAGTCCAATAAAGTCAATTTTCATAAACTGCATTACACATAAGTTAAAACGAAGCCTTCCACAAATTACTTTACTTCTTCACTTCAGTCATATTAAACCTCACCGTGCTATTTTTCACGCTTAAACACAAGTCAGATTTTTAGTGTTAGAATTAGTGCCTAGACTTGAATATATGGAGACCCAAAGTGTGCACATATGCCTGACACGTTGTTAAAGTCCCTGGTGTTTTTATATGGACATGTTCGAAATGATTCAAAATTTAACGCCGCAGTCGAAAGTGTCCACTTATAAGATGGCATACAGGTCTTTAACCCAAACTGGTTGATACATGTGGCCAGTGTGCAAATTCACCTTAGCTAAATTGCATGCATGCAGGGTACATTTTGGTATACAACTTCTCCAATAAGGACAATGAACACTCTGTATATTTAAAGCCAAAGAAAACACTAATGTGAAGTATATATCAGATGAAAGAGCATTGAACACTGTTGACAAAATAGTTGGATTTATTCTTTTAGAACTGTTTCATCCCAGTAAAATACATTTGATTTGTCCACAGATTCTACAGTGGCCTTTTCTAAACATACTGGGATGTAAAACACATAGACCGCTATATTTCATCATTCTGAATGCATATACAAGTAGATCTATGAAAGCACTCGCCGAATGAACCTTGGCACGAACTATTTCACTGATACCTCCTGAGTCACTACTACCACTATAGAATCTGATGTTTTAATTAAATGTTTTTTTTTTTGCCTTTGAGAAGTGTCTTACAAAATGCACAACCTAATTTATTTAATGTATATATGGTTGCGGAGCGTAGAAAAGGGCAAACTCATGGGTTAAAGGATTCACTAGAACTGTAATACTATTTGTCACCCAGAAATACCCTGAAGCTTATCTAAACACAAATTTAAACACAACAGTTATTTATTTATTTATTTGATTGGTGTTTTACGCCGTACTCAAGAATATTTCACTTATACGACGGCGGCCAGCATTATGGTGGGTGGAAACCGGGCAGAGCCCGGGGGAAACCCACGACCATGCGCAGGTTGCTGACAAAACTTCCCACAACAGTTTTGTACGTCATGTCTACTCTATATCAAGACTGACGTCTCAAAGGTGTATATAACACACATGTTAGCATTCAGAAATCTATATAGGCCCTAGGCATACTTAAACCTTACCTGTTGTAAATAAAATAAATGTAACACCAATATTTTGCAAAATCCAATGCTAACTTTGAATTGCAAAGGGAGCGCACCAGTGATTAAGTCATGGAGACCTGGTTTCATGAAGTAAACCCAAACTATTTTAAAAGTTCACAAATGTGATACTTTTTTCTTTTACTCCAGATGATTTCATTCATTACTCTAACGGTTGTGATAGATCGATGACACTTGTCCAAGCATCATTTGATAGACCTTGTCGTCGCGCTTACTTTTCTATATTTGAAGAAGAAAACAATCTTACTCAATCTTACACTTCACTTAACTATTTGTGATCATGAACTTATGCCAGTCATCGCGTAGTTGTTTGTATTGATGAAACCACTGTGGTGAAAGTGCACAATACAGTTTCTAAGTGATATATTGTAAGTGTTAATGGATATTGTTTAGAAACAAATTTGTACGGTTGTTATTATTTGTCTCAACTTCATTATTATATGCATATGGCACATATTTTATATTGATTAATTTCGCATATGTATACTGTAATAGCATCTTACGCAAAGCCAATATATGATACGTGTATACTTTATCAATATTATAAGCGATCATTCCCACAATATGGATAATACTGACACAAGCGTACAATGTTAGAACATTTCATGTGACTACTTGTACAAAAGGCTGGATTTTGCAATATCAGAATTAAATTTATTTTTTAACGGTTTAAATTTAAATTATGTCCATATATCTGATATGGAAATTTGTCATTAAAGGCTGTTTTTCGTCAAACATGAGTTCTCTTTCATTTCCTTATTTATTTGATTGGTGTTTTACGCCGTACTCAGCAATATTTCGCTTACACGACGGCTGCCAGCATTATTGTGGGAGGAAACCTGGCATAGCCCGGGGGAAATCCACGACCATCCGCAGGTAGCTTCCAGACCTTGTCATGTACGGCCGTAGTTGTCTTTCAGCTATATATTAAAACAGTGCACTTCTGCATGATGGTAGAGAAAAACATTTCTCACAAAATACGGTAGCCAGATTAGTCATGTCACATGAAAGAAACATACCAAATATATCTGACAAAGATAACAAAGGTAAAAACTATATAAGAAGTAGATCTAAGAACTGGATTGACTGTCCAATGCAGAGGGGCTATCAGCATAACAAAGTGACGGCAGCATTTTCTGACCTCACGATTATCCGGGGCCGCTTGCTCTAAGCGATTGCAAGCTATGGTAGTTACAATCAACTTAGTGTATGATCGGTTTGTGCAAGAATGAGTCAAGTTAAGGACAGAATGGTAGCGTGGTATTATTATGGAAGAGCGATTCGAAAATGGTTTCCCATTTAGTTCACCTGCAAAACAATCGCTTCACATTACAGATTACATCAAAAAAAAAAACGAAGAAGACATGATACAGTGGACATAATGGTAGTCACAGCATTTGATTAATTTATTTATTTGATTGGAGTTTCACGCAGTACTCAAGAATATTTCTCTTACAGACGGCGGTCAGCATTATTGTGGTAGGAAACCGACCAGATCTCGAGGGGAAAACCTATGACCATACCTTCCGCAGCACTTGCAAATACATGCATAAAACAATGTAGAAGATATTTTGAGCTAAAGCTGGAAGCTACAATTAAATAAAGGTCTATTCTGTTTCGGAATGCAAAACAAACTAGATACTTACAACTAGATCTGAGAAAACTGAGCACAGGAACATTTGTAGATTGCATATATATCCACAACTGACGTCCACAGTAGTGATTGTATCAAGGGTATATCAAGAAATTTCTTAGAATTGCATGGCAGGGTAAGTACGTATACTTTCAACAGAACATGCGCGTTGCTATTCGACGTCTTTTCTTCCATCAAATTTCCCTGACTCATTTTAAACACGGTCATATAAACAGAAAAGATCAACAAAAACGAGAAAGAAAGTTTTAAAACATACCAAAAACCCGATCTCTTGGTGTGGATTCATGCAACGCTAAGTCTAGAGTACCCTATAAAATCCATTACCGCAGAATGTTTTCCAGAGTGAAACAGGTGTTAGATATTTCAGAATTCATTCAAGGCGTTAACCGATACATTTTTATGACATTTTATGATGAAATCTTTGGCAATAAGAATATCTAAGGAAAGTACAATATGCACCTTTTACAGAACTGTGGAACATTCTTGCGAACTTCACACCCGCTAATTATGTATATGATGTGAGAACATGCAGATTAAAAATTCCCACATGTACACCCAAGGTTGCTTCTGGACAAGCTTGATCAAGTGCTCCCTTATTCAACACCAATATATGGACTTTAATGTGCAGTTTAACATGTACATATACCAGTACCACGTTTTATCGGTGGAAGGTTTCTTTGATGGTTACGTTCAAACGTATGGGCATCTCACTGATAACTGGATGTTGTTTGCTGCTGCAAAGAGCTAGTTTACCTAGGTTCTCTAAAGTTATCACTTGCATGCCAAGCTGTTGGTAACGGTCAAGGCAATATGCCTATAACGTTTACTTCAGTACACCGTTTCTACATGCACGTGAAAATTTGACTTGAAAAATACACGATCATTCACAGGGTTTCAGAGATTTTCCTGTTTGTCTGGAGCTTACATGGTTGTGGTATGAAGAGGTTTAAATTTCCATCTCCCTGAACATCCATAAGCTCTTAGATGTTCAACATGGATCATAGAGTGATAGCCTGGAAATCACAAAATCTGGGGTGTATATGGGTGGGAATACCACGGTAAAGCTGGCTATCGCCCCTTGCCTAGTTGCATAGTATGATAGCATCCACAAATGAAGGACTGTGTCCATCTGGCAGTTGTGAAATAAGACATGCTTGCACATACTGGGCGAGGACACCACGATTGTCGTGCATGGAACCACGAAAGGCAAAGTACACCCATGACCCATGCACTGTTGCACATTTAGGGGTTTACACGCACATGTAGCAGCCTACCCTAGTAGTGAACAAGTTTTATTCACTAGGTGGAGTACTCAAAACATTACGAACTACCTGTTATAATAAAATCCAAGTTAACATGACCAGATCCACGTGGTTCACGGTTTAACGGCTCAGAGTTGCTCCACTTACAATGCTGTATGTTAACCAAACTGAAATATGTACACAGATCAAGTGCACTGACTCACTTGTCACTTACCACATTAACAAGACCCCTGCATGGGCAAAGCGTGTTATTTCTGGTCTGGAGCACAAAGCGGACTTCTTGCATTTGGATAACGCAAGTTTTCCATGCATCATTTCTGAACGGCTTTCGTGGTAATGTCATCGCTGGTGTTATGCATACGCAATACATCAGGCAGTATATATGAATGCATGAAACCAAACTACATAGCAGTTGCAAAGCAAACATTTCTGAACATTTTAAGCCGAAGCCTCATTTATAGACATTTATTACAAAAGAAGGCTGAGATTTATTACAAGTTCACCAAGCACACTGAATCACCCTGATTGTCATCTGAACACAGAAATATGAAGGAGACACCTACGTCAATCAGTCACAGTGGAATACAGGTCAGTTTTAACACGTTCACTGACAATACCTACGCTTATACACTGGTGTCGTTTCACACGGCGGCTTCAGAGCTAGCTGGGGATTGCCTTCATAAAACTTTCCATAGAGTGTTTATACGTAATGATCTTGCCTACCTTGCCTAGGTCCAAAGGCAGTGTTAGTGCATGCTACATGCTAGATGTAGATGAACAAGAACACGGTATCACAGTAACACAATACAAACTGCTAACCATGACCGCGACTGTACCAACGGACACAAAATCACACAGATCTGCCGACATTGCACATGCTGTATTTACAGTACTCGTTTTTTTCACCACACGTATTGGCTAACAGGCTAACTCCTAAGAATGATCTAACCGGGCATATCATCATATCTGTACAATGTGACTCATATAAAATAACATACAAGTATAAGCATTACAGTATACATCAGTGGTGTAGAAAATATTACTCTGTCATAGCTCTCTAGTGAACAACCACATCCTGAAACAGTACTGCCTTGGGTTTGTTGAAAAACACAAACTAAAAACTGTCAAAATCATCACACTAACATGATAACCACACGACCATAATCATCGCAATCTTGGATACCACTGAAAAGTGTATCCATCAAAAACGGAAAATGTCCATTTTTGTTGCTCATTGGTTCTTGCCAATGCATGCCTGTTTCAATGTCCACATTAACAGGAAACCATTTTAGTTCCCAAAGCAAGACATCAGTACTACAACAGTCGGCCAAATCGCTCCCAACTTCTTTTGATCCAATAAGACATAAATAGCATAATTCCAAAGCATAGATACTTCAGGTAAAAAATGAATAAAAAAAGTCACATATTTGACAATTCAATATTTGGACAAAATCAGTTGGACTGTCATCTTGAGGATATGTACATTTACTAAAAATGACAAATAAGGGTTTGTTGAAATTTGGACTTCTCAGTCTTTTGTGAAGTATCTATGCTTTTGCATCATGCACTTGACTCTGTCACAGAATGTATTCAAGGTAGGCTGGTGAAAACATGGCAGCAATACAGTTTGGAGGTAAAATACAAAAGTCATTTGTAAAAACACATCAAATTAGAAGAGATTTGAATGAAAATAAACAACACTCAGAGAATGCAGATGTGATGGTATAATGAACTCGAATCTCTGTCCAAAAATCATAATTTTCAGAATTATACAAGTCGATACTTCCAAAACACCCAGTGAAAGTGACTTCATACTGTTTTTTCTTCTACAACTTATAATATGATTATTTTTTTCTTTACCTCAACACGTTTATAAATTGTTTGATATTAAAACCAAAACTACTGTTCACAACAAATTCTTTGAAGTTCATTCTGACACAGGTAAATTGAGGTTCGTTTCATTAAAAATGCATACAATTTGTTTTATTAGCATAAAATATACCATATTATTTCAAGAAAAAGAGATGTATATCATGACCAGCCTGCCTGGTGAATAACAAATTATATATTAAGAGTTTGCAGAAGAAAGCATATATGAATTTTTGTTATATACTGTACATATCTTCACAAAGATTGCACTCTACCATATCAGTTCTGTTTTCATCAACAGGCATCACAAGAAAACAGGTTTTCACAATGTCCCTAATAAATTCTCAGGCACAAATTATCTTTCAAAAATGTGTAAAAAATAAAGCACTGGATACAATATACAAAATTTATGATACCAGAATACATAAAAGAAATTTAAAACACAACAAGTCATTATAAAACAGTGCACACAATTATAGCTACAAGTATGATGTACAAAAAACATGGGCTTTCAATGAAAACACTAAATACAGAATAACGAAGAAAGGTGAAAGAAATGAAGACAGTAACAGGTAGCAATACAGACTTCTGAGTTGTACAGTACCCGCAATGGAGAGACATCTTTCTGTGTATTATCAGTTATTACACTACAATTTGACATGATAAACTTTCATGCAGCTTACGGAAAGAAGCTATGTACAATGATGTATCCAGAGATTTTTGGTACAAAATTGATCAGTGTAAACCCAATCAAATTTTGCTATTATTTTAGGCCAGCCCAAATAATTTGAATACTACAAATAGCAGAGGCATGGGTCTGATATTTACTGAAAGGCAATAGTTTGAGCCATTCTTGATGTAAGTACGTAAAATTTTATATCATTACCGAGTACAGATATTTTGCTAAAAATCTCTGGCACAGCCTCCTTAACATTAGGTAGTATATACATGAACGGTAATTATCTCATAAAGTACAGTGTAGTTGTGTAAAATCAGGCAATGGTGATTCAATGACTTTGAAGGCTGTGAAATTCTGGTGGACTTATAAACTCTGTAAACGTGTGGCCTCAACTAAAGCCATGGTCTACATTAAATTACCATTCCATACGTAGAAAGATGTCACTCAGTTGCCGAAACATCACAACTTACGAACCATGCACTGGCATTGAGAATGTTGAGTTTAAACATTTCTGGTATACATGTAATACATATGTTTAAATGTATGTATCTATACACTATACAGATATGTGCAGATAGAATGTATACTAAACATGTGTATACTGTTTTATACACATGATGTACATAAAGGTTAAGAACTTATCTTGACCTACAGAGAAACATGAAAAAAGAATAAATACATATCTACAGATTAAACAAGTGTAAAGACCATAGATTAAATGTAGGAATAGCTTAAATTCTATTCATATTTAATTACCACCACTGCTTAGCAAGACAGCTGTGTTCAGAGCAGTGCTTACAGAGTTTATTTTACACTGAATAAATATATCCATCGTTCACACATATAATATTACCATAAATATACAGATGTACATGTATAAAATCAGTGAGCTAATTTACATAATATACTCTACCACAGGACAACAGTTAGACTGTTGGCAGGGGGTGGGGTGGCGGGGATGAGGGATGCTTTGGTTTCTCTCTCTTAGTTTGGCATGTTTGGTTAACCTTTACCATGGACACACTGTGTCACTCTTCTTACCACAGAATATTGACATTTCCATTGCTAACATAATTAATTCCATCTTCTTGCCACAGAATACTGACATTCCCATTGCTAACATGACTAATTCTATCTCTATCTCCAGTCATGACAACACATTATGAATCTGCCATATTATTCATATATAAAGATACCAAGGAGTTTGAAATAGCAATTCTTTCATAGAAACCAAGAAACTGTCTGTGTTGTAATCAGATGATGCCATTCATTTAGAGCCTTGCCTTAGAAACAATCAGATATTTCTGATATGTGTAATAAATAAGCAAAGTCACTCTGAAGAAATTCATTTTGACGATCTCAATATTTCAACTTAATTAAGTTATCCTCAGGGGAATTGTGCCCTGTGAGGCACACTTTAGCTATTTATACATGCGCACAGCATATATAGCTGTATGAATATCACAGTTACATGTACTTCGCTTATTTATTGTGCTAAGCTGTTCAGTTAATCAACTAGATTCTTATGATCTTACTACTTGTTTTAATTTAATGTTACATGTATATGTACACAATTTTTTAATAGCTTTCCATCGAACTATAATCAGACACATACTTCTGTGTAGACCAATATAAATGGTCTTTAGTGCTGTTTTTTGCTCAATTTTAGACAAGGGTAAGCGACCAACCTAATACCACCCCCTGCCTACCTTCACATGTAAACGCTCTGGTCAAGACTTCTTTCTTAGGAGTTAACTAACAGCTGTGGCCCCTTTTGACTCACTATTATTAGAATATACCAGTATAATTGATAATGTTTTAGCTTTTTTTTTTTTTTTTTGTTAATTTGATTTAAGTGAGGCTGGAGTAGCATAAGCCATTGGAATATGGGATCTGAATGGCGACCAGACAATATGACAATATGACAATATGACAATACGACAACATTGTCATATTGTAATGTAATGTATTAATCTGGATTATCACTACCACAAATTGAAACACAACACTCAATTTGATTATTTATCATAGCAATACAGATAAAGGTAGTTCACATATCACAAATGCTGCAACAACACATGAAGTTTTACAGATCATGCATGTCACAGCAACACAATCTTTGCATATCACATCTCCATACATACAGGAATTTATGCAGCGTGCAATTCAGATATTTTTTAAAAAGTCTGCACGTCAGCACATTTGTGTACATATATCTTTAGTATAAAGCAGATGAAAGCTACAGATACTCTGTAGCATTAGACGAAGATTGCTATTCACAACGGAGCCAGAAGATTAGCTCAGATATCACCAACACAGGTAAACAATCATAATACATGTACATACATGTAAGCAAATCAAATACAGTAAATCTGCTCACTGAGTATACCAAGGGTGGATGATGCCTTGCATACACTGAATATATATATTTATTTATCTATACAAACCAAGTACACACACCTCAATTCTTCAAACTCTTTGTACAAAAAAAAAAAAAAGAAAAAAACACAGGGTTTTTCATCATGACATTCTCAGAATTTTCAAGGTTCCACTTTCACTTTTACAGAACCATACATTTTGGCAAATTCCTACATGCAAGCCTGCCTTCAACATGAACGTACTGCTTTTAATCTAGTTTTAATACAAAAGGTTTGAAGAATTAGGGAATGGTGTATGATCTAGGTACTGCCACCTCAAGGGGAATATGCGGGTGGAGGAGGCATCTGTGCCAAGGCAGAAGCTTCAGGTCCGGTGGGAAGCAGTGCCTCCACCCCATCGTAGTCATCCAGCAACGACTCTGTCTGACTCTCCTCATAGATCGGATAACGACGCAAACAATTTGATGCCGTCGCAAGAACTGCCACACCTCCCGCTGCTGCCACCAGATAGAAACTTACATCGAAATCTACCTCAACTTTGCTACTCTGTTTTATTTTTGTATTTCTCTGCAGCCTTTCGATTTCGGTGGTCACCCAGTATGTAAATCCATTTACCACAACGCAAATCACAACTGAAAAGCAAAAAACAATAACACTTGTTAATCTGACTTTCCTTCCTCACTGGTCTTCCCGCAACATGCGGATATGCCTGGTTTTCTCCCACAATAGAGCTGGCCGTCGTCGTATTAAAAGTGAAATACTCCAATCAAATAAATCGCTAAATAATTTGGTTTTTCAGTTTACATAATAGGAAAGATCAGAAAAATGGAGAATCGAATTGTGAAATAATGAATAAAAGGAATGGCCAAATTTCACTCAAGGGGTTCTAGTATCCTTACAGGGAGGGGCAGACAACTCTGAAATTAGTGTGCACATGAGCTATGAACACTGAGATTATCTCTCTGTGAAGTTTAAGGGCATTAGGGCAAAGACGATTTGCTATTTGTTACAAACGCAATTCTCTGGAAATCTTCTGATTTACACTACATACCTGATTTTCACAGTATTGTCACTAAATTACCGAGTACCATCAATTAACATGTACTGTTAAATCCCACTGGGTTACCTCCCTTGGTGATCACATTCCAGTGGTAGAATGACCAGTTTGACCATGGGCACTGACAGGTATTATTTATTACAGATTCTTTCAAGAGACTCAGTGTAAATAGTTAGCACAAAACTAGTAACTAGCTTCTGTTCTTAAACAATTACATCAGTGTCCTTTGTTTTTAATGTACTTCCTGAAAAAACCTCCACCAAAGCACTCAAATCTAATTATATCAAACACATAGCTTACCATTCATAAATGTTTTTAATGCAATAACATGTGGAATACATTCAAATAAGATAAAAAGGTAATAATAGATATTATATTACTTCTATGATTTTGTAACATATGTATATTAAGATCGTATTTGTATTATCTGTTGTGATAATAACAGATATAACACTTGCTAAAAACAAAAAGGAAATGTCAGCCTTACAAGTTGCCAAGACTTTCATGTGAACAAATTTCTCATGCATTACCTGTTAGAATACTTAAGAAAGCATTGCGTCGAATCATTTTCAGAGATCGTCTCAAAGGCCCAATTAAATCCAAAAGGAAGGCGAAAAAGCTGCACAGTATCGCAAAGAAGATGAACCCAATGATAGTTTTCATCAGAGCCACAGCCTTTGGGGTTACACAATTTTTCATAACTGTGAAGAAAGAAAATGGAACAATGAATAAATACATGAACATGTATTTTATAACCATAAAAACTTACGAGGAACGCTTTCAGTGTAATCTCCAAAAGCAATAAATATATTTACATGTTTATAATACTTAACTACACAGTTTATTTGTTCAACATTTTTCAAGGATACCCTAAATGACCTGAAATTTTGTCCAAAACTAAGATGCGCATTTTTCCAGATTTTACGAGTTCTATAGATTTTAGAAAGGTGCTTTGAGGTGTTTAAAATGTGGGATGATATCCTACTGGAAAAATGTAAATTTTTAGCACCAGAAGTAATATTTCAAAGAGATTTATTTGCCTCCAAAAATGCTCTTTTGTGGCTGAATTTCAGGCCATTTAGGGTATTTGAGATTTCAGCCGCACAAAATATAGTCTAAATAACACTGAAGTTAATACAGTCCAAAATTATGTTTTTTGATGTTCACAACTTACGTATACTTTGTGGATTGTTGTATTGTATAACATTCTATAATTTCCGGTTACGAAAATTTCGTTTGTTGTTCTCCTATGCCCAATACTATCCCATCGATCCTGTATGATCTTTCAACTCTTCGTCCGCTATCCACTTCTGCAGGCTATGTAAAGTGCCTCGATATGCATGGTCGTGAATATATATATATATATATATATATATATATATATATATATATATATCGGTCAGCCAATACAAAAGTGTTGCCATAAATAGATTGGAAAAGAAACCCTGGCGCCCAGCCTAGTACATCACAAACCTACAATTTAAGCATTGGCTAGGACAGTTGTAAAACAAGTCACACTAATAGGATTCATCACTGGGTTACATCACTTTTGTTCATCACATTACCTCTACGTATTCTATTTAACTTTTTTTCCCATAAATACCTGAGTACTGCAATAACATGCTATAATCATTGACATTAACAATACTGACATTTACTTTTCTTAGCTAAACAACAGCCAGCATTACATGACGGGAAATGTGAAAACGAACACAAGGAAAAGCAAGGAAAGTGCACCAAATTCTATCAGATCTCCTAGAAACAAAGTCACTGGGGTCAGATTTAAACTCTGATTCGCTACATCACTTGGCAATTTAATTCAAACCATAGATTCTTATATATACTTACTTCTACCAGAACCGTAGTGATAAATTTTATCTGCAGACTGAGTGTACTGAATGGGAAGATTTTGAGATTTGTGTGGACTGAACGACGTCTCAAAGAAGCCACTGAAGAAAAACTGATAGGCTCCGATGTATCTGAGATTGCAGCCTCCGCCGCTCAGTGAAATCCACTTGGACTCAGCCAGGGCTGTACACAAGATTACAATCACAATCATGCTGCAAACGGCCGCAATAAAGTTCCTCTCCTTGTGTTTCAGACGAAATCGACGGCTTCTGTTACTGTTGGAACTTCGGTGGCGATGCGGACGTGAACCGCTACTACTGCTCTCCCTGTGGACGCCAGAGTCGCGATTTCGTCTGCTAGATCGACCCGGCATTGTCACCTCAAACAAAGATCACCTGCGGCTGAGAGCTTAACAAGACAATGGGCAAAGAAAGATGTCGATATCACACATCTGGTCGTCCAGAAAAGCGTCAAAGTTGAGAGTTTGTCTTCAGGTAATTTATCACTTCCTTCCACGATAGCTTTCATTAGTAATGACAACGCTAGGTGGCGCTAGTTTCAGACTTCCGTTTCCTTTCAATTACCAGAACAAACAAAGCATGGCAGGTCCGCCAACCACTTCGTTTCCTTCTACGAACGCTTCTGGTGGTCATTTGGTGGAAGATTTAGAATCAGCTTTTCAGGTAGAAATATGATGAGTAAAGTACATGCAGAAGAATATCAAATTTGTATATGGGAAATAAATTTGTTCCGTCAACGACAAATGTGGACTGTTGGAAATTGGCACTTGAGTAAGCTTACAGGTACCATCATTTTTGGGATTGGGGCACCGCTCTCGAGCACATCACAGACCCTCCTGTCGATCTAGCACTCCATCATAGCTTCCATGACTGATGTTATTTACATTCTCACATACATGTCTGTAATATGTATTTGCTTTCTTCACATAGGACTGCATAAAGACCCTCACTGCCCAGGAGTATTTTAATGCAAGTGATTCTGATGAAGTGAAATCAAGTAAGAAATCATGCCATGTCTGATGTTAAAGGAATGTAATTAAACTGTTCGTATGGATGTCGCAGGACGAATGCAAAGGATGTTGCAAAGTGCATGTTTAATTACCAAAATACAATTGTAACAACTTTATTGCCCGATGCCAGAAAAATTTCAAGATGTCAGGGATCGTCCCCGCTGTGGACACTGGCACACACGGTGAAAATACTTGGTATGAGAACTTTCAACTTCCACTCTAAGTCAATCATTCTTTATGTGGGAAGGACTTGCTGCAGGTTTCCCCTAGGCTGTGAAATGAATTAGTGCACACTCAAGCCAAACTGGTACACTTGGGGTACTTATACATTCATGCAAAGGTTTTCAATTGTTACACAGGTGTAGAGCAAAACCTTCAGAAGTTTCTAGACCTGGCCAGGCAAACTGAGGCAGTATTTCTGCAGAAAAGGCTGTTGGTGTCAGTGAAAAAACCTGAACAAGTTGTGAAAGAGGTAAATTCCCAGAGGCTCAAGGTTTAAACAGTTTGTTTTTATCATAATATTTTGTGGCAAAGTGTTTACATCAGTGCATTGTTAAAATGTGATAGTTGGAGTGGCAAAATATACGTGCGATGTAAGGAAAATGTATGATCAAGTAACTGTATGAATGTTAAATTATATTTGTAATGGTGCATAGACAGCACATAGACACAAAATGTACATATGGCGTTAATTTGGTTACATGTATTTCAGGATACTCAACAAGTCAAATTTACAATACTAACAAGAAATGTTCTCACTATGTTATGAATTATTACAAGGATGAAAGTTTGTATATCCTGTATTATCGAGGGCTTCCCGATGACGATCATCAGAAATGTTGTTCTCAGTGCAGACAACAAGTCCTGTATGATGTAGGTTGTGGGTTCAAACCCATGCTGATACTGGTTGCACCCTCACTTCGCTGTATTCTCCACCAATAAACGTAGGGATACTGACAGAAATGCTCAGCACTGAGAGGTTAGAGCAAGGAAACAGGACTGATTGGCTCGACGTCAGTGTAATGTGACTGGGGGGTGTTGTGTGTGGTGCCTCAGTGGCGGCATGGACACACACACTTAATGACTCCCCTTCATCATACATGACTGAACAATTGTTACATACAATGTAAAAACTTAAGCATATGATGCACACATATATTTATATAAATAAAATAATAACACATACATAGACTCATGTATGGGTTCATCACATTTTGTACATGTACCAATATAATGTATCATTTTTTCCAAGGACATCCAAGAACTGAGGCAGGAGTTAATGCGAAAGGAAGCAATGCTTGTAAAACACCAAGAGAAGCTTCAGCAGTGGCAGAACCTGATGAGGTCTATACAGTCTGGACAGCCAGTGCCTAATCAAGCAGCAACAGGCCTATCTCACCCAAACCAACCGTCCCAACAGGGCATGCCCACAAACTTACCCCACCCAGGACAGCACTCCCAACAGGGGCAGCAGCCTGCCTCCCAGTCTATGATGATAGGTGGGCAGGGACACCCATATAGTGGGGGACCAGGACCTTTGGCCTACCTGGAACAGACCATGTCAAATATTGGTATGCCAGAGAGACGATGATATCTGGGACATGGGTTCTTTGGTATCCCTGAGAGACTTTGACTCTTTGTGCAGAACGACAGCATTTGTGTGGTTCATAGGTTTATTGGTTTATTGCCAGAGAGGACACTGTGTGGGACATACGAGTAAGTCCTGAGAGGCTCGGACACTGTGTGGCACATACCAGTCGGTCCTGAAAGACCTTGACACCGTATTGAACATTGACACTTTGTGAATTATAGATTTACAGGCATGCCAGGGAGAACAAACTCTCACACATTGCAGTGGTATCCTTTAAAGACGACGCTTTGTGTGGAACACTTATCGGCATACCAGACAAATGCTGACACTATGACATTTTCTGTAAATCATAGGTCTGTTGTTACGCCAGAGATGATGACACTATGTGTTGATCATGGGTCTGTTGGTATGCCAGAGGTGATGAAACTTGTGTGCAGATCATAGGTCTATTGGTATATAGGGATGATGACACAGTGTGTGGATCATAGGTTTATTGGTGAGCCAGAGATGATGACAGTGTGTGTGGATCATAGGTTTATTGGTGAGCCAGAGATGATGACAGTGTGTGTGGATCATAGGTTTATTGGTGAACCAGAGATGATGACACTGTGTGGATAATAGGTCTGTTGGTATGCCTGAGATGATGACATTTTGTATGGATCATGGGTTTATTGCTAGGCCAGAGATGATGACACTGTGTGGATCATAGGTCTATTGGTATGCCAGAGATCATGACAGTGTGTGTGGATCACAGGTCTATTGGTATGCCAGGGATAATGACACTTTGTGTGGATCAAAGGTCAGTTGGTGTGCCAGAGATGATGATACTGTGTAGAACAAAGGTCTGGTGGAAGTCACGAGAATTAAACACTTTGCATGGAGTATACAGATATTATAGTACCATTAATGTGTAACCGGTAAATCTTGTGCTAAATGCATCAGCTTATTCCACCTACATGTACATATAATTACGCCCGGCTTGGATTTATCTCCCTTTAATCTGTTGTCCAGATTGAAGGGAGGTAAATCCCAAGGCTGTTTACATGGACAAGCTTTTGAATGAATGTTTATCAATAATTTTTGAAGTAATATGATGTCCAGGATCTATATTGGTGCTGTTTTGAGAGATCCATTTGAATCTCCTTCTGAACCTGTGTAATTGTGAAAACTTTCACTATGTTTATATGGTTTCTTGATGTCCTGAAATAGACTAATCCAGCCGTCATTTTGTCTCTAGGATCAAATTATAAAAATGTAAAATTGCATCCGTTCCTTTTTTTCTTTTTAAAATTAAGACTGGGGGCAGACAACGCTGCATTCCAACAAAATACATGGAAATAACACTTCTTAAATGAGCTTATGAGAACTGTTATTGTCTCTGTAGGCTCTGTGTACAACCAGGCTCTGTACAATAATGACCATTGGTAGCCCGCTGGCTGGCTGGCTGACTGACTGGCTGGCTGACTGACTATCTGGCTGGCTGCAACTATCAGGCCCTTGACCATTGAGGTCACCTTTTTAAATCAGATTATTGCTGATTGGGCTGTGGTTTAAAGAGATTTGCCAGGTACCTGTTCGGTAGTTTTCTCTAGCCTCGCACTCCAGTTTTCTCCAACCATAAACTTTACTGCCATCGTACAAGTGAAAAATTCTCGAGCACGGCATTTAATACCAGTCAAAGGAATCGACAGCTCCGTGTGCTTGAGATGCGTCGCAGTGTAAAAGTATACAGCACAGAAACGCACAGTAGTGATGCCAATGTGAATTTTATACATCATTAACGATTTTATTCTTACTGTTTAAAAAAAAAAAAAAAAAAGTGCAGTGATGCTAGTATCAATTTATTAGGCGTCCCTGGTTTAGAAATAATCAAAATGCCATGTTGTCATCACATTTGAAAGTTGTTGTGAACAACCTTGTACCCATCCAGGATAATACAAGCATGAATTTTACCAAACAAAATGGAATGTAGAGTTCTGCCAGTTACAGATAAAAAAGAACAAATCCGAACAGAAGTGACGGAAGCATTTGTACTTGGGCATATCTGTTTGGTGTCTTGGTCAGTCTCATTTTCACATCCCGCTGTGAACCCAAACAATCATCAATAACATAAAGGCTACAATCCTGCAAAAATAATTTATTTGCATTTATTGGGAATGTCTTAATATCTACTTTTAAATTTGTGTAAATGTACAAATGTATCATTCAACAAGTTAAACACGTACATTCATACATGTACTTATATTATGTGTTCATTTATTACACTGATGTCTTCCATCATACTTACGAACATTTAACTGGTATAATGACAAGCTGGTGTAAAAGAGTCTAGAGGTTGAAGACCGACCACATCTCCCCAGACACCCTGAGGGAAAACCATCACACCTCCCAAGGCAGCCAGGAAGAAACTTATCACACCGCCCCAGGCAGCCTGAATCAGCCACACCTCTCCATACAGTCTGAACCAACCACACCTCCATAGACAGTCTGAACCAACCACACCTCTCCATACAGTCTGAACCAACCACACCTCTCCATACAGTCTGAACCAACCACACCTAAACCAACACCATAACGCACATACACTGTAAGACTGAGCAGTGAAACCCACAGATTTATGAGCTCCATGAACAGCTTATTGTCACCAATTTTCCAGGAATGATGAGAACAGAGAAACACAAGGAGAGCTAGATTAAAAAAAAACAATGAAATTGGTCAAAAACCTGTAATATGACTTTACATATTGTTTAGTCACCCCTAATGCTTCCAAAACAATCTACCTCAAAATATTGTCAATGTGAACCATGTTGTACACTCCTATGGTTACCAATGAGCGGGTCCGTGGTTTCTCTACACACACTACCCTCATTTCTCAACCTTTTCCCACAATGAAAGGGCAACTTTCAATGCAATTTAAGCACATTTTTATTTTGATACTGGAGACAAAAAAATACATTGGTTGGGTTGGCCAATTTCAGAACTTCACAAAAAGTATAATTTTATCAGTCTACACAGAATGATGCCTTCAGAATATGCTTGAATATGCACCTTACAAACATGCGAAAAGGTTGAAAAATTACAGTACATACGAAACAGAATTAAAAACCATATCTGTCTTGTAGACTTGTATATAAATAGTATATATATATATATATATATATATATATAGTGTTACATTACAACATGGAGACCATCAAGCATACTATACACATACTATACTATAACTGTATAGTATGTAACATGGAGACCATTAAGCATACTATACACATACTATACCATAACTGTATAGTATGTAACATGGAGACCATCAAGCATACTATACACATACTATACTATAACTGTATAGTATGTAACATGGAGACCATCAAGCATACTATACACATACTATACTATAACTGTATAGTATGTAACATGGAGACCATTAAGCATACTACACACATACTATACTATAACTGTATAGTATGTAACATGGAGACCATTAAGCATACTACACACATACTATACTATAACTGTATAGTATGTAACATGGAGACCATCAAGCATACTATACACATACTATACTATAACTGTATAGTATGTAACATGGAGACCATCAAGCATACTATACACATACTATACTATACAGTAGCGCATGATTACTCCAATTTGTGGAGATGTAAAGTGAGAAGTCTGAAACTCATTTATATCAGTTACACAGCACAGATTAACAACAATGTAGCAGTACTAGATGGTTTAGTACAGGACTTTTTAGTACTAAGACTACATAAACATCACTGATGGGAAAATTCCTGGTGCGAGAATAGGCATTCATGAAATTCATTAATACCTCATGACAGGAAAATTCTACTTCAAATCTTGTCTGTGTAGTCCTTATGTCAAATTTTGCGTGAACTGATTTATTTATCTAATAAGTGTACATTTGAGCGAATTGTTACTTGCACACACTGTAAAAGTGGTCAAGTTGAATTGTGTAGGTATAATAATGAGTGAACCTTGAGCCTCTTGTCATGTCACTGTCCCACACTTCATCAGAAACAAGCCAGGAAAAGTCAATGTGATATCAAATCACTGGTGTGTTTACATGATCTAATGTTATGTTACGCAGCTGAAATGTCCAGTCACTGGTGCTTTTATTGTATATGAGCTAGCGTTGTATAACTGACATAATTGATCGTTTTAAACATTTGATTCATAGATCATGAAGCTAGTATCAAAATCGTACATGTACACATAGAACCAGCAGTGTGTACACATAGAACCAGCAGTGTGTACACATTTTTTTAACACACAACAACATGCAAGACTATGACAATGTTTGTTCTCCGCAATATTACAGGGTAAATAAAAACAGCACTAGTCAATTTTTGACACTCACAGAATGGCTGCTGACACATATAAAAAATATTTCTGGAAACAATACTGTCATAATTGGGTTACTGTAGTGTCTTCCTTTACACAGACGTCATGATCACTCCTTTGCCATATAAGCCCCTCTCCATATGGACTGTGGGTTGACGGAAACAGTACATTTTTAAAGAATGTTCTGCAAAAAAAAATAAGAATACTTAATAATGCATTCTGCATTTTACATATTCAAAAACTAAAACAAACTAAAATGTTAATTATACAATGCATATGCATACATGGTAACCCCAATGTCCGAGTTTTCTTTCTATTTTTCCCTTGATTTCTATTCGCAGGGATAGAATTCATCTATGTTTTATTTCACGTATGCAAAGGGAGCAAAACTTCGCAGAGCCCATGGGAAACCCACGACCGTCTGCAGGATAATGTGACCGTGCTGTAGATGTATTATTAACAAAATTTAATAACAAAAGTAAAACACAACTAGGGTACAATATTCATTTTCAAAATATTTACCTCCCATCCTCTAACCCAAGGAATATTTCCCAGTTTTTTCTCCATCCAAAGTCATAGGGATTTTTAAATACCTGCAGAATGGTAATAAAGAAATGTGACAACAATTACACAATTACTCCAAGGATCCACTAGATTATGTATACTGAATGCTAGTCGACATTCTAGTTTACCAGAAAATGGCACACTGATTATATTACATGAACATGTTAACACAAGTCAATCCCCAGAATCCTTTCAAACTTCAACAAACAGCTGGAATAACTCTGCAGGGTGGAATCCCACGTCACATGCCGATGACAAAAACAAAAACCTGTTGTACCAGATCTCTTTACATGTCTTATATCCAAAGTTGCCATGAAGATCTAGAGAGTGACAGTCAAAAAGGGGCATAATTCCATATGCATGAATCTAGAAATACTGCCTTTCCAATATCCCTTTTGATCATACCTCATATATGAAAAGTCATATATCCAAATTGAGTTTTCTCAGTATCTCTGTTTCTCGTAACTTTTCACCTAATTTTGAGATGAACACTTCCTTGCCTTGGAAGACTTCAGAATTATTCAGAATTATTGAGAATTCTTCTGGATAATAAGCGTGGAGAGTAATCAGTTTTACTACAGAAGCGCCCAGCTGAGCTCATGCTGGCTTTGTCTCCAGTTGTGCGTGGGAAGGTTTGGTACCAACCTGCGGATGGTTGTGGGTTTCTCCCAGGCTCTGCTTGGTTTCCTGGTTTCCTCTCACCATAATGCTGGCCAAAGTTATAAGAGTGAAATATTGTTGTATACAGCTTAAAACACCAATCAAATACAATGTAAATAAATAAATAAAACAGTACACCATGCAAAAACAAAGCCTAAACTACTTTCAAAGAATAACAGAATTTCCTAACATCAAAACCATCCTTGTGTAAACCAGCTATCTGCACTACCATCTGATATTGTGCAGTAAAGACATCTGCAGGTCTAGTCTTGATTTCTTAAGGGGTGAGTCTTTAAAACATAAACTCTCAAGTTAACTGAGTTACTCTCACTGCTCTCCTCAACAATGGTGCATTGGTTTTCACTCACCAAGCCTTTTTCCTTCAATCTTTTTCTCTCCTTCTTGTTAATATGAGCCTCAATGCTGGTCTGTCCAGTGGCAATAAGCCTCGCATGCCAGACAGTCAGCAAACCAAGGGCAATAACCACACCACTGCACAACATAAACTCATACACTATGGCACTGTGGACTACTTTTTCTGGGGTCCAGTCTGCCTCACTGACATGATCTCCTGTGACTCCCTCTGCTTCAGCAATAGTCTCATTCTGCAACAGTTAAGAGACATCAGTCGTTAGGCTGCTGAGATCACATTATAACCATCTATAGCATCATCACAGTTAGATATTAACTGTTTAAGTTTATGATCACACAGTTAATTTATGTAGTTTTATGTACATAAGAGCTATTAATATTCAGTCAAGGTCATGGTCCCATATCTGTCAAACATCTGAAGACTTAAAGTCAAAAATTTAAACACTGCTTATAAAATGTTCTGCTCTAGCTAGGAAGTTTAAAATTAGCACACTGATTTTGTAATGCAGAACATGGTACAAACTACGACTTGGGTTCATCCTCTCCTGAAGTCAGTGTTTTCAGGACCTGTATACAAGTATGACTTAAGTCATTATAAGCTGTTTGATAAATAGGAACCCTGCTTCACAAAGCAATTATAGCATTACATGCCTGTAACCCTGATGACATAAGTCATACAGAATTTACTTGTATGCACATGGTACACTACTCAAGATTTTTGAAACAGGCACCAAATCATTTTTCAATTTCAGTCGTTTCTGTCCAGTTTTGGTCACCATCCATTCTCCGCAGAGATCTATTTTTTATTGATCTGATTGGTGTATGTATCTGAATAGCGTACTCAAGAAGTTTTCCCTTCTGTAATTGCTCAGGTTTCAGCCCTTCAGACCGCAGTCTCAGAGACTGAGTTCTCAAAGTTGGCAATAAGTCTTGTGGCATCCAGAATGGGCCATCTTGAGTCAAAACATACAGGGGTAGACAACTCTTGAAAGTCGTCCCGTAAATGTGAAAAGTGAAATGAACACCATAACTGTATGACAACTGGATTCAGATTTGCCCTACCATTCCAGGCCTGCTATCTCCCATCACCAAATGATGAGCCATGTTCAATGGGTAGAGGGCACCAGGAAAATAAACATCCTGTAACAACAAGTAAAGCATAAAGTACATATTAAAATAATTGAACATTGTTTAATCAAATACCAGGCTATCAAACACACACATGTACATACAAAAATACTGCACATATCATTATGAAAAGTTATATTCGTCATATACTTCAGCACCGTTGGATAATGTGATGATTTCTTTATTAATCTGATTGGTGTTTTACGCCGTACTCAGGAATATTTCACTTATACAACAGAGGCTAGCATTATGGTGGGAGGAAACCCCTGACCATCTGCGGGTTGCTGCCAGATCTTAACACATCAGACCGGAGACAAAGCCAGTATGAGCGCAACATGAACTGATGACATGATGAGTCTGACACACTAGGCAACACAAAGTAGCTGGAATCTATACTGTAAATACTGCACTTTACATAAGCCAGTCAGAATCTTAAACAGCATCGTAAAACATCCATGCAACGGCACAAAAAGTGAATCTTTCAAAAACCAGACAGGATATCTTTCCAGGTCTTGCCATGCTGGTGAGGCTCACTGAGGTGTGACAGAGGTATGAACTGCTGTCACTGATCGACTACTGATAATTCCCCACTCCCCACAGAGAGATTACGACAACAGCCTTCAAAAGGCAGCATGGTATAAAGACGGTACACTACATATGGCGAACAGAGGTACCTGTTGGTAACAAAAGTCCTGACCCACTTTCACAAAACTTCTTAAGTCTTTATTTTTCTTCACATTCCTCTGAAATTTCATTATCTTATGGTGTTTTAATTCCAAAGTTTTGCGAAACTGACCTCTATATCAAACTCATAGTCCAAGCACTACATCTCAACATTAACAACAAATCACCCCGACACCGGTAGTTAGATCCACTTTACAGTCCCCTACCCTTGATCCATAGAAGTGCTCCCTGAAGAGGTCATACCCTGTGATACTGACATACACAGTCCCTGTCCACATGTATACACAGAACAAGAAAAAATAGCGGTGGTTGAAAAATCCAACACAGTTGTTCAACCAAGCTGAGCACATTATTAAGGAGAATGTAATGTTGTTACCAATCATGTAAATGTACATGCGACATAGTTACTATAATTTTCACTCTTGTTCATCAGTATGTGATTGCTGCATATGTACACATAAACCAAAACAGTAAGAACATTTATCGATTAACTGATCCAACTAATAACTGCATTTTAATAACTAATTGTTTAATAAAATGTTTAATAAAGGTGTTTTGTTGTCAGCTTCTATTTGTCTAGCTCACTAAAAACAACAGTACATAATATTTATAGTTTTTTTCATCCACATAAATCAGTATGTTTACACAAACATATTTACAATGGCCTTACCATAACAAGCTCTCACACTGTGAAAATTGTTTTCTTTTTAAAGTCACAGTTAACAACACCTGCTTGAATGCTTTTATTTTAAACATGACTGAAGTTTTCAGAAGGATACGACAGTGATGGTCCATCTTAAGCACACACATCCTGCAGACACTACAGTGATGGGTGCGCGGAGGTTTGGCAGATACGCACTTCTTACACAAAGACACTGTCTGGGGCACTTCCTGAAACAATCAAGAAAACAAGAAAATTGAATAAAGGTCCTCCTGTCAGGCTGGATCATCAAATTTTATGTTCTCTGAAATCACATGTGATTTATGGAGAAAGATCTAAACCAATACCATCAATACATCCCAGATCATTGATTAATTTGAACATTCTGCTCAGAAAATCAAATTTTACCACCATGTTTGGTTAAAATCATCAGTCGTGTTCAAGAGTTTCAAAACAATTTAGTGCACTTGAAGATCTGCCAGTAATCTGCGGATGGACGTGGATTTTCCCTGATTCTGCCTGGTTCCCTCCCACCATAATGCTGGCTGCTGTTGTATAACTGAAATATTCGACATAAAACACCAATCAAATAAATAAATAAACAAAAACAATTTATAAACAAATTACAATGACTGACAGATAAGAAATAAATGAGGATATGTGTCAATCAGAGGTACATCAATGCTATATTTTACCTGTGTTCTTAAATTACCTCAAATGATACTAAGAGTATCTACTAAAGCTAAATCCCAGCTTACTGTTGGAGGTTTGCCTGGGTCTGTGAAGGCAGCCATGACATAATGAAAGATGATGTTGACCAGGAGCCAATGGCCAAAGAGCAGGTGAAATAAGGTCCAGCCAATGCTGCGGTTAAATATATCAGGCAGTATACACAGGTAAAATATGACCACTACAGACGTTGTCAGGCAAACAACCAAAAGCATGAAAATCTGAAAAAGAAAGTATAAGTCATTTTATTAAAGCTAACCACATAGCAAATCACTTATGAATATTCACTCATTTGTTATCTGATCTTTAATCTTAGGAGACCAGATTTATTTTTATAGCTGAATCTGCAATAATTGACTTATAATCTGATAAATCACCAGATTCAAGCAAAAGTGAATGTAAGCCAATAAAACTGACCAAACATAAACTTATTCAGGTTTCTTAACACAGCTGATGTTGTGTGCTTATTTCAATAGCACCAGTTACAGTTCAAGTTAGCTCAAGCTACAAGAGCTTTGCACAAGATCATCCTACAATGCAAGACAATGCATGTGCAAGAGCCATACATCCTGATATGTAAACTTTAAACTTTTTTTTTTCACTTTGAACACACAATGACAGTCAAACACGAAAGTATAACATTAACAATCCTAGATGTCTGTACTTACTGGACCGAGATATCTGGCAAAATGATCCACGAACCAAAACAATGGTTCCATGCTCAACTCGAATGTAGAGCTCCATGTTGTAAAAGAATTAAAGCACAGAGTAAAATAGAGTAACTTGAGGAGGTGCCACTTTTCTACAAGTTTAGCCCACAGTCTGCATGGAAAGCGAGTCACTGTCCATTCTAATCTGGGCATTACGGTGTTCCTGGCTGAAAATACAGAAGAAGGCACTGAAGAATGTCCTGCCAATCAATCATTTGAAACATTTGAGACATAAGTACATATAGACAAAACATTTTACCCATTTCCCTCAAATCAATCAGTTTTAAATGTTACTGGGAATTACTTCATGTTATGTACGAGGTAAACATCCTAAAATTCCCCAATGCTGAAGATTTCCTTAATAGAAAGATGTTTTGAGGTTAGATTGATGATATCCTACTGGGAAATGTAAGTTGTAGCTCCAAAAGTAATATTTTATGAGATTTTTTTGCCTCCAAAAGGAATTTAATTGTAATTGTACGTCATATAAACAAAAATAAGCTTTCTTGTGTATTCTGTACATTTATCGTTTTCAAGTGCATGCTTTGTGAGGAGTAGGCTTATGGAACAGAACAACTGTGCTCACAGGAATCTCTTTTTCTGGGCGGATCTGTGTTTTGACCTCTTATGTTCTACACATGTAATTATAAAACTATATAATAATATAATTGCTTTTACTCATAAATAGTTTACAGGTAACATTTGCTAAGCAATTTGAGGATTTATTCACCTAGGCAGATACATGTACCTTTAGCATAATCATTAATCTAATGTCTAATTCACACAGCTATTTTAAATAATATACCGGTACTAACCTATAAAATCATTTGTTGATAAGAAATATGTCACACCTCAACTGGAAAAGAAAATAGATTGTCATTATCACATATTTGTGAATATATACAGTTACATTAGGCCCCAATATCAAATTACTAAAAGTAAACATCTAGGTAAGAAAATATATCCAGAGCATAAACATCACCCAACAAAATATGTATTTATTTGATTGGTGTTTTATGCCGTACACAATAACATTTCGCTTATATGACAGTGACCAGCAATATGGTGGGATGAAACCAGGCAGAGCGCAGGGCAAACCCAAGACCATGCACCCAACGAAAAATTAGCTTCCTCAGTTGACCTAAGATTGTCATCAGTAAGTTCAGTGATGACATTATTTCCCATCATACATGGAAAATATGTATAGAATAGAAGAGATACATCCTGATACAAAAACCGGAATCTTCATTTTGAAGTTACTTTTCAAGTATTCCTTAACGTCAAATGTATGTACTGGTACTAGTATGTATGCTTGTGGGTTTACTTCACAATTTTTTCAGTCATATGATGACGAGAAGTCATTAGGTATGTGTACATTTGCATATACTATGCCTTCTTGTGGCAGGGCGAGTCTATGGCGCCACAGTGCTGTCACCACTTATGTATCATGTCAAAGACAACAGACATGACACCTCACCCAATCACATTCTCCTGACACTAGGTCCTAGCTGTTTCCTTGCTCTGACCTCTCAGTGCTGGGTTCCAAGCGAGGTAGCAACAAGTGCCATTTTTAAAATCTCTAGTATGACCCACGTCTCCTGACTTCGAAGCAGACACTCTAACCATTAGCCACCAAAGCAGAACATCAAATACAGCCTGAGATATACTTGTACTATCGAAGATGTAACCACTCCCCCATCAAAATGTGCAACCAACCACTGAGTATCAGCAAC
The DNA here is from genome assembly GCF_032854445.1 of Liolophura sinensis. NCBI lineage: Eukaryota > Metazoa > Mollusca > Polyplacophora > Chitonida > Chitonidae > Liolophura > Liolophura sinensis. Next base: position 72,048,245 of record NC_088300.1, read on the forward strand.
ACTACACTATCAGTAATTACCAAGCCAGCTAGGTGCATTACAAACAGGAGTGTCTAGATGTTTGTCAACATTAGTTAAGTTCTCCTTAAAACCACGCACAAAGCCAGAGGCAGGGTTTCTGGGGGTACGGATGCAGCCCTGTTCAGAATCAGCCAGCTCGTAGTCCACATTGGTTCAGATATTTTTAATAATTAAGTATTAGGCTCCGCTCATAACTGTCTATACACACTGTATTTTTATTGGCCTTTTAGAACCCCTGGTGTCTCACGGTATCCAGACCACATGATCCCCCCCCCCCCCCCTCCCACCCTCCCCACCACCCTCTAAATGCTGGCTATGGGCCTGATAAATGCCATACAGCCGGCTCGGCTAGCTTTAGCCAGAGCATAGCGGTACCGTATGTATATTTTATCTCCACCATTCCCATGATCAGAGTGGCTTGCATTCAAAAGTGCTTAGGGTCATATTTTTATAACTTTTTGGGACCTGAGTTCCCACTTGATATTTTTAAATGCAAGGCATTCAGGCTAGCTCTTAACAAGCCGTAAGACGCTACGTTAACATGATAGTTTTTTGTAGAGTCTTAGGACTCATGGATTAGGAAGCATCTTTGCAAGCGACAGAGTTATTGAGGGCCCATTTTTCGATACGCATTTCCCAGCGCTTCCATTTTCATACATGGCTAATTTGACAGTTTCTGTATCAGTGATGCATTTTTAACAAACACTAAACGATGGACGCCTTCAGTACATGCAACCAGCACTGAATAAAATGATTACAACCAATTAAATGATATCCACTTACAAGATGCAGAGTTTCACTTCTTCACGTATATCAAACTGCGCACAGTGACAGGTCATGTACGCCCATGAATATTGCCGGACAGGAGTTCACACCACACGAGGTTCAGGACAATGGTGAAATAGGTTTTCACTAAAATTTTGGCACAGCTGTTCAAAAATATTGTATCGTACTGGTACGATGTTGTAAAATATGATTCATTCATATTATTCATAAGAAATTTATCAATACCGTTCTTTTTACTAACTATATATATACAGGTCTACATTGTGTGTCATATACGTACAAGTGAAATATTGTTCAGTACGGCGTAAAACACCAATCATATAGATTAATAAAATCTACTGGTAATCTAACGTAGGCCCAATATCTAGTCCTAGCGTTTTGACATTTTTATCTTTTAGTCATCGGTTCAGAATGCCGCTATTAATATATCATATGGATAAATGCATATCAATGGTTCTAATCTGCATCTTCGTGGAAATTCAGCAGCTGTTGAAAAGCACAGGCTTTCATATAGGCATAGCACACAACGTGCACCACATGAATGTGGTTCAAACAGCTTAAGACAGGCACTACATGTAGGCCTTGTAACTGTAGACGTATATTTACACAGTAATCCGGGGCGTAAGTAAACGGACTTTATTTCTCGCTGACACCAGTGTTAACAAATAGATTTGATTTTTTTTTTTTTTTTTTTGATTGGCGTTTTACGCCGTACTCAAGAATATTTCACTTATAAGACGGCGGTCAACATTGTGGTGGGTGGAAACCGGGCAGAGCCGGGGGGAAACCCACGACCATCCGCAGGTTGCTGACAGACCTTCTCACGTACGGCCGGAGAGGAAGCTTAACAAATAGAAATTTCCATTTTAACATGGCCGGATGTACGGCGCATCGTCTCAACAGAGTGAATGTGATGACCTACATGTACGTGTGCAATGGTAGTTATCCCCCCTGAATTCGGTTATGGCTACATTTTAGAGAGCGTTTGTTTTTCTGATCATTTTCGCTTAGCAACGATGCGCAAGATAAAAATCAAGAAAAAATCTTTGTACGGAATTTTCAATGAAATATCAATGGGGACCAGCCAAGCCATGGGGGCTCTCATACGACAGGACAGTTATGGGTGGTTTCTTGTGATTCATTGTTTCTTCTTGCTGTTTCTATTTTGATTTTGATTTTTCCTGTTTGTTGCTTTAGGGTAATTTTTGATTTTGATTTGTTGATTATTTTTCTTCTTCTTCTTCTTCTTCTTCTTATTATTATTATTATTATTAAAACTGTGCATTATTTTCACCATCGTCATAAACATTACAGGTTATTAGGCCTATTGTTGTATTATTTCCCTTTGGTTTTAAGTTGTGAAAAAGACTACATGCAGCCGATGCATAAAATAAATCATTGCTACATATCTTATGTAGGACTAAGCCTCCATGCCAAGCAGATTAAATAGACTTCTTTACCCATTGCATTAACAGGTTATTGCAAATGGTGCATATGTCTAGAGCTAATCCGTGAGCTATGTCGGAAGTGACCAGGCCTGCCACCGTGGTGCTAGTGGGGTGTGGCGTGAGAGGCCAAAATTACGCGTCATATGCATTAGCGCATCCCGACCGACTCAAGGTACGTCTGACCTGGGATAAAACATGCTGTGCGCAATACAAAACAACAGTCCTGCCCTTCCAGTCCGGATTGCCTCATTGACCTTTATCGTTAAGCCCTGGCTGGCTAATTTAGTAACGGCGTCACTCTCATAGCTCAGCTAATCCGGTTTTGATCAGTGCGAACGTCAGCTGCTTGAAACAGTCCCTAATGAATCGGCTGCACCTTTGCGAAAGACAGGATGTTAAAATCAAAGGACACCACATGCATCGTGTAGCGGTACTCCAGAGTACAGCCTTAAACGCCATATGTAGGCTATAGGGGCCTATCAGATCAATAAATTATAGGGAAATAGAATTGTCCTCCGTCGATTTGATACCACGTGAACTATTATAGACAATTAAGCACAAAGGCTGAGGTGAAATTTAGAAAAGCTGTGCAAGAGAAAAAGTGAGCGTGTAAACTGATTTACGAAAAGCTTTGAATTCTGACTGAATAGGGAAAAGAAAGAGAGATATAATATATCTATATACAGTACTGGTAGATTGTCCCTGGCCTTACAAGAATAACATGTATTTGCATGTAACTCATCCACGATATATAATTCATTAGGACATAAAAAGGACACAAAACATCATTTTCATTCAAATGAGGTAATCCAGGAAAATCAGAATTTCTCATTTTCAGTTGTGCTCTGTACATGTGCGTTATTCAGTTGCTATTCGTCTTTGATTTCCTCCAGATTGTGGGTATAGCGGAGCCACGGGAGTACCAGCGCAACCTGGTGAAAACCCACCACGGCATCGAGGACGACAAAGTCTTCACAGGTTAAGTATAACCACATTCCCATTAAACAAAGGGTATTGTTAAGTGCTGAACAATAAACTCTGACTATATCGTGCATGGGAGTGATATGTTGTACATGTGATATGTGCGAGCGCTACGGTACAATTTTTTTTTTATTCTGATTGTTTCAGTGGAATTACAGAGGTCGTTAGAACTACTGGCATCCAACTGATGGTTGCTGATCTGAATAGGGTCAGCTTGGATAATTGATTGAATCGATCATGAAGTAGCCCAGTGACCAAGCACATGGATAACGACCAAATCCTTCAGCACTTTTAGATTATTACTTACCTACTCTTATATACCCTTTTCGCAGACTGGACGAGTTTGGTGTCGCAGCCTAAGTTTGCAGATGGTGTCATCATTGCTACCCACACTCGGCTTCACCAGGTATATAGGTTATATATACCCTATATGGAAATCGCCAGGATCAGTTGCTTATTTGAGGTGGTACTTTCTCGAGATTTGTATATAAACCAGCCAATCTAAATAGGTGGATATATGTTTGTTTTTAACCTTTTATACCTTAGTTCTTATGTCCGTGCAGTATGTAAAGGATGGAGTTCTACAAATTTTACCATAACAAAACGTACTGAATTCACCAGGAAGAAGATAAAACCATGTACCGGTAGTGTAAACATTATTAGCCTTCTCTATCTGCTGATGCATGTACACCAGCTCTCTGTGGACTGGTGATGCAGCTAGAATTTCACTGTCTCTTAGCATTCTAATATCAACTCATATACTGTGGACTGCCGAAGAGTCTGCAATTCCAGTTTTTTTCTTCTCACATATCAGCTCCCAAAGAACTCAGAGATATGCTCCACTTTCTTTTTGATGTATCAACTCCAAGTGAACTTGTGGAGAGTCTAGAATCCAGCAATATTTGCTGATGTATCAGTTCCCATTGGAGTTTTAATAAGCCTAAAATTCTAGCTTTTTCCTGAATTTTGATATCAGCTCACTGTGGACTGAGGAAGATTTTGGAATTCCAATTTTTTTGTTCAGACTAAGTGTTAAAATTGGATCTCGGCTTCATTTATGTGACCCTTCAGATTCTGCTGCATATAGACAGGGACACGGGTACTTTTATAGTCGCCTATCAGTCTGTACGCAAAGAAAATAGTGCTGTTAACACTGCATGTAATAAGTGATTTGTGTGGGCATCCACACCACACTGGGCAATTTCCTTTCTTACATGTATGCAGGCTCCGGCAGTGGCATTTGCTAAAAAAGGATACCACATGATGCAAGAGACGCCCATGGCGGTGAGTTGACGACAGTACTTGTGAGCAGTTGGTTATCTGTAGCTTATGTTTGGCGATGGTCATGAATCATGATTACTTTAAATCGTAAACCTGATTTCACTTGCAAAAATGGTCATACGTAGTGAAAACTGGACAGGCGGTACCAGTAAGTATCCTAGATTGACTTTGGTGACCACTGCAATCCACACTCCTCTCGCTGTAATGCACACTCAACGAAATCCACTCTCCTCTCGCAGCAGTCCACGCTTCTCTCACTGTAATCCACACACCTCTTGCTTTAGTCCACACTCCTCTCCTAGTAACCTACACTCCTCTCACAGCAATCAACATTCCTCTCACTGCAATCCTCATTCTTCTCCCTGTTATCCACAGTCGTCTTACAACAATCCACACTCCTTTCACTGCAATGCACACTCCTCTCCTAGTAACCTGCACTCCTCTCACAGCAATCAACATTCCTCTCACTGCAATTCACAGTCGTCTCCCTGTAATTCACAGTCGTCTCACAACAATCCACACTCCTTTCACTGCAATGCACACTCCTCTCACTGCAGTCCACACTCCTCTTGCTATAATCCACACTCCTCTCGCCATAATCCACACTCCTCTCGCTGTAATCTACATTCCTTTCACAGCAATCCACACTCCTCTCACTGCAGTCCACACTCCTCTTGCTATAATCCACACTCCTCTCACTGTAATCCACACTCCTCTTGCTGTGATCCACACTCCTCTTGCTGTAATCCACAGTCGTCTCACAACAGTCCACACTCCTTTCACTGCAATCCACACTCCTCTCCTAGTAACCTGCACTCCTCTCACAGCAATCAACATTCCTCTCACTGCAATCCACATTCCTCTCCCTGTAATCCACAGTCGTCTCACAACAATCCACACTCCTTTCACTGCAATGCACACTCCTCTCCTAGTAACCTGCACTCCTCTCACAGCAATCAACATTCCTCTCACTGCAATTCACAGTCGTCTCCCTGTAATTCACAGTCGTCTCACAACAATCCACACTCCTTTCACTGCAATGCACACTCCTCTCGCTGAAATCTTACAGTCCTTTCACAGCAATCCACACTCCTCTCACTGCAGTCCACACTCCTCTTGCTATAATCCACACTCCTCTCGCCATAATCCACACTCCTCTCGCTGTAATCTACATTCCTTTCACAGCAATCCACACTCCTCTCACTGCAGTCCACACTCCTCTTGCTATAATCCACACTCCTCTCACTGTAATCCACACTCCTCTTGCTGTGATCCACACTCCTCTTGCTGTAATCCACACTCCTCTTGCTGTAATCCACACTCCTTTCAGTGCAATCCACACTCCTCTCGCTGTAATCTACACTCCTTTCACAGCTGTCCACTCTCCTGTCACTGCAATCCACACTCCTTTCACAACAATCCACACCATCTCGCTGCAATTCACACACCTCTGACTTCAATCCACACTCCTCTCAGCGTAGTCTATACTCCTCTTGCTGTAATTTACACCTCTCTCGCTGTAATCCACACTTGTCTCACAGTAATCCATACACCTCTCACTGCAATCCTCACTCCTCCTACCCCTTCCATCCATCCTCTGATCACACGTCCACTTCACCTTTAGTCTCGACCGCTTATGATCTGCCTGCCTGACGGGACTGGCGGTTTCTGAAAGCCTTTTCCATCATTTTTTCTAGCCTTTCCTTGTAGAATCGTGTTCGCCCTTCAGCTTTCACCCTCTTAACCTCAGCTTGCCCCTGTATGGCCGAAGTGGTTTGGACTTTCCTTCTCACTCGTCGCATTGTTTCCTTTCTGAGTCTGGCTGCATTGGCCATTCTGTGGTCCAGGTTATCTTTTACTTTTGCACGTTTCTGCTTTAGTTCTATGGGTTCCAGGAGGCATGGTTTCCGAGACGAGAAGGGGTTCCCGTCAAGAGAAACGCAGAAGGTCACAATGCCATAGTCCTTTCTTGGAGGGTCTCAGATATGCAATATGCTGTCTTCTTTGCTCTAGAACCTATTGTTCTGTCTCTCTCTTTAGCGGCTTCTCGAGCGCAGTCTGGAGAGAAAGAAGGAGATAAATATTTTCCACATGTACGTGGGTTCATTACGCCTTTGTCAACATATCACGTGACACCATTGTTTACGTCACGCTCTTTAAGTCAGGGTCGCATGAGAAAATGTTACTTGGCATAAAGGGATAATGTGACGCTGCAATACAGATAGGGATGTTGTGTGACGTCACAATACAGACGGGGATAATGTGTGACGTCGCAACACAGACAGATAATATGTCACCCAACCTTCACTGAAAGGTGAAGTATGCATAATAACGTGTTTAGTATCTGTGCATCGGTGAACAGGACATACCAAAGACTTTATTAATTGTACCTCGCTTGACCCTCACCATTGTGCGATTGGAGTAAGGAAACATAAGTGGCTGGCAGGGTGTCGGTATAATGTCACATTGTTTCCTCTGGCTATTCTGCCGTTCTCCTAACCCATTATGATTGCTGTGGCTATTCTGCCGTTCTCCCAACCCATTATGATTGCTGTGGCTATTCTGCCGTTCTCCCAACCCATTATGATTGCTGTGGCTATTCTGCCATTTTCCCATCCCAGTGTGTCTTTTGTTTTCTCACCCAATTAAGGTTTGTGTGGTTATTGCTCCATTTCACACACCCCATTATGTTTGCTCTGGCTATTGCTTCGGTTCTGCTGTGGGATGGTCTGCCAGAAAGCTGCGGATGGTCGTGAGTTTTCCCCGGGTTTCCACCCACTATGATGCTGCCCGCCGTCATATAGGTGAAATATTCTTGAGTACGGCCTAAAACACCAATCGAATAAATAAATAAATAAATTATGTTTGCTGTGGCTATTGCTCCGTTTCTCCCACTCCTTTATGTTTGCTGTGGCTATTGCTCCGTTTCTCCCACTCCATTATGTTTGCTGTGGCTATTGCTCGGTTTCTCTCACTCCATTATATTTGCTGTGGCTAGTGCTCCGTTTCTCTCACTCCATTGTGTGTGCTGTGGCTATTGCTCCATTTGTCACATCTCATTATGTTTGCTGTGGCTATTTCCCCGTTTCTCATACCTTATTATGTTTGCTATACTGTCCCACCGAGCTGCTGCTTACAGTTAAGCTAACCACTATTTCAGTAGACCGAAATATCACGCGAAGTCCAGTTGTAACTTCAATCCAACAAACATGTGTACTTTAATCCTGTGGTTTTAAAAGAGTAGAAAGCTGTAGCGAAAAGCTATTAATAACAGTGTTTCACATTTGCAGAGAATAACGATGAGGCAATACGACACATACATTTTGTCATAACAAGTTGTTCCACTTGTAAGATAATGCTTTATTCCAGCATGAGTTATCTCCCTTTATTCGGTAAAACTCTACAATTAAAAATACTAAATTCCAGGGCCTATACATAACTCAAAGAATATGTGTATGAGCGTAATACATAAGCACACCTAAAATAAGACAGCAACAGATATGTTAAGCTCACAAGTTCTCAGACAACTGTGCACAGATGAGGTGTACCGAAGAGATACCGATGGGTTAGAAACAAAAGTCTCGATGCCACCGTAGCGTTCATGGCTACATTCTCAAAGGTGCGAAGATTTTAGGAAAAAGGTGATGAGTCGTAAAGTTAATGTAGGTATTTGAGCACAAAAAGTTACACTGTGGATGGCTGCAAGAGTGAAATTTAGGGTTAGGTCCGTTAGCGTCTGTTCTGATGTCAAATGTCAAAATACAACTAAACGTTCCTTTAAAACTGGAGAACGGTCACGATATCAAAGAAGAAGAAAAAACACGAGACGGGTGGCAGCACATTCCTCGCCTGATATATCTCTGATAGATCACTGAACTAACTTCATAGAAATGTCAACAAGAAATGTTCTGGAAAAGAATGTAAACTCAATAAAATAATGAAAAGTTAATTCTGTAGAAACAAGAATTATCATCTCCGTGACAGGAAGAAAATTGGCCTTGGATTCGCCATTCCTCACCACACGAATGTATCTGTCATTCCATCTTCTCCTGGAATGATATCAACGATGAATCCAGATGGCCACTGATTTCTCTGAAGATTTTTCACCTTGAGAAGTAAATCTCCGGTTTGATGTTTGGTTCATCAGATTTCCATTTACGACGCGCTTGAAGTGTATGGAAATACTCTCGTCTCGAACGAGTGGAGAATGAATCTGCTAAGAGTTGCACACGTTTCCAACGGTTTTTGTACATGTCCTTCAGATTGCACTATTCTATAAACTCATCACATTGGCCTGTTTTCTGATGCAGCAGAGTTCCTGGAGTTAAGATGAAGGGGTCCAGTAGATCTATCGAGAAGGGCACGATAGGACGTGCACTTACCATGGCACATAATTCTGCCGTGAAAGTGGATAAGACGTCATGAGTGATATTTGATGCAGCAACGCCGATCTTCATGGACTCCAAGATCCTCTTGGTGACCCCAGTGAGAAGCTCTCACGAGACTGTCAGTGAGACAAACCGCGGTCTCATCTAAACTGTTTTACCGGTCCTCTAAGAGAGTGAAATCTATGGTGTGTATTTATGAAACTGGATGAGCTGAGTTCTTCAACCAGTTCAATGTGAATAGCTCTGGTAGTGAGACAGGTGAATAGAACTGCCCAACGCTTGCTGTTGATTTGGCCTGCTGTGGTGCGTCGAGTAACGATACACCAACGTCCAAAAATGTTGACCCCCAAGTAGGTGAGCGAGAGAAGCTATCCGACTGTCTCTGTGAGGAGGTTTGCTTTCCCGAAGTAATTTCAGTTCCCGGTTGTAGAACTCTTGTTGGGCTTGCTTGATTACATGTAGCTTGACGTCTCTGTAGAACTAGGTACTTGGGCTTCAAGCACGTGTGCCAACCTTTACAATGACCCTTACCCTTGAAAGACTGAGCATTGTGAACAGGCTAGCTATTGCCCTTAGAAGTGATCTCCACATAAAAAAATCGTTGGAATCTATGAGTTCCTACTAGTGTGTCTGAAGAAACGTTTGATTTCAAGCATGTCATCAGAGGTCTGACCTCTCAGTTTTAGTCATGTTCACTCAGCCTCTCCCAGAGGCATATGTTCCAAAGCACTTTGGTCCCGTTAGCCAGGAGGTAGACCCTATGTTTGCTGCTGGAACTGCTCGCCATCATCTGGATTAAGATGAGTTGGAACATATGACCATTTGTGTGGACTTTTGTGAATTTTCTGATACGTTGTACTCTGTTGGCCACGTATACATAGAATCTTCTAGACTCCTTATGGAGATATCCCAGTGCTACCTTACTGTCAGGGTAGAATTCCATTTCCTCCACTGGGACGTCCAGCTTCTCCGATACATTTCTGCGACTTCAACTGCCAGTAGTGCTCCGCAGAGCTCCAGACGAGGAATCATTTGTGCATCGGATGGAGCAACTTTCGCCTTACCAAAGATAAATGTGATACGATGTGTACCATCATCTTGTGGTAGTTTCAGGTATGCTACTGCTGCAATGGCCTTTTCTAAAGCATCGGAGAAAACATGAATCTCCTTTTGAGTTGAACACAAAATGGGGTTCTGACGTGGAATCTCTAGATTTTCAAGACAGGTTTTAGATTCCTTCCAACATTGTCATTCCTCTTTCCGTTCTGGAGGTAGAGGTTCGTCCCATCCGATAGCACTGTCCATCAGTTCTTCCCTTGGATAATTCATTGATTCCACGAGTCCTGTGGGATCGAAAATGCTGTTTATTGTGGATACAATCCCACGACGTGTGTGTGGTTTGGTATCTCTAGAAATGTGAAGACATCCTGTTGTAGAGCCCATGATAAGCCTAAGCTAAGTTGTAGTGGAACTGTGTCGATACCAAGGCCTAGTTTCTTAGAGCCTTAGCATGGTGGTCTGATGGGAATGCGTTCATAACATCAGGGCTGTTAGAAGCAATCTAGTCACAAGTTCCCTCCCTGCTGCAAGGACTCCTGTGTGCGTTTCATGAGGCTGACAGCCTCTTCTACTGTAGGCCGAATACTTTGTCCATCGTCGACATAAAAATCTCTTTTAACAAAGTCTACTACGCCTTGCCCAAATTCTTGTGTCCCCGTCATGGCAACATGACGAAGACCTTAAGTTGCAACAGCTGGTGACATGAACACAGTTCCTATAATCAGCCAGTCCGTTGTCAGGATTGTTGTCTCGATACCACAGAATCCGGAGGAATTTTCTGTGATCCTCTCGTACATGGAAACTGTCGAACATCTGTTCAATGTCAGCAATCACGGCGATTTCTACATTCCTGAACCGAAGAAGGATGCCTAACAAACTGTTAGTGAGGTCAGGTCCTTTCAGAAGAACATCATTTAAGAAAACACCCTGATTCTTAGCCGACGAATCAAAAACACCCCTAACCGGGTTGGGTTCCGTTGGATAATAAATCCCAAATAAGGGCAGATACCAGCATTCCTGACCATCTTCAAGAGGCGGTGTTAGTTCTGCGTTAGTCCCTTATCAAACACCTTTTGCATGAGGTCGACAAAGTGCTGTCGTTTGATTGGGTTTCTCATATTGTGATCAGGTGACTTGGCTCTTTGAACCGCTAGAGGCCTATTGTTCGGCAATCGCTCTAAACGGAAGAGGAGCTACCAAAAGGCCCTGTGAGCCTTTTGTAAGTCTCTTATCCATGATTCTGAGGAACTGACGATCCTGTACAGGTATGCCCCGTTTTTCGTCGTTCTTTGTAATCTGGGAGATAGACTCGTCTATGTCACTCTCTTTTAATTAGAAAGTATCCTTCACGTCGAACTTCTTTGGACATGGTTTGAACAAAGTTGTTCTTCCATATGCTAGAAGCCGTGGCTTCTTGATATTTACGCTGTCTGGCTTGTGAACCTTTCCCAGGTAATTTTCACCTACGACTACCCAACAAAGAGGTAGTTTTTGGCCATAGGGTGAATTACGTGCCTGTACGCTGATAACGTCTGCTCAACAGCAGAATATATGCTTCGTCGTCTGCGGGAGGAATCTGTCTTGCGATGTCATGGAGATGACGATGGCGGAATGGTACTTCAAGAGTACCTATTTCTTCCGTGATCTTATTGCATTCAATGAGAGTAGGGAGATCCATTCTGAAGTCCTTTTGCAAGGCTTCAAAAACGAAGTCACTTATACTCTTGGCTCTTATACCTGACGTCTGAACACAGCCAGCACAAGATGAAAGGGAGTTGGGGATGTCGTTACCTTGCACATTAAACATCTCAAAAAAGTCTGATCTAGCCAGGGACACGTTGATCTTGTCGTCTAGAACAGCATACACTTTCTGCGCTCTTTCCCGTGCCACTTAGGTAAACTCGAACGAGGAGGAAGCGCAACAATGGTAGCAGATGCGATGTACCTTGATCGCTGTCTTCCTATCCTCAAGCGACTTGGTTCCGAAGCCTTTGCTGTCATTCAAAGACTGTATAGTTTTGTGCATCGGGCATTTTGGTGTATGAGTGTTAATCATGGATTTTGCTTCATACATAATGTCTGTTTCTGAGCAAAGACTACTGACCTCAGGTTTGGGTGGCCGGGTTTCGGTCTACCGTCAGTCTGGTTACTTACATACAGAAAACTGGGCTCGTTTTTGGTCTTACTGACATCTAAATTCTACGAAGAAGGAAAATGGTGGATAGGTGACACCTTTCTGTCTCTTGTAGATCGTAGCCTGATTTGTCCATTTCTCCTGAATGTTGTATGGCAGCTTACTCATTATAGGAGACACACCAGGTGAAGCGCCAAAGCACGAGAGTACAGTTTTGTGTCTCAAATCTTCCTTCGTGGCATTACACAGGAGTTGGGCGAGGTCATATAGCCTCCTATGGTCCTTGTTGGCAAGCTTAGGAAAATTCTGCAGTTTTGTCCTAAGAACAGCTTCGACTAACTCTGGGGCGCCGTAGCGCTAATCTAGCCTCTCCCATACCCGACTCAGACCTCGTGGTGGGCTGCTGGTACTGGCGGCTCTGAGACTCGTGGCGTATTTTGATGACTCAGGACATAAATATTTGACTAAACAAGTCTAGCTCTTCTATGGAGGTGACTTGTAGTTCTTTCACAATCACAGCAAAGCCTGCTTTCCATACAGAGTAGGATTTCGGCAGGTCGTTGTAGGATATAAGTCGAGATAGTAGGAGTTCCTTATTCAACAAGAAACGACTGATATCCAAGAAAAGTACTATCTGTGCATGAGGCCAATTTAGGTGATGTGCTGTCATTAGCCGATGGGTGCAAACTTAGCGCCTTGGGGTTTAGTGCGGTGTGGAATCGGCGTAGTGTTGGTGATAACTGCTTCATTAATAGGTCGAGGGATCTCTGTGTAGGAAGTTGGTATAGCCCTTGATGATGTATTTGAGTTCTGTACCGGTATAGATTCCACGTAACGTTGGGCACGTTCTTCGCTGTGGTCGACTGGTATGGAGATGCTTCCTTCTTGCTGAATTCTATACCATCCTGAGCAGCCTCAGCCTAAGTTCGCTCTGTAGCCAAAATGGAGTTTATAGAAGATTTCACAGAATGTCCTGATTTATTGACCTTGATATTCGCGTAGACACAAATGAGTAGCTTGACTGCCTCTGGTGTTAGCTTTAGCCCCGCTTGCCAGCAGTTTCTGCTGTGGGTTCATTGGCTTTCAATAAAGAGAGTCACGTTGACTTTCTTCTATACCATCCTGAGCAGCCTCAGCCTGAGTTCGCTCTGTAGCCAAAATGGAGTTTATAGAAGATTTCACAGAATGTCCTGATTTATTGACCTTGATATTCGCGTAGACACAAATGAGTAGCTTGACTGCCTCTGGTGTTAGCTTTAGCCCCGCTTGCCAGCAGTTTCTGCTGTGAGTTCATAGGCTTTCAATAAAGAGAGTCACGTTGACTTTCTTGTACGCTTATGACGTATACGTTACGTGTGAGGAAAGTAATATACTGCTGTGATTGTGGATAATATGTCTCCATGCTATTCCTGATATTACTTTCAGTCTGGCGAAGAGATTTAACATTATTAACATAAGGTGTTGTTCCACGTTTTTCCATAATTTCTGTAACTTGTTACATTGTTTAATGCAGACGTTTTCATACTGTTCTCTCCCTGTATCTGTAAACCCCCGCATACGTAACTGTCTATCAAGTAATGTCAGGTCTAATTCACTGTCAAGGTTATGATGCAAAAAGAACTGTCGGGTGACATAATGAGATTATATATACTAATAAACCTCATTTTACAACATATTGTACATGTATATCTCTAAAGCACACTCTATAGGCATTGTCCGTTGCCCGTTGTGTAATCTTCTGTTGGGATATCTATCAACACTGCTGTGATGAGGTGCGGCTTTCGCCTGCTTCCTCTAGGATAGGTTCGTCATTGTCTATTTACTATACTGTCTCACCGAATTGCGCCTTACAGTTAAACTAACCACTATTCCAATAGACCGAAAAGTCACATGAAGTCCAGTTGTAACTTGAAACCAAAAAACATGTTTACCTTAATTCTGTTGTTTTAGAAGGATGAAAAGCTGTAACAAAAGAAAGAAAAGCTATTAATAACAGTGTTTCACATTTGCAGAGAATAACGATGAGGCAATACCATGCATACATTTTGTCGTAACGAGTTGTCCCGCTTGTAATCTAATACATTACTCCAGCGTGAGTTATCTCCCTTGATTCGCTAAAAATCTTGACATTTGTACAATTGAAAATACTAAATTCCAGGGCCTATGCATTACTCAAAGAATATGTGTTAAGCGTAGAACATAGGCACACCTAAAATAAGACATCAACAGATATGTTAAGCTCACAAGTTCTCAGAAAACTGTTCACATATCAGTACAGACGTACCGAAGAGAAAGTTGTAGGTTAGAAACAAAAGTCTAGATGTCACCGTAGCGTTCATCGCTAAAATCTCATAGCTGCGACAACTTGAAGAATTTAGGGAAAGGGTGATGAGTTAAAAAGTTATTGTAGATATCTGAGCACAAAAACTTATACTGTGGATGGCTGCAGGAGTGAAATTTAGGCTTAAGTCAACAATTCAGTCGAGAGTGTCTGTTCCGATCTGAAATGTCAAAACATAACTAAACGTACCTCCAAAACTGTAGAACGATAACCATATCAAAGAAGAAGAAAAAACATGCAACGGGTGGCAGCACAGTGGCTATTGATCCGTTTCCCCACGCACAGTATATTTGTTGTGGCTATTGCTCCGTTTCTCACACCTCATTATGTTTGCTGTGGCTATTGCTCTATTTCTCACATCCCATTATGTTTGCTGTGACTATTTCTCGGTTTCTTGCACCCCATTATGTTTGTTACAGCTATTGCTCCGTTTCTCGCACCCCACTATGTTTGCCGTGGTCATAGCTCCATTTCTCACAGCCCATTATGTTTGCTGTGGCTATTGCTTCGTTTCTAATTCCCACAATATTATGTTTCCTGGGGCTATTGCCACGTTTCCCTCACCCCATTATATTTGCTGTGGCTATTGTTCCGTTTCTCTCACCCCATTAGCTTTTGATTCACGGACGCCACATAGGTAGAGTAGTAAGGCCTTGAAACGACATACACCAAAGACATGCAAAAGTAACGCTATGGTCACATGAGGAACGGTCTATATGTCCGGGAAATAACTTAAGAAAGAATTATTCCTGAACTTTCAGTTGACCATGGAGGGATGTCAAGAGGTTTACAACGCATGCGTGGAGAATCAAGTGATGTTTTGTTCCTGTCACGTACTTCGGTACTCCCCAGCAGCCAGTAAAATAAAAGAATTAATCGACTCCGGTGCTGTGGGGGATGTTGTCAACATACAACATATAGAAATGGTAACGGAAATCTTTGAACACGTTTAGCAAGAATCGTTATTGACGGAATTGTAGCTAGCATACGTGTAATGGGGCCTAGCCTCATGTTTCCCTCGTTCAGATGTGTCGATCTCTATTGACAAAGATGTGCCTAATCACACTCATCATTTAAAAAACCTTACAGTGAATATTTTGAATTATTGGACCTTATTTATTCTAGCATTTAGTGAAAGGAATACACAGTTAAAACGCCAATTTGATAACCAAATCAAATACCACGTTAGTACTTAATAATGAGATTGTTTTGACCGTATATGTTTGTTTTTTGGCCGTGTCCGAAGTACGAAAATGTTCCGAGCATGAAGCTAGGAAGTGTTTGTGTTTTTTTGTTTTTGTTTTGTTTTTTGACTGCATATGAAGTAAGGAATTGTTTGTTATTTACCGTGTAGGAAGTAAGGAACTGCTTGTTTTTTGGACTTGTCTGAAGTTCTAAACTGTGGATTTGTACCATGTATGGATCTAGCTAGGAACTGCCTGTTTTTGACCATGTTTGAAGTATCAATGTGTTTGTAACTTTTTTTTTTTTTGGCCGTGTATGAAGTACGGTACTATATACAGTACGCATGCCACAGTCCGGGGCTATCACCGTCGCCAGGAGATGTGTGGAGCTTTCGTGCTCGCTAAGTCCTGCCACGACCTGGATCTCATCTCATACTGGATGGGCGATAAGAAATGTACGAGTCTCTCAGCATTTGGCCATCTAAGCCACTTCACGAAGGCCAACAAGGTAATTAATTTAATGCAAAGAAAATAGGCAACGATACATGCGCCGCAAAAATAGTGCCACGTAATCAACGTGTAGATTGTGACCACAACAGACTTCAATTCAGCATGACTGAGGCAGTAGTCTGAGATATTGAGAACAAACTGAGCGAATGCCAGAGTGGAAGCACCTTATTGCCCAGTATATTTTTGATACTTCAAACTGAATGTCGCAGTAACCATTCAAATTAAGCCATGTTTATGAGGTATAAGTAAGTCTAGTAGAAAACAAATAGTGGTAAGATCTATTATATAACGTTTGGCCCCAAAGCCGTAATCAGTAGACAATGTGAATTTCCTATATCTGTTTTAAATGAAATGACCAATCAATTGGGTTTCATATGTAAAGGTAATGAATGCCAGCCCGCGCTGAATGCATATCCACTGAATGTCTGTCCACTGAATGCATATCCACTGAATGCATTTGCACTGAGTGCATTTGCACTGAATGCCTAATTTAAAAACTTTGAAAATCTATGTTCTTATAGACGCTATTGGTAATGGCTTATCTTAGCCTAGACTACTGCTCAGAGTTGCCTTGAGTAACAAGAAAAATGACAATAGACTTATTTGTGGCTGTAGATCTCTGATTTGGCTGATAGGGTGTGTAAGTGTACATCCAGGAAAGTTACTTTCAGCATGACTGAAGGATTGCTGTACCATGTATCATTCCAGCCTCCAGAAGCGAGCAACCGATGCTGGGAATGTCCTGTGGAAAGGAGATGCCCATTTTCTGCCATTAAGAACTATATCGAACCAGTTAAAAACGTAAATACAGTTCCTAAGACAGGAATACTTTAATAGATGAATGCATGAGGAAGCTTTCTACATAAAAGTACATTTAAGATGTTACACATACAACCAGATGTGTCATATGATCTCACAATGATCAGCATATAATTGTTTATTTGTTTTAACATTGGATTCAACTTTTTATTTCCAACCGTTTTTCTTACCGTGACGGACGTTTTCTTTCACGTTTTATCATTTTATCTCTGAATTTATAGTCATGCTGTTTTATTTTATCCATTTAACATGTAGGGTTTCACTGGATTTCCAGTAAATAACGTATCAGACGTCCTCGACGTTGAACACGTGACAGAAGCGATTAAAACAGGGCCTTTTGGGAAGTGCGTTTATGACATGGACAACGATGTTCAAAACCATTTGGTAAGCTTTTCTCCATCTACCAGACTTTCAATCTATATATTTCGTTATGTTTTCATTTTTACAAAAATTTATTTTCCAATCGAATTGTTAGATCCAAAGTACATGTTCTAAATAAGCAGTTACTTTTTAATCAAGTGCAGTCCCTCGATTTGAACAACTTTTTCGTAAAGAAATTGTTGTAAGACTAACGAAATACTCATTCAGATTAGTACTCATTTAACTTTCAAAACTTTCACTTTTAAATCCTTAAACACCTAGGTGATAGGCTTACAATTCGAAGACGGTGCAACGGCAACCCACACAGTTGTGGCTTTCTCGGAGTTAAACGGAACGCGTGAAACCAAGATATTCGGGACAATGGTAAGACCTACCTACCTGTATGAGGTATCTTACGCTGACAGAGAAAACTTTGCATTAGCATTTCATTCTATCATCTTAAAACAAGGACTTCTTTAAGCCTCCTGTCTGATTTACCAAGCGTCTTAAAAATGAGAGGGTGCCTTGGGGGGATCCGTGGCTCATTTGGCTAGCGCAGCGTAATGACCTAGGAGCCTTTCACCAATGCGGTCGCTGTGAGTTCAAGTCCAGCTCATACTGGCTTCCTCTCCGGCCGTACGTGGGAAGGTCTGTCAGCAACTTGCGGATAGTCGTGGGTTTCCCCGAGATCTGCCCGCTTTCCTCCCACTATAATGCTGCCCGCTGTCGTATAAGTGAAATATTCTTGAATACAGCGTAACACACCCATCAAATAAATCAAATAAATAAAACGACAGATTTTCGTCTCCCTAACAGTTCTAGCATGCAGTGAGTTGCTAGGTTGAACCCTATCTCGAGATCTCGTTTCTGATGTATCTATAAGCACAAAAACTAGATAGAATAACCTTCTTAGACAAGTAGAGCCAGGCAGGTTGAATTACAGGTGTCCATAGTCTTGTAGTTGTATTTTTTCCCTCGCCCGGCAGAGTTTTGACGTCCTGGCCCAATTTCACAAAACCTCGAAGGTTTTTTTTTTCTTTCGTAATTTGCCTCGTAAATGATGTCGCCTTGTGGGACTATAACCTTTAGCTTACGTCATGTACGAACATTTTACGAGAAATCCGACTTACGAAGTTTTAAGAAAGCGGGACCCGTCTACTCAAATGGGTTACTCACTGAGCAGTTGACGTGCAACACGACATCAATATTTTGCGGGATGTTTCAATTATTGTGAATTTGCACTTCTCAAATTTCTTTTTAGGGTGAAATTCGTTGTCGATTTGGCGAACCTCTGCAATATACTGATTTTCGTACAAGGAAGACTAGTAAGTGCATTTCTATTTCGTGGGTTTACAGTATTTTGAAACTGTTTTCGCCACACATCGAAAACTTGTCTCGACGTCTTATTAAGGAAAAGTTACCTTGAAAGAAGTCGTCTTTTGACGAGATTCAGAGATGAAAAAACAGGCATTATATAAGTCACATCATTCAGAATAATCGAGGGTTAGTAAACAACAGAAAGTGATGAATTATTTGCGGTATATTCTGTTGTTTGGTAAGGACATAAGCCAGATATGGCATGTAGAGCATATTGAAGAATTGCGGGTATACACCAGGCTTCTGGTTTTACAGCGACGTATACCCTGGAAGCACCCGGGCAGGACGTCCCTGAGCCTTTAAAACACTATTGGGGGTCGGACTATAACGTGATACACTGCTTCACCAAGGCGCTTAGGGTAAGTTATAGATAACTCTGCCATATGAAACAGATGAGTCATACACTATTGGGAATCAGACTGTAAAGATACACAGCCCCACAAAGGGTGCTCAGAATAAGGTGAGTAATAAACTATCGTGGATCGGACTATAGCGTGATATACAGCTTCGTCAAGGGTGAGTGACAGACTATTGGAGATCGGGCCGCAACCTAATACACTTCTTCACCAAGGCACTGGCTGATAAACTGTTGGAGATTGGACTATAACGTCATATAACATGATACACTGCTTCATCATGGCGCTCAGCCTAAGCTGAGTCACAAACTATTCGAGATCGGACTATTCACCGAGGCACTCAGGGTAAACTGAGTCGTAAATTATTGGGGATCGGACTGTAACGTGATACACAGCAGCAGACAAACATGAATTAATTAAGAGCGCGCTGTGTGAGAGTGTTTTATGTTCGTAGCATGGTTAAATACGCGAAAACATTAGTCAGACAATGGTATGGAATCAGTCTTTGCGTAGCAAGGGATCAGTTGTCTTGACGTGATTTAGATCACTGGTAACCGTGAGTTCGTCTGGCATACATTGTGTAATCCTGTTCTGTATTTCAGGAAAACAACGCGGCATCGATACAGACTGATGTTGCAGTTTCCTTGGCTTCCCACCAGATGGCGTTTGCAGCGGATCAAGCTTTGACACACAAGACTGTTGTTAAACTGTAGTTTGGTACTTTATTATGGATAGTGGAACGTTTGAAGAAATATATTAAGAAGGACAAGAGACACCAGTGTTATTATACTTCAAAAAGCATCCGATGCCATGATGGTGGTCACGATGACAACAAAACATTACTGCTGACATTATACTTCACGGACAGACTATTAATAAGTATAAGAAAATCTAAACCCTTGTAAAATTTTTATATTGTAACTATTTTTGCCGAATTACAATTGCAGATATTCTGAATGGGACAAAACGATAATACCGCTTTTAAGATTCAACGTATATTTTTAAGAATAAGTGGTGTGCACGACACAAGAGACCAACAGAAATGCACAATTATAAACTTTTTGGGATGTAGTGGTTTTTGTGGGGTTTGTTTTACAAGAAGGCTATATGTGATAGTTACAGTGCTCACACTGAGCCTCTCGGTTCAGTATAAACGTTCAGAAGAAACGTACATATATGGTTGCCTAAACCTGTAGCGTACTGTATATCACAACATGGAAAAAAACCTGTAAATCAAAAGTAATGGTTTTGACTTTTGAAATACCACATTAATTGATCTTTGCTAGACTTTTGTCGCAAGTTCTGTGAAGATTTTATTAGTTGTATTTGATTACTGTTTTCCGCATTAGTCAAGAATTTATAGCATGGAGAAAAGTGAAAAGCGCGGACCGTGCTTTGTCATCTATCTGACCAACCGCCAGATTTAGCGCTCTGTTTATCCACTCATGAAGTTTTGTCCACTGATGAAAAAATCGACACTTTTGACATATGGATAATGACACTAATAAGGAATAGTACTCATAATAAGGAAAAGTACACACCAATTACCTTAGCACCTCATCCGCGATCGTCTCATCCTGCATGTAACATCCTGACGGTGCTGTTTGGATACTGATACCGCTTAACATATTTTAGTATTTCAAACCCTCCAAAATTAAACACTTCGCACTGGGAATGGTAAACTACAAATTCCTCAGACCACAAAGTGGATTGGAAGGTTAAAGTGACATTCATTGGAAGTTCATTATTGTTACAAAAATCACGTAGCCGACGCAACATTGATTTATAAAGTTTGAGTTCTTCCCAGAAGTCACTGCTTTCTTCTGAGATTTGCCTATCAATCCTTTTAACACTGAACTCGTAAAGCAACATGTCGGCCATTGACATTTGCCTAAGCTTCTCCTTCTCATGATCCGTTAAACTAAGTTCAGGTTTTTCACTGTTGCTGTTCCTTGGTATGTAGAGTATATCTTGTAGGCTCCAGCACATGAATCTCCGAATCAACAAAAGAGACTCATCCATTTTTTCCATAACAATTATAACAGAAAATTCTCTATTCAGTTTCTCGAGGTGCTTTTGAACGTTTGTGACATTGTAAAAGTCTTCTTCCGGTAAGTCAAATTCATATGACATCGTGTTGATCAAGAGGCGAGTACTTTTGACAATCCCGGGATTTTGAACAAAGGATCGTAGTTTATTTTCACCTGGAATTATTTTGGGAAAAAAGAAATATACGGCGGACTGAAGAAGAGAAAGTGGCTCTCGGACGATTCCGACATACACGGTGTCCCTGGCCATGACAGCCTCCATGCGCTGGCGGGAGTACACGGCATGGCTACACAGTATATCGTAGCTCTTCCCTGTTGGAGGTTCCATGAGGCTTAAAGGCTGGTCTCTCCACAGTGATATAATCACTCCTTTCTTGGGCAGCGCAAATGTAAGCTTCCTGGAAACTCCAAATCGGAACAGGATATTTGCAATGGTGGAACTTCCGGCTTTATGCACCTTGATGAACACTAAATGATGTTTCTCTTGACATGATGAGGGAGGAGTTATCTTTCTTGGCGTCGACAATCTTACCTTCCGATAAGGAGGGTGTGGTAACTTCTCTCCGCTACCAGTCCTTGTCGTGAATTGAAGTCTGGGTCGCTGTGCTGTCATCACTATGATAACAACGAATCCGACGACAGTGGCAAGGACAAATGTTATCTTCCTGAAGAGAAAAGCAATTAGTATTGAGGACATTGAGCTACACCTCGACATAATTGATACAATACACATCGACCTTTATTGGAAGCGGACACACTTTGTGTAACTTCAAACATGTGTGACAAATCTTTCTGCTGTATTCACTGTAACTCAATAAGCTTCCACCTTCCTCTGCGTTATTTCAAAGAAATGAAAAAGTCTGATGTTCTCGTTTAGCGTTGCACTAAAAGGGAGAGATAATGGTACTATATGCGGCTGGCCTCTTTCCAAGTTGTTATATTTTTTCGCTTAAGGAGCTAATGTAGTTTCTTCAGTGACGGTTTTTTTTAAGAAAGAACCTGGTGCGGGAAAGCTGCCAATTTTCAATTTTATGACCTATACATCGCTAGCATAGATAAAGACTCTCTTTAGTGCCAGTTTGGAACTTGCTTGCCATATAACACCAAAAGAGGAGTAAAACAACTGAGAAAAAAGTGGCCTTTCGAAGCTGTCAGCAGCTCTGAGTGGTAACTGTGGTCTGTTTCGCTTCTTGAAGTGCACATTTTCTGGCACAGGGGCCGATTCCCCGTCTGACCATACCGTGTCCTTTGTTTCTGACTCTCAATTATATGCAGGTGCGCTTCAGACTCAGGGACGGATTTCTTAAAGTGTAACTGTTATATGTCATTCATATAGGCCTTACTTAATACATGCCAGACGGACAATGAAACGGCACATGTACCAGTGAACTCAACTCTTGTCTGCACTAAATTCTTTAAATTTTCTTCAAAAACATAATGATATTATATGAAATTGCAGAGAGGTATTTTATTTTCGGAAATGACTCTTTCTAGGTTAGATATGAATAAATTTCGAACGAGACAAAATTTAAAAAGACAAACTATTGTTTGCGGGTCGAAGAGGTTACGCCTGGATGTACACGTTTTACCTATAATAAGCCTATAATAAAGCAGTTTGAATATCTGAAAGGAAGACGGCTTTTGTACATGGACTTTCTAATACTATTTTTATTTATTGATTTGACTGGTGTTTTACGCCGTACTCAAGAATATTTTACTTAAAGTCAACCATATATTGACACTCGTGAAATTATTACAGGAAATTTCACAATTTCCCATAAGTCTACCATCCAAGTACTTTACATTTCGATAACCCCTCTATAATTCCCAAGTTTCATACAGCCCAGAAAACGACTGTTTCGTGGATCTTATTGGTAACGGACACAGTCCTTCTCATTTTATCATTCATTTCGCCATGGCATTGTCGTCGCACATTGATAACGTTTATCAGTATTGACATTCATTAATTTTTAAGTGTCTGTCCCTCCCTGGGTTTAAACATTTAATTTCCAATAGTAGATGGCTGACAAACTATTATATGCATATATGATTAATATGGACAGTGTCCAGAATCTCTGGTACTCTGCTTATAATTGTGCCTGGTTCCGCTTACCCGAGACCAGGGGCTGTATTTACAGCATGTTGAAATATATCACCACGTTGTATATATGAACAGTTGCAGTCAACGCACAAATAACTGAGATACATATTTGCTAAACGACAACTTATAACCCAGCATGATGTGCGACTTGTATAGTGATTTAGTTTATACACCTGTTCTTTGTCTTTTTCCGTTCAGCACTGAAGACTATTGCTCACTTCTCTTTGCACGAATACATCACACTTCCTTACCTGATATCCTTTCCTAGTTCTTGGTGGTTTATGTCGAACTTGATCGTATAATTAAGAACTTCAAAAAGCTACTAGCTACTAAAAAAACAGTAATGACGGGTTCAAGCTGGCATTTCTTTTTTGAACTATTGGTACATTTTGATTCAGCTTCCAAAACTGCATTACGACAAATCGCTAACGGTGTAGAAATATATGACTACAAACGAAATTGAAGGTCACATGACACTTTCAACGAATATGCCTAGCCTCTGTGCACATGCAGTTTAAATTTCAGCTCAGTCGGTTGAGTTGTTTTAGGGAAAGGGCTTTCGTCTAAAAATCACACCAAAAGTTTTATATACCCATATACTGGTCTATAACAAAAGAGGTTTCATTAATTTCTGTTTTTGCTGCAGACATGACACAAATTAACTTCCTGAGTCCTAAGCATGAAATACATTAAAAACTTTTTGAGACGTCATGTTTTCGGCCAACTTTAAAGGTTCAACGAATTTTCAATGCAATTAGTTCATTGACAAAAGTTCACAAAATGCAGAAAGTCACGTGACCAAATTTGCCCCATTTTCACATCGCAATGCTTTTAGGTCTACCCTAACACATACCTGTCTTATTAAAATCGGATAGCATCTACTGCCACTATTGCCGGTAATAAAAATACCTAGAACTAGACATACTAGACACACCATTCAAATCTATCAACTCTATGCTCTTTTGAAAGATGCCAGGTTTTTCTGATGCGATTAAGAAACAGACGTAATCCATATTGGACAATGAACTCTCCTCCGCACGAGGAAATTACATTTACTTCGGCAAACGAGTACAAATTTTCATAAGTCGAAGTAGAGGTGTGCCTTCATTAATATTCAGATAACTTACCCAAAGGCAGCGTGTCGACCACGAAGTCTCGCATTCTCAACGACAAAAAAAGTTAGCAATACCAGAAATGCGTGTTATTATACGGCTTCCAATCGTTCTTCACACACGGTTTTCGGCGTCTGCTTCCGAGCAAATCTCAGTTATGAACAAAGTTAATCTTCACGCTCATATTTTTTTCTGTTTTCGTACAAAACTAACATTGTATGATGGAAATTGCACATATGTTGGAAAAGTAAAATTGTTTTATGCATGATTATGTACAGAGATAGAGTAAAAGATACATTTGAACAGTGCAACGGCTCTAACATGGTGGCAAGAAGGAAGTTATCATTCAAAATAATGAATAGTACAGGTGCAAATGTGTATATATTACACGTACACTCACCCAAACGGAAATGTAAGTATAATACAGTGTTCGTAAATCGTATAAACCGTTTTGCGTCATTGATGAATTTGCATACGTGGCTCTGTGATCGAGATGTTTAAAGTTTTATTCAAATTCTCACCACCATAAACAAATAGGATAGTAGTGACCTGACGCTCTTACATAATTACACACTGTACGACTTTGCTCTGTATATAAATGACAATGGATCAAGTAATGTTTTTAGATTTTTCAGATATCCACATTTACAATTATCTCTGTCAAATGGTTATTAAAAAGATCTCCATTAAACTACTAACACAGTTTCTAAGTCGGTTAAATAGCATAGCACATGATGTGTTTACTACAAAGTATCAGCAGGGTATTTTCAGTAAGCTGAACATATTATTTAACTAAACTTTAAATTCTTCAGTCAACGTCCCGATGTAATATTTTCTGGTATGGTGTTCCAGTCCTTAATGGTAGTAGGTAGAAAGGTCTTCTTAAAATGTTCTGTTCTACAATGTACAGAGGTTAACTGATTTGACGATCCTACAGAGTACGGGTTACGATCTACTACGTGTTCTGGCAGGAGTATAGCCTCACAAAGGTCTGGGTTTTGAATAATGCAATGTAGATAAGCCAAACGATGAATGCCTCTTCCCTTGTGAATAGGAAGTAGTCCAGATTCCTGGTATAGCAAATTAGTAGCGATACTAATGGTCAGTCCCGTAATTATTCGAATGCATTTTTCTTAATTGTTTCCAGCCTGATTATATTATATCTGGTGAGATTGGCCCAAACTACATCTGCATATTCTAGGCATGGCCTAATAAAGCTCGTGTACATAACAGACAGATTTCCAGTTCAATATATATTTCAATCCTATAAGGAGAGATTTTATTCGCTGTTTGAACGAAGATAAAATATGATTATTTTAAGTTGTCTGAGTATTCAAAGTAATGGCAAAATGCTTATATGTTTGGCACGACGGAATAGCTGCATTTTAGAAAGTCAACTGAGGGCATGGAGGCGTCCTACGTCTAGACACAAGGAAAGATTTAGTTTTATTAGCATTAAAAATTACCAAAATACCGTGAATGACCACGAGTTAATATTGGATATACCTTGCAACAATGTTTGGTTGAACTGTGCTTGATAAAGAATTATCTAACACAAAATACAAAATAGTGCGGTCAGCAATGAGTTTGATTTACAATACCTAAGGGTAGGTCATATATAAACAATCAAGATAGCAAAGGTTAAAGTACAGGACCTTGTGGCACACCACCATTTGTAATCTAATTTGTAATGTAACAAATTCAGACCACCCTCAACAACTCTGTTTTCTATTATTCAAAAAACTTCATTTAAAGTCATCATCAATCCCAAAACTTTTCATCGTGGCGATTAATCCCTTATGCTATACTTTGTCAAACTCTTTGAAATGTAAAAAAATATCTTAACTTCGTTAAGTGCTTTAGCTATGTCAGAATATGTATCAAGGCGTTGAAGTGCGGCCGCTAAATTTGGAAGAAAATCATATTGTTTCTTACATACTTAAAAAATAACTTTTTCAACAGTGACAGTGAGAAATTATCCCGATATACTGTCATTTTGTGAAGACCTAATACCTTCTTCTCTGTCCCTGGTGATATTTCCTGAATACAACTTGAGGGAGTGCGACTGACCATTATAAATACTTTGCCTGCCAACAGCCAGCTACACAAGTATCTGTGGAATTCCACATACAAACTTGACAAACTGACGACACCAACATAAACACCTGCCGAGTCACATACATTTATTAATTTCTTTATTTTATTTGATTGTTTTTTACGCCGTCCTAAAGAATATGCCACTTATACGGCAACAACCAGTATTATAGTGGGAGAAAACCGGGCAAAGCGTGTGAAACACCGTGCATCCTGTGTACATTCACTGCCAAGCACAGCATAGCGATTTAAAATACCAAAGGGCGGATTCAGGACATATAAATTATATAGTCTAATATTAACTAGTGCTCTCATCGCGTGAGGATACCTGTAACTGTAGGCGCCCACAGGTCTATATAGAACGGGATGGAGTATTTGATCTACAACGAGATGGAGTATTTTACCATGTTCATCGAGTATCATCGCTGTACTTATGGACGGCTGCTCATTTTAGTCACAAATCAATGTCCCTGAGCTATTTAATAATTGTTGATATTCCTCTGCTTCCTTTGTTGGTTGAGCTTTGGTGGAAATCGGTTGACAGTACTCATCAGAGATTCATACCGCTATACGTTAAGCTCATTAGAGATCACTTGTCTTCCACAAATGTCATACACGATAACCTTCTTCAGCATGGGAAAGTTGGTAAGATATTTGCTAAAAGACCTGTGGTTTACACCGGGATCTCCGATTTCATTTACTCATATATTATATGTGGCCTGTATAAATAAACAGTTCTTGAGAATGACTCTAACCATTTATGAAATGAATAACCTGAAAATATAAAATGCGAAAAGGTTCAAACTTACCGGAAATTCTGCACACACATCGCTTGAGCATTCATGCTGTCTGCATCCAGTGTTACGCTGCATGCACCGCAACTGTGATCTTCACAGTTGACACGCTTTAATCAGTATACACAGTATGGCGGGTATTCAAACCATGAAATGTATAGAGAATAATACCGTCCGTACAATAAATGTAAAATATTTCATGTGTAAATGTTATATTGCAGCTAATAACTGCAGGGCTTATCACGGACGTATCCGTCAGTTAATGTTCGTTTTGTGAACTTGATTCAGCTGTTCACACACACACGCTATTGTATAGTGTGAACAGGGAAATAGGGGAGGCCTCATTTGTTAACAGTCTCACCACCAGTGTTACCGAGATCGTGTTATAGAAACGTTTCCTCTTAGTTTCAGTGCCGCTATATACACCCTCAAATAACTCGGTGTTATATTTTCCGCCCCTCATGTCTATCGTATACATTTTTTCTGCTTCAACAGAAATTTATAAATATACCTGTACGTATATGTCCAACGTTGACAACGCACAACACATTAATCAGTTTATTAATGCTCCATCCCACGACTTTAATGGTTGGTTGGAGGGTGCTATATATCCGTTCGTTCGTTCATACACACACACATATATATATGTACACAACTGAACCATTATAAAACGTATTCGATTATCTAAAACGTCTTGAGACGAAGCACCGAAGAAATACGTTTTCAGAGTGATTTTCACTCAGATAACGCTGGAGGATTAACAAAATCCCAGTGAAAAGCGTTTATTTCGGATCATAACTGGGGAGTTGGAAAATCCTTTTGCCATAAGGGGTTCTCTGTCCACCCCACCTCAACCCCCACCCCTCTTCTCTCTCCCCGCATGGCATTTTCTATTGCACGCCTTAACAACTAATTATGTTTCGGAGGTTAAAACTAACACATTTTCACCACTGCACATTTTCTAAATTATAATTTTTTCATTTCATTAGTGATTAACCTCGAATTTTTCACCAACGTACATGACGGGAGTTGAAGAGACCAGAGTGCTCGAAATAAACTGCTGCCCCAAGCCAGGTACCTGACAAATTTCCTGACGAAAAACTTCAGATCAGGCTTCACTGATTTATTGATTGTTTGTATGACTCCAATATACCCGCGGTATGGTCACGTGATTGATTGAAATCAAAAGCCCTCCGTGACAAACATTGTGGATACGATTCATGAAGACGGTTTGTGAAACTCGTGCGTTGAGCTCGTAACATAAAGCCCTACAGATGAAGATTAGTCAGATTTATGTACATGGAAGGCTGATGATAGCTTTTGTGCTGGCCGCCTCGCGATTTGATTCAAGATTCGCCAAAAATCTACTGCAATTTTTCGCACAATCCACCACGTCTTTTTGTACAATCATTCCATGACTTACGACAGCCCCCTTCCCCACAATTTTCCGCTTGTTGGCTACCTTAACTAGTCGTAAGTGTAGGCGTGACTGAGTAAGTGTAGGCGTGACTGAATAAGTGTAGGCGTGATTGAGTAAGTGTAGGCTGAGTAAGTGTAATTGAGTGATTGAGTGACGGCAGCGGCCAAAATAAAATAAACCACCGACGTTCAACATGACAAACCTCTTCGCTTAAAGCCACAGTGGAAACAGCAAAAACTGGATTCGAATAGTCGGCGTACTTGGCCCAGCGCCTGAATGTCGCAGAGCCAGCGTTAAGTGACTGCCATACCTTATGACTGAAGCTGAAAGAAATAATGTATTTTGCACGATCATTAAGAACTTCCGTTCGGGTCACAAAACTTCATGACCTTTATGCGTGCAGAGCACGTAAATCGAGGCTTTCTTAACTGAGCATGATGTGTAGTGGCTAGAGCGTCTGTCTCACAGCCCGAAACACATCTTGTTGCCATGGAGTCAAAACTAACGAAATTTCGCCCAAACAAGGAGTGAACCAAGGGTAAAGTTGAGATATATGGTGCACAAGTACGAATTCTGATCCACGAAGTCTAGAAATATTTTACCAATTTGTCATATCAGATTTTCAGAAGAAAAACTGGTCAGTATCTGGTTTACATCAAAAATAATTGTATTTTTAACCAAATATAAATATATTTCACTCTGCAGAGTAAAGCTTGTTTCAGTGGCAATTCCAGTGAATAAGTAATATAGTTTCAATGAAAATCTTGAAATCTCACGCAACTTCAGTAATTTCAAAGTTCGGGGCCTGACCCAGAAATAATTTCGATCTACTTTCCTCTAATAGAATTTTCTTGATTCTCTTCTGGATTTCAATCATTTTATCTGCGGACGGAAAGAGTTTCCGCACAAAGAAAATGTGGACTTGGTGCGTCCAGAAATTGAAGAGTCTAGTAGCTTCATCTAATTCTTCTTCTTCGTCTTCATCAACAGCGGTCACAGTGTCATCCTTATCACCAGCCGTGAGTGACGCAGAGCTTTGCACAATTAGATGGTTGTCCTCCAGGGCGGTTTGTGAGCTGGTCAATGGTGGGTTGCTCTGTTGCTCGCTGATCGCTCTCAGATCGCGCCCCTGTTTGGCGCTGCCTTGATTGCTGTCGCCTTGACGAACGATATCCGAACCAGACGCAGAAGTTTGACCCTCGCCCTTAACTTCGGTTGCTGACATGCCACGCCCAACGCTTGAAGAGTTGTCCGGGGTGTTAGCCTTTTGTGGCGACGACTGAATATTGTGATGGTGTAATTCTATGTTGTCCTCCATTCGACTGTTGGCTTCCCTTGACGGCGAGGCAGGCATTGAGTACATCATCTGTTCAACTGTGAGGGCTGTACTTGGACGAGGTGTAGTTGGATCTTTAACCACCTTTTCAGTCACAAAAATTTCAGCACACCCTATAAGTGCCTCGAAAAACTCTAGAAAGGTCATTTCCAGTTCCAAATTACAGCAGCCATCGTCGTCGCCCACATTCGGGTCGTCTGATTTGAGAACACCTATCACAGCTTTTGCCGTCAGATCCTCGTTGATCAACTTGAAGTCGTTAATCATATGTAGAAATTGGCGCATCTTTATGACAGGTTCCTTGGGTTGGGATTTCCTGGGCAAGGCAAGCTTTTGGTAAACGTCGTAAGCTTGGTCAAGGTGCACTAAAGCATTGATGGCCCTCCGTGTCTCGTAATAGAAGTGACCTTTGACTTTACAGGCATGTTGGAGGACTTTATCGGAGATCAGCCTTGAAAGACACCATCCAAGAATCGGAATGGAACCATCATGTTCGTCGCCGTAGATGTGGTAAGCCAGTGTGACCAAGTTGTTGATGAACTGACGCTGGAGGATTCTCTCATAAGGGTTGTGAAGCTCAGACGGCCTCTTCTCTCCTCCTGTCAACCTGTCCATTTCCGTTAGGGTGACACCAGTTTCATGAAGCCGACAGTCCTTCAAGAATCGCCAGAACTGCATTTTATTCATTATGAAGGTGTTATCCAGGCTCTCTTCGTGACCCAGGCCGCTATAGAAAGTGTAGATCTTTTTCAGGCCTGTGATATATCTGGTGATAACACAAAGAACTTGGTTCACTTCTTCATCAGGATCAGTGTCTGGTAACATAGCCAACAGATGATCGATCTCTAGCTGGAAACTTGGGCCGACCGTATTCTTGCTGCTGTTACTGTGGACAGACGCAGCTTCGTGGGCCATAGGAGTTCTTGTGCGGAGCATACTGATGTCAGGTGTGTTTGTGCCATCCATGCTGAAGTCAGGGAACTCCACAATGTGGTCCTTCTCGAAAATACCTTCGTAGATTCGACCGTTCTTGAAGGTAAATTTCCCCTTTCCGTGTTTCATATTGGTTTTCCAGCCGCCTTCATACTTTGCCCCGCTGGCGTAATAGAAGGACCCTTGTCCATGACGAAGTCCACCAACGAATTCTCCGTCGTACATGTTCCTCAGAGGATACTGAGAGCCTGCTATGCGTGGCAGCAACCAGATATGCTGTCCCATCCCGTGCTGTATGCCATTCTCCCACTGGCCAGTGTATATCTGGTCTCGATCCAACCACTTCATAGTGCCGTCCCCATGTCGCACGTTATTAAACCACATCCCTTGGTAGATGTTACCTGAGGGGTACTGTCGTGTACCATAGCCGTGTCGGATGTTATTGACCCAGTCCCCGTCATAATATGATTTACCTTCGTCATCGTATTCCATACGTCCTTTACCGTTTCTCTTCCCAATTGTCCAGTTGCCCGTGTACAGCATTTTATTTCCCACACATCTGAAGGTCCCAAATCCATGCCGTTTGCCATCACAGACTTCACCTTCGTAGGAGCTTCCATCAGGCCAGAGGTAACACCCTTTACCAGTGATATGGTTCTTGTCGAAGCCTCCCTCGTAAGAGAGTCCATGTTCCCAGGTATATTTGCCCTTTCCGTGCATAAGACCCTCTGAGAACTCTCCTCGATACTCGTTGCCGCCTTTGAAGCTAGCTGTTCCTTCCCCAGAGTAAAGACCTCGGAGTTTTTCTCCCTCGAACATTTCTATGATCAATTCTGACAACACAGGTTCATCATACACTGGTTCTGGTGTAGGTTCCTTCGGTGGTTCCTCCATTTGCGTGGTTTCGGAGGCTTGTTCCTCCGGAGTGGGATCAGGAATTGGGCATTCCTTCTTCTCCTCTAATGGAGTTGATTCTTCGGACTTCTTGGCGCTTTTGCGCTCACTTTTTCTTCCCTTGGACGACATGATGATTCTGGGAAAATGAAAAACAAATGTTACGTAAGTAAACAGTACAGCTGAAATAAAACCGAAATTCCGTCCCATACGGGGCCGTGATCGTGCGATGCAGTATGCGGGCTCGCGGCCTGTAAAAAGTTCATATTATGACACACAGGGAACAGTGCAAATGTCTAGCAATAACATATAACCTAAGATGTTCCCCGTTCTCCGATTTCCAGAAATGTGACATCATCCATCAAAATGTATGTAGCTGACGTAATAAATAGGAACATTTGTGGTTAACAAAGCTGTACATTTTAAAAACAGCTCCAAAGATGAGTACACACATCACAGTTTACTGAGCATCACAAATGTGAATACTTTTAAAATCATTCTTACTGAGGGATTAAAAATAAATAAAAAAAGAAAAAGAAACAAACGTATTTAGAGAATCCTGACAGTTTGTCCCACTGAGCAGTAAGTAAAAGTAAAAAGTGATATTAAAATACAGACACACAAAAAGGCTTAATAGAAAGGCCAATACTGTGCCAGAGTATATATGCATCCATAAAGTATGCCACATAAACTTTAAAAAGCATTCTTTTCTTATTTTTGTAATGGTGCATAACCATAACAACACAGACAATATCGAAGGCGCCGCCATGTTATCATTTTTAATCACTCAGGGAAGTTATTTCTGTCATTCGAGAACGCAGCAGTTTCCGATGACGTAACCAGAACTCTGTTTTGCCTTTTAGTCATTTAAATATATGAGCTTGTGGTACGAGTAACGCAACGTCGTATTTTCGGTTTATCAAACATGGCATATAACATATGTATATTTTTAATATGCTCATTAATATTGTCATACTTCAGTTTTAACGCCTGTGTTTGGATATAATCAACAAGTTTACATTTAAAAACTTCCAGCATACCAACAGGTGGTCCCAAACACTTACCATACAAAAATTCTTTTGAAATGTTATTTTTTATTGACAAAAAGGGAAGACTATACTTAAAATAACCATTACACCTTTCATATGAAGTTCGCATCATTTATAATTGGCCTTTTCTTTAAACCACACAGCTCAGTGTAATGACATAGTCTGGGATAAATGCAAGCCAGAAAAATAATTCTTTTACATTCATTTGAAAGACTGGATTTTATTTTGTGAACATTTTACGTGAGTGGGCCAAACCCTACCACTAAAGCTTATATCTTATGTTCTTTAGTTGCACAAGCAATCAAATTTAGCCAGTTTCAAACAAAAATCTACAGTACAGTAGTTTTAATATTTATATCCTGAGGCAGATCAGATATTTCACTAATCAGGTATCCCTGTTTACATATGAATATGTTTTAATATAGTAAGAATGAATAAAAGTATATATATATATATATATATGTGTGTGTGTGTGTGTGTGTGTGTGTGTGTGTGTGTGTGCGTGTGTGTGTGTGTGCGTGCGTGTGTGTGTGTGTGCGTGTGTGCGTGTGTGTGTACATACTGTATATTTACAAATATGTAGATAATAAAATTTATTAGTATGCATCTTGAGAAAAACCAGTAACACATTTACATATGGAGTAATTAATAATTATTATTTTACTGTACTAGATAGTTTTACATTACGACTATAATCAAGATATAAATGAGAGCAATTTGCAACCAGGTTTGTTAAATATTATTTTATAAATTTAATTTGAATGCATACAGTACAAAACATCAGTATGTCCAAGATTTTACTAATAATATTATTTCTTTGGCTTGACATGTCACGAATGTAAATTTACATCAGAGATAGAATGTAAAACTGTTCCATATATAAGGCATTCTACTGTATTATCCATACATCCTATAGACATAGCACCTTCGATACCTAACAGGTTATTTTATTTTCTCCTTTAAAACACGTATAGAGCAGCGAACTTGCCAATCCTCGTGCGTTTTTCTATATTTATTTCCTTGATTAATGTCCAATGCCTTGTTCAAGAATTCTTCATTTATATAACGACAGCCAGGTTTATGTGTGGAGGAAACCGGAGTGCACATTCCTCAAGATTCCCTTTTCCCCACGATTCGCTAAACCTGAATCAATCTTTTCACAACTAGGGTGACGTACAACGTGCTGTTGACATTGTTCATTTGTTGTTGTTGTTGTTGTCTCTCAGACTCCCGTTCGACTCCTTAAACCTGACAAAGAAATAAGCAAATACTAACCTCTTATCTTGCTTATTTCAATCCTTCTGGTAATTTATAAGTGAACGATCAAAGTTAATGCACTGGACAATCGGTTTCCACAGAAAATGACGGTCTAGTTGATGTTATTCTCAGACTGCGATGAACGATTTAGCCCTGTCCGCCATGCTCTCTTTGTTTACAGTATGCGTCGCCAGGTGACGGCCGTGGCTCGCACACAGTGCTCAGTGTTCGATATCTCTATCTCAACTGTACATATCGGGACGTGCACATTAGTGAGAGTTTGCACGTGCTGCGGCCTTAGCCTTGGGGTATTTATAGCGAGGTGCGATGGTTTCCTAGTGTGCGTCGTTCTTTTTTCCTTACCCATTATAAACGTGATAACCATCGTATACTCGTGAAGTACGTTGAAAAAGTATAGATTTACAGTTAGGCTTATATAGACCTGCACGGGCTTATATAGGGCCTACATGTAGGCCTACCATATTTATGCTGAGCACATAAACAGTAAATAATAGCCTACTCCTTTATATCCTTACCACAGTAAAAAAAAAAAAAAAATAGGAAAGAGATAACACCTGCATTAACTCCAAAGCTAGATGGACTTTCACCTGACACAGAAATCGGATGAGTTTATGCTGGGAATTAAACATGTCCCTACTGGCCTATACCGGAATATATTTTATTTCAACACTGATAAAATTTTATGGGTGGCAAGTATAGATCTACAAGTAAAAATAATCGCAGTGAAAATGTTCCAAGTTGGTCAGATTTCACCAACAATATTCAGGCAATGAAAGGGGGAAATTAATAGAGGCTGACTGACCGAGAGATGGGGAGTTTGTGCAGGGGGAGGGGCAGCGCCATAAATAGACAGAGGCACAGAGAGGTAGCGGAGTATGAAATAAGCCCCACACGGAGGCACCAGATTTTAGCCCAAGACATGTAGTTTCTGCTGCATGCCAACGGATTTGTAGCTAAGATCAATAGTTGTTTAATAGTAGAATAGTGTTTAAATGACACTATTCTACTTCATAAATAGAAACGTAAGCCCGTGCATTTAACGTAGATTTTATAGTTAACTACATGGGCTGCAGGTAACTTGCCACATAGGCTGACGGCCTGTCACTCAGTCGGAGAAATGAACAACTCTTCCTCCTCTCCAAGGCTATCAACGGACAATTTTTAATGTTTGCACGTAAAGCCAGCCCTGTTCGCAATGCACCATGGATAATTCTCAACAATCCCGACGGCATTCCCCCATACCCCCCCCCCCAATACCCCCCATACCCCCTAGCTATCACCAATATAAGTCCAAAGCCATGGCCAAATATATCAGCAATTTCTATTCACACGTGTACCTTGCGTCATGACGAGCCCAAAAATGTAACTCTTACTAGGCCAAATTCAGCCATTAAGGAAGTATCGCGGTTTCCAGCTTCTTTTCAGGTTTAGACCTTACATACCCTTTAAGGAAGAGACGGGCTTTAGGAGGTAAAAGTAAAGTAACTACGCCATGGCTTTGGACTGGGGATCTTTTTTTAGACAAAACAACACACAACACCGCTTATTCCTCCTAACTCTTTAGACCAAAATTTCATATCTTTATACTCTCCTAACATTTCTTGTCAGCTACACGCACTCTGTCCTGGCCCGCTGTCAGAACTGACTTGAGCCCATGCAGATGGGACACTGGATTGAGGTGATTGCACACCATGTGTCGGGGAACCTGAAATGTACGTACTTAACCAGGTGCGGTGACCGTGCGGTGAGGCTTAATACGGGCAGGACGCTGTGGTGCATGGTCTTCAGCACTGGACGCATTGTATATGATATCTGGTAGTGTGGGGTTCAAACCCAATTGTCATGCTTTTTCTCCATGTTGTCTGTCTTTGTAAATACTGTTACAGTTTGCACATGCAGGTTGAATATTGTTGAATTGTCCATTGTGTATGTCCTAGGCATACAAATCTTGCTATTCGTCGTTATGTGTTAATGCCAAAGCTTAATTTTCCCGATCGTGGCAAATTAGTTTAGTGCATTACTCTCATAGTGATTTCTTATTTGACCTGATGCTTGCCCACTGGTATCGCTTTAAAGAATGTAACAGCTTTAATTTATTTTACAATGTTACCTCCACCCCACCTGCTTTCACCTCCCCGTTATTATCCTGTTATCCCGATACACCGTTAGAAGGTACCCAGCGTTTTTCCACAAACTAGGAGAGAGATTCGAGTAAATAAGAATTCTTTTATTTTCCCGTGACTACTGAATAATAAAGTCATTTATTAATTTTGCCAGCATACGTACCTTATGACATGCAGTTATTTCTTCAAAAATTTACTAGAGCTTCATGGGCTCTTGTTTCTTGATTCTTTAGTAATACAGTCGGTAGCAAATAAGTGAACTGAGTGTGCAAACGGAAAGTGGGTACGTAATTGTATGTGTGGTGTTGTTGTTGGGCAGGGGGTGGGGGTGCGTGTGGGGTGAGAGTATTCTGATAAAGACTGAAGAGTGTACAACACTGAATTGCACGTCCCTGATGTTTAAATTGTCCATACCTTGTGAGTTTGACTTCATGTTCTCTTTGTGCTCAAAACTTATAGAACAAACAAACCTGAATTTGCATCACATCTACACATAGAAGTCATTATAGGCTGTATTTCGCTGTATAAAACCAAAATTGAAAATACTGGCTCATGATAAAGTTAATAAAACAGCTATTTCCTCCATCCAGATTTGTGTTCTCTATGACCACACTCTCCCCGGTTGACTACATGACGGTCCTGCTGACATTCTGATCGGATATTTGTGAGTCATCATTAATAGACGGAATCAATATTGACCTCAGTCCGTACAGTCTGGGCGACTAGTATATATTTTATTCATGGTTCCCACTTAAACCGTTTGTGTGATATGACATTCGAAAATTCTCAGAGAAAACGAGTCATAGAATGTCACGTGATAATTATAGATTTTAAGCTGTAAAAATATGGAGTGGTTGTTCAAAAGTACATGAAAAGTTCTGATTGACACGAACCTAATTAATACTTATTCAGTTACATTATTATAATGGAGCTTAGTTAGGTCAAGACTAATAATGATACCATAGCCTTACTTCTTAGCAGGCATCTCTCCAGCTCTAAACTACATGTATAACTTATATCGTCGCCTATACTAAAATGAATGGAATCGTACGTTGTAATATACAGAATAACCCGAGTTTTCCTATTTACTGCATGTGTATAGGATAACTGGCTTTGTCTGCTTTATTTAAAACAAACGTGTACATGTACATCTATTTCAACATTGTCTGCCAGAGTAATGTCACTAAAAGTCATTGATTCTCTCATCAAAATTGTTCCAGCTACAGATTCACCAAAACACTGCATGCCAGTTGTAAGGATTAAATTATTGGTAGATTCTTTGGCTGATTGATAGTTGTATTGATTTATTTATTGGTCTTTAACCCATATATAAGTTGTGTATATTTCAATTATATGACGACAGCCAAGTGTATATGAGTAGAGAAAAGACGAAGGTATCAGATATCGTCTTAAATCTCCTAACTTAAAACCGCAGCCAATACACCGGTAGCTTGATTCGAAAACGTGATATCATTAATCAACGGAAATGTTCAGCGAATGTGCCAAATACACCGGGTGGATGCAGTACATTTTCCTGGTAGATCCGGAGTATCAATATAATGATCTACAACTATATGAAGGTCTTAGCATTTCCACTTCACAAATTGTTTACTTTGACTAGTTATTTTACCCTGAAATCTCGTCACAGTCAAAGTGGTTTTTTTTTTATTTATTGGACATGGTGTCAAACAATATACGAAATTAGGCTAATTCATGCGTGAAATTTCACACATCAGAATCCTTAGCATTATTTACTCAGTGCGATATACGTTTTAATCTAAGAACTCAATTAATCTAATAGTAATGGTAATGATGACTCATCACTTATTCATGTCAAAGACAACACATGTAAATTTATTGTCTTTATCGTTTATCACACTTATTTTTTCAACTCACAACTCTGTTTCACAAAGCACTAAAGGCTTTGAATAAAATACATTGCAAATGGTAAAAGAGTGTGTAGCGAAAGATCAACAGTTCTTTAGTACTCTTCAGCCTCGCCTTCTCCCTCGTCCTCCACAGAGTCGACTCCAACCTCCTCATAATCCTTCTCCAGAGCAGCCAAATCCTCCCGAGCCTCGGAGAACTCTCCCTCTTCCATACCTTCTCCAACGTACCAGTGAACGAAAGCACGTTTGGCGTACATCAGGTCAAACTTGTGATCAAGACGAGCCCAGGCCTCAGCAATCGCCGTCGTGTTGCTCAACATACACACGGCTCTCTGTACCTTGGCCAAGTCACCACCAGGTACAACAGTTGGTGGCTGGTAGTTAATGCCGACCTTGAACCCTGTGGGACACCAGTCCACAAACTGGATGGTTCTCTTGGTCTTGATGGTAGCAATGGCGGCGTTGACGTCTTTGGGCACGACGTCACCTCTGTACAACATACAACAGGCCATGTATTTGCCGTGACGTGGATCGCATTTCACCATCTGGTTAGCTGGCTCAAATGTGGCGTTGGTGATTTCAGCCACAGATAACTGCTCGTGGTATGCCTTCTCTGCGGAGATGACTGGAGCATAGGTAGCCAGAGGGAAGTGGATACGAGGATAGGGGTACCAGGTTGGTCTGGAACTCGGTCAAGTCCACATTGAGGGCACCATCAAATCGGAGAGAAGCCGTGATGGAGCTGACGATTTGACCAATCAGACGGTTGAGGTTGGTGTAGGTGGGACGCTCGATGTCAAGGTTACGGCGACAGATGTCGTAGATGGCTTCGTTGTCGACCATGAAGGCACAGTCGGAGTGTTCCAGGGTGGTATGGGTGGTGAGGATGGAGTTGTAGGTGCTCAACCACAGCTGTGGACACCTGGGGTGCTGGGTAGACGGCGAACTCCAGCTTGGACTTCTTGCCGTAGTCCACGCTGAGACGTTCCATAAGAAGGGAGGTAAATCCTGAGCCGGTGCCTCCTCCAAAGCTGTGGAAAATGAGGAATCCTTGTAAGCCGGTACACTGGTCAGCCAGTTTTCGGGTGCGGTCAAGAACCAAGTCGATGAGCTCCTTACCGACGGTGTAGTGACCACGGGCATAGTTGTTGGCGGGCGTCCTCCTTACCGGTGATGAGTTGTTCCGGGTGGAAGAGTTGGCGGTATGTACCGGTACGGACTTCATCTGTGAAAAATATAGACCATCATGAACGTCAGTATGATCGAAAAAATTTTGTTTACCGCAGTATATGTCAACTGTAAACTGTGAACGGAAGTGTCTGGTGGTTTCATAAAAAAAGCTGTACTATGTTGAAATTGTTTATGGAGCACTGTATTACGTTGGTTGATGTGTTACTATTTAGACAAGGTACCTACGTCACATGTCACACTAACTTCACGGGATTTTCGCAGGGGTCAACTTCCAGGTCACTATATTGTCACTGTCATCCATAAATATTATGTTTTATTTTTTACTTACTATTGTAAAGACAAAATTAAACTTAAACAGTTTATATAAACATTTTTTAAGAAGAAGCTTTGTTGAGATAACTTAAGTCACACTATTTCAACTTAAACACCTTACCAACAACAGTTGGCTCTAAGTCGACGAAGACAGCCCGGGGGACGTGCTTCCCTGCCCCAGTCTCACTGAAAAAGGTGTTGAAGGAGTCGTCCCCACCCCCGATGGTTTTGTCTGATGGCATCTGACCATCCGGCTGGATTCCGTGTTCCAGACAGTACAGTTCCCAGCAGGCATTTCCGATCTGGACTCCGGCTTGGCCGACGTGGATGCTGATACACTCTCTCTGTTAAAAAGATAAAACGTGATTTGTTGGTTATTTTTTAGGAGCAATCTTATTCCGAGAGAATCGTATTGATGGATATTTTGGTTGAGAGATAATCTTATTGGAGAATTATCTAACTACTTGAGAATCGAAGACAGCGATAGTGAAAACTGAAAGGCTAAAAACCGGTGACTAAGAAGATAGCAGCATTGCATTTGAATATGAACAAATTTACTTTCAGAAAAACAGACACAAAGATGAGATACTTTAAAACTTATAATAAACCTTCAATGAATGACGCGTGTAAAGATAAGGAGAAATGTGCTACACTGCTGGTAATGCCCACGCGGAAGCGTCCGATATGAACTATGCGGGACGATTGTTACAACATAACAAATATAGGCCATCGTGGGGGATCGGTAATAATCACAGTCGCACTGATATGTGACAGAGGCTGTGGATCGCCACTGCTACTAATCTGGTAAATCTACCCGTTAAACATCTGGATATTTCACACGCACAAAAAAACAACATTTTTTGCGTGACCTGCGGGATTCGAACCTACGACATCACCTGTCAAGTGAACTAGCGACAACAGCCATCAGATGACAACAAGAGATCAGTAATGAAAATATATACGTCCACAAAACCATGTTATATTTTTGTGTAAATTGGTGTGATCATTATCCCTATTCGTAGCTACGTAAAGAATATCAGAATCGTATTTATTTAGCACCCATTTCTCAAACACTCTGAGGAATATTAAGAGCTTCTAAAACAGGTGACTCTCAATACATTTCACATTTAAACAATCAATAACGCTATGGAATTAAGCCCTCTACACATAAATCACGCACAGGATCCGTGTACATTGGGTATAGACTCACCATGGTGAAGGGTTAATGTCAAGAGTCTCGTCTGTAGACTGTAATGTTGTCCAAGTGGAGGCTTGATCACAACTATGACTGGAACTGACCAAGCTGTTAGTTATATAGCCTGACGACTCAATCCCCACCCCTGAGTTGCCAAGACTGCAGTGGTCAAGCGACGGCTGACCTGTCTGAACAAGCTATTGACCACTGTTGACCCGTGCAACACAGCTGGAAAACAATTCGACGGGATTTAGACTACTTAACCGAAGTTCGATTTTCGTGCTGTTTAAGAAACCATGAGAAATGGTGGACACCGTTGTGCTACACTAATTGTATAACATGTATATGATTTATTTATTGATTGGTGTTGTACGACGTACTCGGGAATATTTCACTTATATGACAGCAGCCAGCATTATCTGGGGAGGAAACCGAACAGTTCCCGGGGAAATTCCTCGACCATCCCTGGGTTGGTGGCAGACTTTCCCACATACGACTGGAGAGGAAGTCAGACTTGAACGCACAGGGATCGCATTTGGTGAGAGGCTTGTGGGTATTTGTGCTGCACTATCACGCTATAACAAATAGGCCACGGAAGCCCCATACACATATATGAGAGTGATCCTCTACACAGGTGAAATGAGAAAAGTTGAAGAAACCCTGGTGTAAATTTACTGAAAGACTTGAAATTATAATGTTGGCGCTGTAAACAATTTAATTCTTTTTAATAGGTCTGCAGATAAATATGTGTAATTTTAAATGTATCTAAAAATATTATATGGAAGCAAATTATTTTATTATTTTTGGTTGATTAAGCGTTCATCAATACATCGGCTGTGCCACTGTTGTAATTGGCTGGACCACTGTTGTAATTACCATATCACAGAAATTCGCTTACAGTGGTGTAGATGATGTAATTGATATCAGTACATTACAAAGAATCGCTCATAGGTGAATAAGTGATTCCTTGTAAGTGTAGGAAATGTAGCAATCACCATAACAAGGAACTGCTGATAGTGGAATAAGTGCTGAAATCACTATGTTAAAGAGAGTTGCTAATATTGGAGTCGGATCTGTAATCACCATAGTATAGGGAACT
Organism: Liolophura sinensis; assembly: GCF_032854445.1. NCBI lineage: Eukaryota > Metazoa > Mollusca > Polyplacophora > Chitonida > Chitonidae > Liolophura > Liolophura sinensis. Next base: position 72,090,158 of record NC_088300.1, read on the forward strand.
GTTGATAATGAAGCTAGTGATGTAATCACCATATTATAAGAGACTGTTGATAATGAAGCCAGTGGTGTATTCACCATATTATAGGGAACATTCGATAATTGTTTATTTGATTTATTTGATCGGTGTTTTACGCCTCAAGATTATATCACTCATACGACGTCGGCCAGCATTATTGTAGGTGGAAACCGGGCAAAGCCCAGAGAAAACCCCGCGACCATTCGCAGGTTGTTGACAAAGTGTAGATAATTAATCCAGTGGTATAATCACCATAATATAGTCGCTGGTAATGAAATCAAAAGAAAAGTGTAATTGAAACATCTGACAACATAGTCGGTTAATATTCGTCCACACAATTCAATTTATCGAATATCGGGTTTAACTGATACATTTTACACATGTAAACGTATAGTTGATTGGTATCAATCTCATTTTGTATTGACTTTCTTATTTAGATCACCATCTAGTCCTCACAGGCGTATGGGAAGCCTAAACATTCGGGCAGCGAATTGTTTACCGTCGTATATTATACCTAAAGTGGATTTTCCTTAGCCAACCGTTGTAGGTCTACACCGCTTCAGTTGAGACCACTACCATATGATCGCGTGTTTTAAAAGTGCCGCCAAATCGACAGGAGATATACATCAGGCGTTGGTCATGTACCTGATGAAATAAGATCGTTTCCCCTGACGATGTTTTTCTCTGGCAATGGCGATCGATTCTCATAACGAAGTTTTTCTCTGGTGATGCTTTCGCCTTGTGATGGTTTCCTCTGGTAATGCTTTTCCCTAGCGATGGTTTCATTTGGTGATGATTTCCTCTGCTGATGGTATCATCTGGCGATGGTCTGATATCGCCAAATGAGGCAAGTGACCACAACGCTGACCGCCGTCGAATAAGTGAAATATTTTTGGACACGTCGTAAAACACCAATCAAATCAAAACTAAATAAATCAAGAAACAAGTGTGACACATCGATGAAGTTACAAACCTGAACACTAAAGCAAGTTACAAACCTGAACACCCACAACGGACAAATAATCCTGTTTGTTTTGCTTCGGGTTTTACTTACATTTCAGTCTTAGCAGGAAAGTCCAGAGACCGCCGGTTTCATACTTTGTATAAAGCCGTTCCAAGAGAAGGTCATTATTAAACCAGCGAGCTGTATGCTAAAAATATACGTATGGATCATTCAGTCACTGAATTAAGTAAATTTTAAAAGGTGCAAAGAAAAACCCCAATGCATTGTGATTGTATTCAGTATATTTTATTACTTCCTTCACAACGCATGTGTCAGTACATATACTCCGGACATTTTGGGTGGGTCTAGTATTCCTCGGCCTCGCCTTCTCCCTCGTCTTCCACAGAGTCGACTCCAACCTCTTCGTAATCCTTCTCCAGAGCAGCCAAATCCTCCCGAGCCTCGGAGAACTCTCCCTCTTCCATACCCTCTCCCACATACCAGTGAACGAAAGCACGTTTGGCGTACATCAGGTCAAACTTGTGGTCGAGACGAGCCCAGGCCTCAGCAATGGCCGTCGTGTTACTCAACATACACACGGCTCTCTGTACCTTGGCCAAGTCACCACCAGGTACAACAGTTGGTGGCTGGTAGTTAATGCCGACCTTGAACCCTGTGGGACACCAGTCCACAAACTGGATGGTTCTCTTGGTCTTGATGGTAGCAATGGCGGCGTTGACGTCTTTGGGAACAACGTCACCTCTGTACAACATACAACAGGCCATGTATTTGCCATGACGTGGATCGCATTTCACCATCTGGTTAGCTGGCTCAAATGTGGCGTTGGTGATTTCAGCCACAGATAACTGCTCGTGGTATGCCTTCTCTGCGGAGATGACTGGAGCATAGGTAGCCAGAGGGAAGTGGATACGAGGATAGGGTACCAGGTTGGTCTGGAACTCGGTCAAGTCCACATTGAGGGCACCATCAAATCGAAGAGAAGCCGTGATGGAGCTGACGATTTGACCAATCAAACGGTTGAGGTTGGTGTAGGTGGGACGTTCGATGTCAAGGTTACGGCGACAGATGTCGTAGATGGCTTCGTTGTCGACCATGAAGGCACAGTCGGAGTGTTCCAGGGTGGTATGGGTGGTGAGGATGGAGTTGTAGGGCTCAACCACAGCTGTGGACACCTGGGGTGCTGGGTAGACGGCGAACTCCAGCTTGGACTTCTTGCCGTAGTCCACGCTGAGACGTTCCATGAGAAGGGAGGTAAATCCTGAGCCGGTGCCTCCTCCAAAGCTGTGGAAAATGAGGAATCCCTGAAGACCGGTACACTGGTCAGCCAGTTTTCGAGTGCGGTCAAGAACCAAGTCGATGAGCTCCTTACCCACGGTGTAGTGACCACGGGCATAGTTGTTGGCGGCATCCTCCTTACCGGTGATGAGTTGTTCCGGGTGGAAAAGTTGGCGATATGTACCGGTACGGACTTCATCTGAAAATGGAGGTAAATCACATGAATTTTAGGCACAAATATTTAATTTACATTAACAACACAAAAGCCTCCTGGGATCACATGTAAATCTTTGGCATGAAAATACCTCGTAAAAAAAATGTATAGGGCACGTTTTACTATAGTGAAACCTGGTTTTATCGGGTTACAAATTTTGAAAAATAATTTTGAAGGAAAACGTCATGAATTGTAGGCACGTAAATGTGCAATTTGTAAATATTTCAAAACTGATATATTAAGTCACACTTCAGTCTTGAAATTGTTTATGGAGCACTGCATTACGTTGGTTGATGTGTTACTATTTACACAAGGTACCTACATCACGTGTCACGCTAACTTCACGGGATTTTCGCAGGGGTCAACTTCCAGGTCACTATAATGTCACTGTCATCCATTAAAATAATATGTTTTATTTTTTGCTTAGTATTGCAAAGACAAAATTAAACTTAAACAGTTTACATAAACATTTTTAGAAGCTTGTTGAGTTAATAAAGTCACACTTCAGTCTTGTGTTTTGTCTGGAGATGTGGCTAAATATTTCACTCTAAACACCTTACCAACAACAGTTGGCTCTAAGTCGACGAAGACAGCCCGGGGGACGTGCTTCCCTGCCCCAGTCTCACTGAAAAAGGTGTTGAAGGAGTCGTCCCCACCCCCGATGGTTTTGTCTGAGGGCATCTGGCCGTCTGGTTGGATTCCGTGTTCCAGACAGTACAGTTCCCAGCAGGCATTTCCGATCTGGACTCCGGCTTGGCCGACGTGGATGCTGATACATTCTCGCTGAGGGTGAAAAGAATGTGACATTTTGTACAAATCCACGAAAAACTGTTCATATTATATCACTCCCAATCGAACATATCTGTTATATTAACCCTGAAATAATGTCAGTCGAGATTGTTTGAAGCATGACCTGAACTAAGAGGCAAAATACCATCCAGCTTTTTTCTTATCAATCGACGAAAGGCCCAATATTCTGGAAAACTGTATTAACTTTGTAGGATAGCATATTAATATTCCTGTATACAAAAACATTTTTATACAATGTCATATACTGCACTCACCATGGTTAAAGGTTTATGTCAAAAGTCTCGTCTGTAGACTGTAATGTTGCCCAGGTGGAGACTGAATCACAACTGTGACTAGAACTGACCAAACTGTTAGTTATATAGCCTGACCACTCACATAATGTTTGTCTGGGTTGCCAAGACGGCAGTGGTTAAGCGACGACGGACCTGTCTGAACCAGTTACTGATCGTCACTGACGGGAATTTCTGTATTATGAAGGATAAATACGTCAATGATCCGACGAAACAACCTTAACTCTGATGTGAAAAATCGCTGGCCCCTATTCTCAACAGAGTTCTGAACGAAATATTTCAGAGCTGTATAGCCTGAGAGAATGTTTTGTCAAAGGCTTATCCAAATGTGTTAGTTCATACTTCTACTTGGTGACGCAACTTTAACTTGTAATAAGGTTACTCATTTATACCTCACTGTATGGCTTTTAAAGAGATATACCGGGGATATTTTGGCACAAAATCGATCACCACAAATTTGATCGAATATTTGCTATTATTTTTAAAATGGGCCAAATAATTCCCTTTCATAAATATCAAGCTCGTCTGTGTACGTGTTACCATTCAAAAGTTCCCTAAAATTAATCATTTCAGTACTATATATTACACAGGTAACATACAATCTGGTATTTACCAAAAGGCAATCATTTTGGTAATAACAGAAAATTTGATTTGATTAACGAATGTGTTTTTAACCAAAAATCTCTGGTATAGCCTCTGTAAATATCCCGGTTATTAATACGTTTCACATCTGTTCTACATGAATATGTGTTATGCTTTAAATAAATTAGGTCTCTCAGTAACCTGCGGATGGTCGTGGGTTTCCCCCAGACTCTGGCCGGTTTCTTCCGACCACAATGTTGACCGCGGTCGTATAAGTGCAATCTGTGGGTAAATAATTCCAAAGTATGCAGCGCTTTTTTAAATTTAACATATCCAACAAATTAGTAATTATCTTTCCAGAATGAATTAATATATATACAGTCCGTTTCATAAATACCGTGTTAATATGATATGACATGAGAGACTTCGGCTTCAGAATAGTTACGGAAAACGCAATGCGTTCCGAAACGGGAGTTCAAACCCATTTCGGGTCTGAATGTAGGCTTTATAAAAGAGGCAATCTTCGTACTTTCTCACATTATACTCAGTGTACGAGGATAAGCCAAGTACAGTCACTAAGCGTGGCGGCGTGCCAGGTGTCGTCCAATAAAAAAGCATGTACTGGAAATATGTTGACTTGAAGGCCGACCTATACTAAATAAAGACATGGCTGAGATATGAAATATCTGGAAGGCGACATTATACCCTTACATATTGTCTACAGTTATAGTTTTCTCCTCAGTATAAGCACTCTTAATAGCCCCTGTAATACGAATAAAATCTCTTATTAATTATAAATGTTTGACTGTGACATCTGGCATTATGCAGATACACATCGCGCAGGTCATTTTTTCTTTTCCATGCATAGAGATTTTTTCATACAGGTTGTCTTCTCGATGTCATTTTAAAACACATTACCAAGAAAGAAAACAGGCATGCGAGGCATACACGTTTAATATTAAGAAACTGGTGTTTGTATTGTTCGTATTTACTACACTGCAAAAAGGGCGTTTACAAATTAAACGTCCCGTTAACTTGTTGTGTGCAGAACATGTTAAGAAATGCGTCCTTAGCTAAAGCACGACTGACCTAAACATGTTAGATATGGGAACGTGCTTAGTGTCTAACGTTTCTCTCCTAACCAATCTGACATCCAAACATGTGCGTGTTTAGAATCTAAACATATATTTGGCTTCAGCACTTTATCTAAGCGTATTCCTGAACTTTTTGACTGTTAAATATGTTCAAGGTTAAATATGTTTATAGGGACAAATTGTTGACTTTACATGTACATGAAGCATACAATAATTCTTTAATTAATTAATTTATGTTCTCACTTGTCTGTTGACTACAATCCCTTGAAAGTATATGGAAGAATAGAACGATATAGAGGCAAAATATTTTTCCTTACAATGAAGATTAAAATAATTTTAAAAAGCCATTAGAATGTATTTTCACAGATACTATTATGTGGATAGACCCATATTCTAGACGTGAATAAGTGCACTTTGTCTAAATTAGCGATGAGATTTATGTTTTCGGTGTATAATTTTAGCCAGAAATTACTATGGATAAAGTTTTCTCTCCTTTCTTCCCTTAACCGCTACCAGACTACCCACTCTTCACGTCCAAAAAGACCATAAGGGATGTTACCTAATCACAACACGCCCATGTGGTATCGCGATTGGGGTGTCCTAGGAGTGACACATGACCTCGTATTTTCTGGCGCGAAATCGGGCTCCTGCATAGAACGTCTCGTTACGTTACTTCTCTGTCCAGTCAGTCTTTTCTTGATTTCCAAGTGTTCTACATCACCTCATGTAAAGACGAACTGGTGAGTAATATCATCACTGATGTAAAACACAATTAAAGTGTACACAAGGGAAATATGAAATGGCAAATCTCCTTCGCTTCTGCATGCAAAAAGCATGTGTTGTTGTTGTAATCTATGTCCCCCCGAAGCTGTCCCCGAAGTAGAGAACAATTTTTAGTACCTTTCTGTTGCTTTAGTTGGTGCTTCAAACAATAATTTCGAGCCTCAATAAAAAGTTATATCAGGCAGGTAATCAGTCTGACAAACGCCTTTCAAAATTTAATTGCTTAACGGTAGTTGTAGTAGCGAATTTCGGCCTGCATGGACTTCGCTCGTACAGGCATGACAGTGGATAAGACTCTGGTGTTTACTGGCCAGGAAGATTTTTTTCATATGATGAACTTTTCTTTTTCATTGCGTAATATTTCGTTTTCTTTGATTACTGTTTGTGAATTACAAATATATTTCGGCCAAACAAACAAGCATTACTTCAAGGTGTTGACATTTGATGATCATGAGTGTCGGCTGCCAATATCTCTCTTATCTGTGCAGATATTTTCTGTATGTGCCTGGCTACATTAACTTAAGTAGTAAGTAGTTAGTTTAAAGTTTTGAAAATGATATTATTAGACTTGAAAAAATGAAAAAACAAAGACACATAATAAATGTTGCTTAAAATTATATTTCTTTCATTCATTAATTGAGTTACTTTTAATCTTTTAATATTCCACATAATGTGTTGACAGGATACATTGCCTTTTAGTTCAATGTGGGGGACCTCCGGGACTCAGTCGGTTAGAGCGCTAGCGCAGCTTTATGACTCAGGGACCTGTCACCAGTCTCCGGCTTTAAGTGGGAAGGTCTGGCTACAACCTGCGTATGGTCGTGGGTTTCCTCCGGGCTCTGCCTGGTTTCCTCCCACCATAATGTTGGCCGTCGTCGTATAAGTGAAATATTTTTGAGTACGGCGTAAAAACACCAATCAAATAAAAATAAATAATTAAATAGAATACAATAAAATACAATAAAATACAATACAACAAGTCCACGGTCTAAAACAAGGTTGATATCAAAACAGCGAATCAATAAAATAATACAATTTCCTGACAGTTTGAAATATATCTTTTATATTCCTTAAGACTGTGGTGCATTTTTTCAGGTTAAAAAGGAATTCTATCAGCTGAATCATAACCTAAACAAGGATGTTAACAGATGGGCATCAGCGTAAAAGAAACACAGTTTTGAATCCGATGACACAGAGGTAATGAAGTGAGTGTCTCTGAAATGTGTTTATGTATAATTATGATGTTATCTACTTTAGTGGTTTGAATTGTTTTCATACTATTATGTAATATACAACGTATATGGCTCATTGTATTTACTGTTCTAAATAAGGCATTGTGAAAGAATAGCTTCTTTATTTCAAAGTCCAAATGCCTTATCAGTTAAATGCTGATATTATTGCATTCAGAAGAGTGAATGACACATTAGTGTTTTGTTGCTAACTTCAACACACGCTTCTATTGTTTAGGGGTAAGACTATAGGTTGCCATTGTTTGGTTGTTTATCTGTCCTCGCAGATGCATTAGTACATGTATTCTTGGAAGTTGTATATTTAGACATTTGACGTGAAGATTACTGACCGTGGCCATTTTTGTGGTTTCTGACTTAATAGGAATCTGATGTGCAAAGTGACCTTTGAATTAATACAGAGTTGAGCAGATCGTCAAATCTGCAGGGAAACATCAGCCAGAGCGGACGGTTGAAACACATGTAAGTATTGCCTTTGACGAATGTTAAAGTTTCATGTAAAAAATGTAGCTCCTCATCAACACCTAGATTTGTGTAGCTGTTTGGTAATGTTGCTTTCCTCTTGTGTTTGGGATTTAACAGTCCTCTGTTTCTGTAGGACATTTCTAATTCTGACTCGTAAGATAACTGGTTTAAGTATTTGTGTTTCATGTGCATTTGCCCAATGTTTTGCACCCTCAGGTGAGGAAAGATGACTTGCAGAACCGGTGCAAGAAAAAGGCCACTACATCTTGCTATTTTGAAGAATAGACACGAAGTCAACACCTGCTACATGGTTGAGGACATGATACATGTGGCAATCTATGCAGAAAATGATCTAAATTATTTGATCTATATCACACCTAAAATGCTACCAGCTTTTTAGATTTTTGCAGATGGCAATTCTTCGGGGCAAATCCTCTTTTCCCAAAGGCTTATTTTTCAAAACTTTAACCACTCACTACACTGCCTTGCGTGTGAACTGAATTTTTTTTTTTTTTTTTAGATTTTGCACCTTCCCTTTTCTGTTTGTTATCTCTGAAAATATATGCACTTTTGAGAAACTGCTTTTTTATTACATTAACATTAACCCTCTCGTACCTGTGGTAGATATGTTGTGAAAGGTGGATTGAAGGTACCTCCTTATTTTTTGGCTTTTTTTTCTCCTTTGGTTTCCAAGGTTTTGATAAATGCCTTTTGTGAGGCACATTCAAGCACATTCTTGTAAATGCATTAGGCCAGATTTGTGCATGTACAATGGAGTAATAACGTATTTTAGTTACAGCTAAGTTATAGTGTACCTTAAAATTGCCTTAAGGCAGGTTTCACATTTTGTTAAGCGTGGAAAATAAATCCTGCTTTTGTTTCTTTCCTTTTTGTGTGTATCCCACGGTATGAGTCACCATCAGTATAAATGTTGTAAATCCTGTAAAATATCAAGTAAATTAAATTCAGTTAAATTACTTTTGTATATTCTATTGAAAATAATAAATCTGTTTTTCTGTATAAATCTAAATGTTCATTTCAAAACACATTGTATTAAGACAGACCTCTGTGAAACACAAAATGTGATTTTGACATGAAATTGAATGTCTTTCATTTGCTTCCTAATTTTGTCTTCATTAGTTACTCTTTATTGTTATTCTAGACTGGTTTCTTATGACATGTTTAGACGCTAAACATGTTTTCTCCTAGGGAGATCCAAAACATGTGTTTCGAAATATGCTAAATGACTAAACATGTTGAGGGGTATAACGTATTAAGGATCTAATCGTGTAAAAAATAACGGACAAAATATGCGCTTAGATTTGCGTTTCGCTCTAAAGGTTGTTTTTGCAGTCATGAGTCTGTCCATGTAACTGCAGGGATAATATATTTACAAGGTGAAGTTTAAACAGTTTTACCTCTGTTTTCTCAACCATGACATACCGCTATATGTAATTAAACAACGTACACTCATTTGTTCCATTTTCATTCTACAATAACAGCACATGAAATTCATGGCCCATGATTAAACTAGGCAGCTTTTTTCTTTCATTGTTATATTAACAGAGTGTTCAAACGCAGTATAGGATCGGTTGTGTATACCCTGTATAATACATTGGTCGGTCAACAATGGCCAGCTGCATGTTCAGACAGGTCAGTCGTCGCTTGACCACTGCAGTCTTGGCAACCAGAGTAACATTACGTGAATGGCCAAGCTATATAACCAAGAGCTTGACCAGTTCTACTCACAGCTGTGATCCAGTCTCCATTTGTACAACATTACAGTCTACAGACGAGACTTTTGACTTTCAACCATGGTGAGTATATTTTTATCTTCAGAGAATTTTTAATGATGTGTATTTAGTTTACTAAACCTAACCTCACAAACATGAAATAATCATTTTGTCCGAATCGTTCTTACATGTTCGTGAAAGTCCAAGATGTAATATTTGAAATATTTGGATCAACGCGTATCTCCTAACCCTGACATTGTTGCCCATATTTAACACCCAAAAGTGCAAAGGTATATTTTTACATAATTCATTTTACAAATATTTATCAACTGAAATTATGTAATCAAAACCATGCGTGTTTTCTGAAGTAAATATAGCCCCATGCATGTTTGCACACATAAATTTGAATAATCAACGGCTGGCAAGTGCACATTTAAACATTTTTAGGTTAATTTTATTAAGGTTCGTTAGCAATACCTCTTACTGACCTCTACTCTGCTGTCAGATCTTTGATGTATTTATTTTGTGATGTGATTATTGTTATTTCCAATTTCCAGCGCGAGTGTATCAGCGTCCATGTCGGCCAAGCCGGAGTCCAGATCGGAAATGCCTGCTGGGAACTGTACTGTCTGGAACACGGAATCCAGCCGGATGGTCAGATGCCCTCAGACAAAACCATCGGGGGAGGGGACGACTCCTTCAACACCTTTTTCAGCGAGACTGGGGCAGGAAAGCACGTCCCCCGGGCTGTCTTTGTCGACTTAGAGCCAACTGTTGTCGGTAAGTGCTTTTTAAATATATCTGTTGAATTTTGAAATATTTATAAATTGTTCATTCTTACAGGCACAATATATATATTTTTTTACAAATTGGTAATCCTTATTCAGTGTTTAGTGATATGCAATAAATTGAAAGGCATTTACAACATTATAACTTTAGAGTATATACAGTGGACTCATTGCATTGTTTTAATGTTATTACATTTTAAATGTGATGACAACATTTTGAGTAATTCTAGACCAGTTATGTATAATAAATTGCATTGAACATCACTGTATTTACCTATTTCTGCTTAAGCAATGGTTCTAGGTGGCTTGTAATTTGCTATTACTTAACACTGAACACTTAAAATAAAACCGAGCCGAGCTAAATGGACAAGAGACCAGTTAGATGTGACCATTTGCGAGCTATCACACTGTCGTCGTTGCTCTGGTCTTACTCTGTATACTGTACTGGCTTTAAATTTATTCCATTTGAGTATTTCTAGGCCAGTGACGTGTAATAAATTGCAGTTAATTCCACACCGCTATTTTACTTAATTCTGCGTAGGCCATAGGCTAGGGGACGTATAGGCTACTACAGTTTAAGCATTTTACTAGCACTAACTGACGTAAACTGACAAAAGACTAGATTTCACCGGTTTCCTGTAGCCATCACACAACTGTCACACTGTCGTTGCTGCTCTGGTTTTACCCTCCATGCGGATGCCCTTTATATTATATTTGGTCACATAAGCATTCGAAGTTATATTTCAAGTTCTCGCAAGTTCTCATAATGCTCGCCACCATCATGTATCGAGAACGGAGTAAAACATCAATCAAATAAAAAAGTAAATAAATATTTCAAGTCTTGCATCACCTTTGTACTTTAATGTAAAATTCAAATATTTGTGCCAAAAATTCATTCCATTTTGCCCCAATTCCAGATGAAGTCCGCACAGGCACATACCGCCAACTCTTCCACCCGGAACAACTCATCACCGGCAAGGAGGACGCCGCCAACAACTATGCCCGTGGTCACTACACCGTGGGTAAGGAGCTCATCGACTTGGTTCTTGACCGCATCCGAAAACTGGCTGACCAATGTACCGGTCTTCAGGGATTCCTCATTTTCCATAGCTTTGGAGGAGGCACCGGCTCAGGATTTACCTCCCTTCTTATGGAACGTCTCAGCGTGGACTACGGCAAGAAGTCCAAGCTGGAGTTCGCCGTCTACCCAGCACCCCAGGTGTCCACAGCTGTGGTTGAGCCCTACAACTCCATCCTCACCACCCATACCACCCTGGAACACTCCGACTGTGCCTTCATGGTCGACAACGAAGCCATCTACGACATCTGTCGCCGTAATCTTGACATCGAACGTCCCACCTACACCAACCTCAACCGTCTGATTGGTCAGATCGTCAGCTCCATCACGGCTTCTCTTCGATTTGATGGTGCCCTCAATGTGGACTTGACCGAGTTCCAGACCAACCTGGTACCCTATCCTCGTATCCACTTCCCTCTGGCTACCTATGCTCCAGTCATCTCCGCAGAGAAGGCATACCACGAGCAGTTATCTGTGGCTGAAATCACCAACGCCACATTTGAGCCAGCTAACCAGATGGTGAAATGCGATCCACGTCACGGCAAATACATGGCCTGTTGCATGCTGTACAGAGGTGACGTCGTGCCCAAAGACGTCAACGCCGCCATTGCTACCATCAAGACCAAGAGAACCATCCAGTTTGTGGACTGGTGTCCCACAGGGTTCAAGGTCGGCATCAACTACCAGCCCCCAACTGTTGTACCTGGTGGTGACTTGGCCAAGGTACAGAGAGCCGTGTGTATGTTGAGTAACACGACGGCCATTGCTGAGGCCTGGGCTCGTCTCGACCACAAGTTTGACCTGATGTACGCCAAACGTGCTTTCGTTCACTGGTACGTGGGAGAAGGTATGGAGGAGGGTGAGTTCTCCGAGGCTCGGGAGGATTTGGCCGCTCTGGAGAAGGATTACGAAGAGGTTGGAGTCGACTCTGTGGAAGACGAGGGAGAAGGCGAGGCCGAGGAATACTAGACCCACCCAAAATGTCCGGAGTATATGTACTGACACATGCGTTGTGAAGGAAGTAATAAAATATACTGAATACAATCACAATCCATACCTTCCCTTTTATTTGATTCAGTCTATGAACGATTTATGGGTATGTTTTAACACACTGTTCGCTAGTTTCCTGGAGATGTTATTCTGCTTTACAAGGATTTAGACAAACTAAATGCAAATGTTAATAATAAATAGCAAACGAGCGAGGCGACGCCGAGGACTATTAAACCCACCCAAAATGTCCACAATAAATATATTGAAACGACGTACTAAATAGAAACACAATTAATGCATTAGCTTTCTTTCTTGCAACTATTCTAAATTAACTGATCCATTTAAAAGTATATATTATTCAGCTGATTGTTTGCTGGTCCCCCCAAATAAACAGTGTCATATAAATAACAACTAAAGCGCATGCAATATGCTTCCAACTCTCACGTCTACATTTGCGTACTTGTTTTCAACCTTTGTTGTTAAATAATTAACACAGAGCCCTGTTATAACCATATTTTCCCTAAGATTCCAGATGGGCGAGGACCACAATTGTAATGCCGGATAAGGTCGTGCCAAGTGAGACACTGCTTATACGATATTTCGTTTAGATGTCGGCATCTGAGTAAAAGTACAAGTTCATATGTTCGTTGTTCTTTGCACAGTACTGTTGTTCGAAGCGTCGATTTTCTCCCGTTCTTATGACGAGAAACTGTGGAAATGGCGGTTTTTGAGCCGCCCTGGTAAGACCGAAGCCAAGTAAAACTCAAATCAATAAAACGGGGTCGTTTGTCACTTAATCGACGTCTCACGCTTGTCACTAGAAGGACGTCTCACGTTTGTCTCTTGATCGACGTGTCGCGTATCATCCACATCCAAAACATGACGTCACAGGGTTGTGTCTTTGGTATGATTTAGCCACTGAGCAGGCTTTTAACGGCTAAAATGTCAGGACACTAGCTGATAGCGAACCGACCTCCTCACAATGCGCATTTATACATGCATAATGAACGTAGTTCGCTCTGTAGACAGCACGCATGTATGTGTGTGCATAAGCGTTTTGTAACAGTCTCAATGCGTCAACCACAGAGTTAAAAAAGCAAACCCTTTACTTCCGGTGGTCGGCACGTGTTTGGAGGCCGCCACTGCCGATAAAAATATCGCTGACTGAACTGATCAAGGTGAAACACGAATCTCCGGGTGGACATGTCCATGCGTATCCGAAATAATTTTTAATTGTACAATGTTAATTTTTAATTACGCAAAATGAGCTAAATGTTTAGTGTATCTAGTGCTTATAAAGTATGGGGTCCTCGAGACCACGATCATCCAAACACGAAATAAAAAGATGGCAATGCAAACACAGAACAAGCGATATTCCTCTTTAGATCTGACCTAACGGAGCATTTATAGTCACTGAGACGCAAGGGCACAGTCAAAATTGCACTGAAAAGTTAGTACAGTTGCCTTCACTGTCACTTATGTTTTAACCTCCATAGTTCACCTCAAACTTAGGCAGTATTGCGACTTATTTTTGGGAGTGTTTGAACGCACAAAAAGACAAAACAAAGAAGGGGTTTTGACAAAGTAAATGGCGATGTGATACTTCTGTGTATACATCTACTGCAGGCTGGCTAAGTAAATGTCCGTTGGTTTAGACAAATCAGTCCAGCCTCAACTGAGCCAGCAAATCCAAAGTCAAATTCTCAAAGACCAGTTTTAATATATCAATATGAAATATATGGAAGTCATAAAACATATTGAAAAAAGCCTTTGCATTACACAGCTGATCGGTCGCATCTATTATTGTATAAGCCACCCGCTAAATGCCATTCTGTATCGTGCCCTGATATGTACGCTCACATATTATTAGTTCTTCTTTATTTATTTGCCCTACTTTTGAAGTCATAATGGACTTGCCCGTGGACGAATCAACAAGCAGCAAAAGTATACCATATTGGTGAAGGATTTTTTTTTCTTTTTTCCCGGAAGTAAAAACTAAAGTGAAATGTTAGATTTTTTTTTTTTTTTTTTTTGATTGGTGTTTTACGCCGTACTCAAGAATATTTCACTTATACGACGGCGGCCAGCATTATGGTGGGTGGAAACCGGGCAGAACCCGGGGGAAACCCACGACCATCAGCAGGTTGCTGGAGGACCTTCCCACGTACGGCCGGAGAGGAAGGCAGCATGATCTGGTCTTGAACTCACAGCGACCGCATTGGTGAGAGGCTTCTGGGTCATTACGCTGCGCTAGCGCGCTAACCGACTGAGCCCCGTGAAATGTTAGATAAATCATTTGGTAGATAATAAAATTGCAATTCAAAAATATTTTCTTAAAATCTCCTTTGCAGATAAAAAAAAAGATACACTGTTCTGAAGTAGCACAGTCATAATCAGAGAGAAAGCAAATGTTTGAGTTTACTTTGCATAGAGCTTGCACAGTAACTGAGTTACTTTTTATGGGGAATCGTCCGGAGGGCTCTCCGTGGCTCAGTTGGTTAGCGCGCTAGCGCAGCGTAATAACCCAGGAGTCTCTCACCAATGCGGTCGCTGTGAGTTCAAATCCAGCTCATGCTGGCTTCCTCTTCCTCTTCTTCTTCCAGCAACCTGCGGATGGTCGTGGGTTTCCTCCGGGCTCTGACCGGTTTCCTCCCACCATAATGCTGGCCTCCGTCGTATAAATGAGACATTCTTGAGTACGGCGTAAAACACCAATCAAATAATAAATAAATGAAAATGACGATTATAATGTAAAGCGGCTGTATTCATCGGCATTTTACATCATTCGCGAGAACCTTTCAGTCTTACGAGGTGTATGAGAGTAATAAGCCCAACATATAGTTCTGAAGAAACCATCGCCAGAGGAGACCGTGTACAAAGGAAATCACCACCGGAGGCACCCGCCACCAGAGGAAACCATCGCTAGACAAAAGCATTGCCAGAAAAATGCCATTGTTACTCTCTAACACTTTGAATACACCACTGACTCGTGAATACAACGATTCCCCGTAATAAGATGATTACATCACCTACTCCACTATCAGTAACTCTCTGTGATACAGCGATTACACAGCGATTCTATTATCGGCAGTTCGCTGTAATATATGGTGCTTAAGGCACTGACTCCACTGAGCGTGTCCCTTGATATGATTAGGGCCTACTACAGCACTGAGTCCAAGTCCTATAGCTACCATAATGCTGGACGCGATAAGCCAGAAATTCCGATTTTATAGTTTCATATCACACTACCCGGGATTGAACCCGGGTCTTTCGGAGGCGGGCGCAATACGATCTCGGGGAAAATGCAGCGAGTTACAAAATAAAATAAAATCATGGGAATTAAAATAAAAATAACAAATTCACCAAACCAAATAATTTACTGCAAGAAACACAGAAAATAACTTAAAACAATAAAGATACTTTTAGGATTATGCATAGTTAGCTGAAAAAAATAACTTTTGCTGTATGTAGGCTACGCCAAGATTGTAATGTCTATTTCTTCACTAAGATGACACTATTAATAGTGGTACCATTAGTGTAGCGGAGCAGTATCAGTCTATTTTATCTGTGTAAATGGTGCGTAAAGCAGTACACAAGTCAAGCAACTGATTCAAAGGCTTAAATCCCGACAAACTGTATGTTTGTCAAAACGGGCCAGGCATGGCCAACTGCTTGTGCAGACAGGTCTGTCGTTGCTTGACCACTGCAGTCTTGGCAACTCAGAGAAACATTACCTGAGTGGTCAGGCTATATAACTAACAGCTTGGTCAGTTCCAGTCACAGTTGTGATCAAGTCTCCACTTGGACAACATTACAGTCTACAGACGAGACTCTTGACATTAATCCTTCACCATGGTGAGTGGCGTTTATAACATCATATAAAAATGTCTTTATACTTGCTTAGTGTGTATTGTGGAATTGGATTCACAAATGTTATTTCCATTATATACTGCCATACAATGTTGAGGTTTCATATAGACTGTACCTACAGAACCTTCCGACCACGTGTTTATAACTGGCGCTTGGAGCATTCGATTTCACAACATTGTCAATTGTGTGAGAAACTGTCAGGACGAATAACTGTATTTCTCAAATGAGTACCCAGTGTTAAATTTAAATGATTTTTACACTAAAGATTAACACTGTGCTTTGGACCTATATTATTTAACAGCTTATGCGCTCGCTGAAACATAATGGCTTTTGCCGTAAGTCCTTCAGAGCTGAGATCGTACGCTTGAACCGAGATTCTGCGAGGCCGATAATAAAGGCATTTTGGTTATGAGTTTTATTACGACCCTGTGGAGATGGATACGCCCTGGCTTCTTCGACATCACATGAGGGAAATATTATTAACTATTTTACGTCTTCCACGTTTGCCTATATTTCAAACACAGTGACGATCATCCTGGGCTTTTCCATGCGCGTTGTTGGTCGTAGTGAATGGCAATACATTTCCATGCGCCATTCATTCATGTTTTATTATGCATTAGAGCAACACCATTGTTAGTGATTTCCTGAAAGTAAAACTTAACAAGATACGGGTATCCATCTATGGTTACCATTTTAGAAAGAGCGAGAAGATCGTCAGTTCCGTCCTTGAAACTATAAGGTTCACAATACCAGCCTCTGTATCACAGGGTTATCTCTCAATACACGTTCTTATCTTTTCAACAGAGAGAGTGTATTAGCATTCACGTCGGCCAGGCGGGAGTCCAGATCGGAAATGCCTGCTGGGAACTGTACTGCCTGGAACACGGAATCCAGCCGGATGGTCAGATGCCCTCAGACAAAACCATCGGGGGTGGTGACGACTCCTTCAACACCTTTTTCAGTGAGACTGGGGCAGGAAAGCACGTCCCTCGGGCTGTCTTTGTCGACTTAGAGCCAACTGTTGTTGGTAAGTGAACCATATCTTCAACGGCTTTATATACCACTTATCAAATTCTCACAGACTAATTTAATAAATACAATCATTTTAACGGAAGGCAGTTATCTAATCGTAGATGGATGTGATATACTGTAAAGCTTAGTGTGACGCATGGCGTGGATATACCTTGTTTAAATTCTACCACATTCACCGATGTAAAGCAATGCGCCATTAACAATTTAAAAACTACCATAGTATTTTCATCAGACCAACAGACACTTCCGTTCACAATTTCCAGTTTGCCTATGCCGTGATAAACAAACTTTTTCAGTAAAAACTTAAGTTAATATATTTCTTTTGTCCACAGACGAAGTTCGTACCGGTACATATCGCCAACTCTTCCATCCAGAGCAACTCATCACCGGTAAAGAGGACGCCGCCAACAACTATGCCCGTGGTCATTACACCGTCGGTAAGGAGCTCATCGACTTGGTTCTTGACCGCACTCGAAAACTGGCTGACCAATGCACTGGTCTTCAGGGATTCCTCATTTTCCACAGCTTTGGAGGAGGCACCGGCTCAGGATTTACCTCCCTTCTTATGGAACGTCTCAGCGTGGACTACGGCAAGAAGTCCAAGCTGGAGTTCGCCGTCTACCCAGCACCCCAGGTGTCCACAGCTGTGGTTGAGCCCTACAACTCCATTCTGACAACCCATACCACCCTGGAACACTCCGACTGTGCCTTCATGGTCGACAACGAGGCCATTTACGACATCTGTCGCCGTAACCTTGACATCGAACGTCCCACCTACACCAACCTCAACCGTCTGATTGGTCAGATCGTCAGCTCCATCACGGCTTCTCTCCGATTTGATGGTGCCCTCAATGTGGACTTGACCGAGTTCCAGACCAACCTGGTACCCTACCCCCGTATCCACTTCCCTCTGGCTACCTATGCTCCAGTCATCTCCGCAGAGAAGGCTTACCACGAGCAGTTATCTGTGGCTGAAATCACCAACGCCACATTTGAGCCAGCTAACCAGATGGTGAAATGCGATCCACGTCACGGCAAATACATGGCCTGTTGTATGCTGTACAGAGGTGACGTCGTGCCCAAAGACGTCAACGCTGCAATTGCTACCATCAAGACCAAGAGAACCATCCAGTTTGTGGACTGGTGTCCCACAGGGTTCAAGGTCGGCATCAACTACCAGCCCCCAACTGTTGTACCTGGTGGTGACTTGGCCAAGGTACAAAGAGCCGTGTGTATGTTGAGTAACACGACGGCCATTGCTGAGGCCTGGGCTCGTCTCGACCACAAGTTTGACCTGATGTACGCCAAACGTGCTTTTGTCCACTGGTACGTTGGAGAAGGTATGGAGGAGGGAGAGTTCTCCGAGGCTCGGGAGGATTTGGCTGCTCTGGAGAAGGATTACGAAGAGGTTGGAGTCGACTCTGTGGAGGATGAAGGAGAAGGCGAGGCTGAAGAATACTAAAAAAACGGTTGATCTCGGTTTGTGCCATATTCCACTGGGGGGCATGTCATCTACATTTGTTTCCAACTTATGAAATTCCCTCGAACAAAATGATTGTGCATTCCCGAACATTTACAAACTTCTAAATCTTTCGTTATCTTTGCTTTATCAGTGGTCTATCAGAGTACATTCGTGTACCTGAACGCGACTGTGGTGCTGTTGTTCAGTTTAGTTAACATGAAGACTGAAATGGGTTTCCACATTTAGGAGTGTTTTGGAGTTTTGTGAGGTAGGGTCGTCTGTTCAACATGGATCACCACTAATTGTAATAAACTGTGAAAACAAGTAATTAGAATTTCTGTTGTCTTTAACATAAATGAGCGGTCTGGTTTACATGCCCAAGAGAGTTTGATTGATCAATGGCTTCATTGACTTCATTGTGACTCAAACTTTAGGCACTTTTACTTTGAGATAATCTTTGTGTATTACGTAATACATATCAGTGGTGAAACAAGATTAATGACTAGTTGAGTAAACTTTAGCCCTACTAGATTAAATGACTGATGAATTATTAAGTAAGGAGTGTACATTATGTATGAGTTAAATATAGACAGACAAAACTATCTGAATGATAGGTCAAAGTGTACAGAAAACTTTAATTCGTATACAGGAGTACCGAATTTTTAATTCAACAATCTCACACATTGAGTGGACCAAACGATCACTTTTTATCGGTGAGAATAATGCAGTTCGCTTCATTAATCCTACACGATTTTACAAAACGCACTTTCTGAAGATCAACATATCATAGTAATACCATTAAAATATGGCTGCTATCAACCTTGGCGATATATAACAGTGGCTACTGTGTTGAGATTATGACAACAAGGATATTGCAACTTTCAATGTTTATGTGTTTTGTTTAATTCTGCGACTAAAATCAGTGTTTCCAGGGCACTAAAATTCCCTTTCATCAAAGTTACAATCGTAGGCAGAGCTAAGGTAGAAATATTTGCAATTAATTTATTACAGAGAATCACACATTACGACATGTGTGAACTACCATATTAAATTCACTCAGTTAAATTAACTTACTAAAGGATTTTTTTATGGTATAGGCAGGGCCAAGTTAAAAATTGGCCCAAGTGCAAGAAACGACATTGACTATAGCTGTGACTGACACCTTAAATAACCATTCTGTAATTCTAGTTAAAACCTACTTAAGACAATTTTCCCGGTATATTTCGCTTCCAAAGAAATACGCATTAGGATTTGATGTCTTTCTCAAACTAAAACCTGTTCTTCACACTAACTTGGATAATTCACTGTGCTCTTAAGGAAGCCTTACTGACTGTGGAAGAAGAACCCACATGAACATGGACATGAACATCGATCTTCACCCTGTAAAATAAAAACGTAATGCCTCGGTTCGCCTCATATTTGACGTTTTTAATCTATAGTGCATTTCTGTGAGTGAGTACTAAGCCATCATCTTTTTATGGCCATGCAACTTTAATAGGCGCTAGGGAGAGATCCGTGGCTCAGTTGCTCAGTTGCAGCGTAATGACCAATGCGGTCGCTGTGAGTTCAAGTCCAGCTCATGCTGGCTTCCGGCCGTACGTGGGAAGGTTTTCCAGCAACCTGCGGATGGTCGTGGGTTTTCCACGGGCTCTGCCCAGTTTCCACCCACCATATTGCTGGTCGCCGTCGTAGAAATGAAATATTCTTGAGTACGGCGTGAAACACCCATCAAATAAATAAATTAATAGGCGCTTCAACCAAGTTTTATATTCCAGGGCCCAGTTTCACAAAGCGGCGTGCGACATTATTTATCGTACATTTGTCGTACGATATTTTGTACGTCGTTATTACCGTACCGTTGTCCTGTGTATGCGAATATCGTAGATGTGATACTGACACCGATGCGGGTATTTACAGAATTGTGCTGGGATTTTTAATATCATGGTATCCATCAAGGACATGGTCTCCGCATTTGATTGAATACTTCAAAATAACCCTACCTTCTTAAAACTGAAATACTATATATAACTTTAACAAATCCAACCTTTTTGCAGTGTTGGATGAGGAAAGCGTTTAAAAAGTTAGGTGACCACTTTCTGAAGTGTTTAGCACTAGTTAATGTCAAATTAACACGCTTAGGTGTTAAAAACACAACATTATACAATTTGCATATAATATACGTTGCATAACATTTTGAAATGATGCCGCCAATATTTCACATCGCTCAACATTTTGTATCATTTTCACACCAACAAAATGTTAACCTCATAGCATTTGCGTTGTGTGACAATAGTTACAGGGCGTTGCACGGATTGGATTAAATGTGTATGACAGCACACGTTAAGATTTTACCATGCAGCCAGTAAAATACCTGAAAAGCTTATTTTTACAATCGTACCTCAGTTTAAATATTCTTTAGGGAAAAAAGGATAAAATACAGTATACGAATATTCTCAGAATTTATGTCAAGGCCATTCCTTTTACTAACGTTCGCCCTCCGTGTGCATAAAATAGAAGCGTTATTAAGAAACTTAATGAGTTTTTTCCCCGTAAAACCATACTCTTTGTTTTATAATACCATTTTATGTGTCCTTTAAGCCAAATAGCAAGTTTCCGTTAAGTGTGACAAAATGGTTTTGCAAAATTTAGGGACTATAGATTTAAACTCCGTCCGTCCGACGTTTCTTAACGACTCAACGTTTTGAATTTAAAATTTGGTACCACGTCAAGTTACAGGCGAGGTGAAAAGGAAGACAACCCTGCGAAACTCTGCAGAGGTAGTTCAGGACATATCAGTTGTAGGTTCTTGTTAAGATTCCTATATAGATTTCTACATTACTCCCTCTGTAGTCTTCGCTCTGTGTACATGTCAGGCTTCGTGCACGTTAGTCTGTAGGCACTATATTTTTCGGTCAACAGTTAAATGACTAAGTGGCCACATAGCCATAACTATATGTAGTGTAGTATCTTAGTTATGTAATTGTTAGTAAAACAAAGTCTGACACAATCTGTAGGCAATAAGTGAATACATATTTTGATATATCTGTTATTTTATAATAAATGAGTTTCAAAAGCAAAAACTTATGGCAATGATACTAGGAATCTCGCCAATCAACCAAGCCGTTTTACGTTTTTGCATCACACCTCTGTCATGGTACAAATAACAGGTCAGGCGTTATCAATAGACTGTTTGATTGGATCAGTTTGCTACAAGCTGTACAAATCAGCATGTACTTCAGCGGGCTTGGTGACGTAAATCCGATGTCGTTCAACAATGACAATGGTCAGCTGCTTGTTCAGACAGGCCTGTCGTCGCTTGGCCACTGCAGACTTGGCAACCAAGGGAAACATTACCTGTGTGGTCGTGCTATATAACTGACAGTTTGGTCAGCTTTAGAAACAGTTGTGATCCAGTCTCCATTTGGACAACATTACAGTCTATAGACGAGACTTTTGACTCTAACCCTCAGCCATGGTTAGTATATATTTATGTTTAAATTGCCGTTTGTGTTATGATCTCAAAAAAAAGGCACTGAAGAAAAAACCTTCTCTAATATGTTTAAATGGTACCACGATATACAATGTAAAACGAGGGTTTATTACGAGATCATAGGAAAGATTGTGTATAGCTGGTATTAATCTTCAGTTTATATATATAGTATTAGCGGTAACACATAACTTTAGACATGCATACAGATTTATAGAAGACTAAGGAGCGCGACAATTTCAAAGTAAAATTTGGAATTATGTAAAACATCATGTCCTCTTTAAGTACACAAGTAAAATCAAAATTCCAAACATTTATAAAGTCATATATTTCCCCAAGAGAAAACATCTAAAGTTTTAAAGGATTTAAATGAATTTTTCACACTTCATTTATCTAGTATTCCTCTACATGTTTTTAGCTCGGAAGATTAATAACAAATTGAAGATATTAAAACAAGGGGAGTACAGTTTACCCCCCACTGGCTCTGGTGTGCTGTTCCTTTTCTGCACCGACGTGAAATACTAGTGTTTTAAACCACCAACCGAATATAGAAAAAAACACAGCGTTCGTTAAAGGTTGATTTCATTAGCGGCTAAATTTTTTTGTTCTTAGCGCGAGTGTATCAGCATCCACGTCGGCCAAGCCGGAGTCCAGATCGGAAATGCCTGCTGGGAACTGTACTGTCTGGAACACGGAATCCAGCCGGATGGTCAGATGCCCTCAGACAAAACCATCGGGGGTGGTGACGACTCCTTCAACACCTTTTTCAGTGAGACTGGGGCAGGAAAGCACGTTCCCCGGGCTGTCTTTGTCGACTTAGAGCCAACTGTTGTTGGTAAGTAATTTCGGAATATATGTAAATTTTACGTCCTTACTCCATTTTACTATATGGAGTATGTATAAGCATGTAAATTTAAGACAGTCACAACACTATCATTAAGGTGGTACTCTCGTGCAAAGGAATTTAAATTAATGGCAGAAAGAGTTGGGTTGTATTTCAACTTATCATTTGTAAATCAAAGTGTTTCTCCCATAATTAATTCGATTTTGACCCATTACTCCATTATTCCACGTTCAGACGAAGTCCGTACCGGTACATATCGCCAACTCTTCCACCCGGAACAACTCATCACCGGTAAGGAGGACGCCGCCAACAACTATGCCCGTGGTCATTACACCGTCGGTAAGGAGCTCATCGACTTGGTTCTTGACCGCACCCGAAAACTGGCTGACCAATGTACCGGTCTTCAGGGATTCCTTATCTTCCACAGTTTTGGAGGAGGCACCGGCTCAGGATTTACCTCCCTTCTTATGGAACGTCTCAGCGTGGACTACGGCAAGAAGTCCAAGCTGGAGTTCGCCGTCTACCCAGCACCCCAGGTGTCCACAGCTGTGGTTGAGCCCTACAACTCCATTCTGACAACCCATACCACCCTGGAACACTCCGACTGTGCCTTCATGGTCGACAACGAGGCCATTTACGACATCTGTCGCCGTAACCTTGACATCGAACGTCCCACCTACACCAACCTCAACCGTCTGATTGGTCAGATCGTCAGCTCCATCACGGCTTCTCTCCGATTTGATGGTGCCCTCAATGTGGACTTGACCGAGTTCCAGACCAACCTGGTACCCTACCCCCGTATCCACTTTCCTCTGGCTACCTATGCTCCAGTCATCTCCGCAGAGAAGGCTTACCACGAGCAGTTATCTGTGGCTGAAATCACCAACGCCACATTTGAGCCAGCTAACCAGATGGTGAAATGCGATCCACGTCATGGCAAATACATGGCCTGTTGTATGCTGTACAGAGGTGACGTCGTGCCCAAAGACGTTAACGCCGCCATTGCTACCATCAAGACCAAGAGAACCATCCAGTTTGTGGACTGGTGTCCCACAGGGTTCAAGGTCGGCATTAACTACCAGCCCCCAACTGTTGTACCTGGTGGTGACTTGGCCAAAGTACAGAGAGCCGTGTGTATGTTGAGTAACACGACGGCCATTGCTGAGGCCTGGGCTCGTCTCGACCACAAGTTTGACCTGATGTACGCCAAACGTGCTTTTGTCCACTGGTATGTAGGAGAGGGTATGGAAGAGGGAGAGTTCTCCGAGGCTCGGGAGGATTTGGCCGCTCTGGAGAAGGATTACGAAGAGGTTGGAGTCGACTCTGTGGAAGACGAGGGAGAAGGCGAGGCTGAAGAATACTAGACCTATCCAAAATGTGTTGAAGCTTGACGCCGTGAAAATATACATAAATCAAATATATTCGTGCAATCAACATTAATGTTTTCTGTCTTATATCCTTACCAAGATAACAACAAAACGTTTAGAGTATGGTATTGAATTATATCGTAGCTTTTTCATAGTTCATATAACAGCGGGTTTAAAGAGTCAATATTTCGGTAACGCCTTACATATTTCATCGGTGTTTTACTCAGCATTTCACTTATGATGGGAGGAAACCGGACAGAGCAGTTTGCTGGTAGACCTTCCCACGTACGACCATGGAGGAAGCCAGCATTAGCTGGGCTTGAACTCACAGCGACGGCTTTGGTGAGATGCTCTTGTGTCATTGAGCTGCACTATTACGCTAACCTCTGGGCCACAAAGAGCCACTCTTGCATGTATAGCAGATGTTGTTCACACACGAACTTCTTGCCTTTGCTCCTGTGCACCCAGGATCTCGTTACAATAATCTCGCCATCACCACAGCACAGATTACGTGAGATAAGCTACGCGCATGTGCCCAGCAGACTTTAACTACTGGAACTGTACTTTATAAAATATAAAGTGTAAATAAGTATACTGTTGTAGTTGTCAAATTTCATGAACTCAGTTCCAATCCTTTATTGACATTGTTGAATTGATTGAAAAATGTTCTTATCTAACATCCAATCCTTATTGTCATCAGCTCCGCTTTTTTCTTGTCCAGCCTGATAGCTTAGACTACCAGCTATGTGACAAAGACTAATCCACATATTACTATCTTCACACCACATCAGTATGTTTTTTGCCATAGAGTGACATTCCACTGATTTTGATCCACCCATGGCACTAATATACATAACTGCTGTTGTATTTTCTGATCTGACCTTAATATCCTTTGTGACCATTATGGAACTTTCAAAAGATTTTAAACCAAAATAAACTGCTAACAATTCTTGTGCAGTCCATCCCCCAGTTTTCAGTTTACCCAAAACTGCACCCTGCTGGCATCAGTTGTCAAATTAATATCTGGAGGAACTTTGCTCATTGGGTTTTCGCATTTGTGATATTGTTTATCCACCACCTAATGTCACATTTAGCCTCCGAGGTTTTTTCGTGATTTTCCTTCAGCCCTTTGGTTTTGTCTCTTTCCAAAGTGCGATAATATAAATGACCATACATATTCAACTGCCGGCAATATTGACACTAGGTGCAGTCTTCCGCACTGTAGGGTTCTGATTATTGAGAAGACTGATATATTAAGACTGTATTTTTAATGCTTTTTCTGCTTTCAAACTAACTCTCATGTCTTTTGAGTTTAGGGCAAACTCTAAAAAGTCTATGCTCTGTGTTGGAGCAAGCACAGATTTTTCTTCTAAGTGACCCCTGGTTCCATCTTTTGTGGGCGCCGTCGCGTTGAATAAATTAATATTAATTAGTCAATATGTGTGTAGTTCATATTAATTTTGCATGTTTTTGATGAATTCAGATGCAGGTAATTGCTTGATTTTATATCACTGATACAGATCTAGACTCAAGGAATCTGAAAATTCTTATTAAATATCTGATACATATCAACAATTATCCCCAACTTTTGGGGGAAATCACTCTGCTGATGGCACCCATCTACACACGAGCCTTGTCTTGGTACCGTAGACACACGTAGAAAGGCGCGTGATCTCCAATGATGGCTAACGACGACGACCGTAATGGCATTTCACGGCAGTCGACTCTGTTCCGGGCAATTAAAGTACAAAAAATTTGGTTAAACACACAAATATAGTATGTTTAGGAAGCTTAGATACTGGTCTTTTTAAATCCGTTGTTTGGTAGTTTTCCCGAAATAACCGTTTACAGATACCTGGGTACTGCTATTCCGGGGTTTCCTGTATTCCTGGTTTTCATTCCGGTCATTAGGCCGTCCCGTGTTTGATCTTGTTGCCAGCTTTGTTGGCCTCCGTCATTTCATTTACATATGCTTAGATATATCGTCTCCAAATACCTGGTCTGACGAGGAATTTTTGTCCAAAATGTTCTGTAAATTGGATTCAAGGCGACGGATACGAAGTTCCGAGTCTAAATTGTTATCTGTGCCCGTAGAACATCTGGCACATGGCGTCGGACAAGAAATCTTGCTTTCATCTTCAAACGACCGTCTCTTACTTCCAGCCGAACTGGTTTTTAGAGTTTTCTCACTTGGATGTTCTACTATTCCAGCTTGTTTATCTTTAACTGGGCTTGTATATTTATTAGGTCCAGAGCCTTTGCCCTTTGAGCTACTCGAGTGTTTAGCAGTCACTGAATTTGACCCCGCACAGTTTCTCGTGTTTTCGACATGACGAGCGTCGTTACCACATGCCAATAGGAGATTTAGAAGGTATTAAACGGATTACCGCTTATGTGGAAAAGTCATTTATGGCCATATCCTGATTATTATTTATTTATCTGATTGGTGTTTCACGCCGTATTCAAGAAAATTTCACTTAAACGACGGCGGTCCAGCATTATGGTGTGAGGAAACCGGACAGAGCCAGGGGTAAACCCTCGACCATTCGCAGGTTACTGTAGACCTCTCCTGATTAGGTTCAAGTGTTTGTTGAATTATTACCAACGCTTTGTCCGCAGGCGCAAATATGCGTCTGATCTGATCGGGCAATGCGCTATGCTCGTATGCTGGACACATGCACGTAGCTAATCTCACGTGATGATGTATGATTTGCCTTTAATGAGTAATTTTGTAGCGAGAACCAGTATGTACGCAGAAATACCCAAAGTCATATCGCTCTTTGACGTAATTCGATACTAGATCGACTCATCTGTTGTGAAACTCTGACATGGCTGCACTGGGATTCGACGACTTTAACATCTCTGTCTACAACAAAGGTTATCCAGGTCTTTGACATTGCGTCGAGTCTCCAGAGGAGAATCTTATGGCGCTTTCATTTATTTATCGGCTTTTAATTCTGGCTGTATAGGACGCACACGGGCATATTTCACCAACCCGAAGAAACAAAAGCAAATGGTACTGGAAATACATTTCAAAAAAAAAAAATAAATAAATACGTCTAGTTGTCTGTAGCTAATGGATTCCCTGTCTGGAGTGATCAGTGGTTTAGACTCAGAACTCGACTGTGAACCAGGCCACTTGTCGGCCGTCATCGGAGTAGGCCGTTGACTGGGCCTCTGGTAAAGAGAAAAGCAGGATGCCAGGTAGGTGTAATAGTGACAGTTTATTACATTTATTTGTTCATTAAGATTGAATGAATGATGTCTTGAACAATCTGTTAAATTTAACAGAAAGTCCTTTGTTGGAGAGATGCTACAACACAATTGCCTATTGCAGCAGATTGTTCTGTCGAATATAGCACAAATATTCTGCTAATTCAACATACAGAATGTATGAGGCTTTGGCCGTGGCCGAGATGGTTGGAGTGTTTGCGGCGCAATGACCCAGGAACCTCTCAGCAACGCGATCGCTGCCAGCTCAAGCCCAGCTTATGCTGGCTTCCCCTACGGTCGTGCATTGGAAGGTCTTTAAGTCACCTGCGGATGGCCGTGTGTTTCCCCTGGTTTCCTCTCACCATAATTCTGACCGCCTTCGTGTAACTGAAATATTCTTGAGTACGACGTAAAATACCAATCAAATAAATAAGCAAATAAAACACTTTGCTAGAAGTGTTTAATTTTCAAGCATTTGCATAGACAGTTGTAATAAACTGACAAGAGGCAGGATTTCACCCGACACATGTGATCATTTGCCAACGCACAGGAAGGGACTAATCGGCCCTGCTCTCGTTTAAGTGTCCATTGTGTTTAGTCAAAATATATTGGTTGTGACATTTTTTATTTCTCGTGATTCATTTTCTACCAGTTGAGTTGGCGTAGTTCAAAACCTGGAAATTCGGCTTTTGTGTTGCAGTAAAATAATTTAGGTTTAATATTTGGTCAATTAGGTGGTTAAAACCCTGACAACTCGGGTTTTGTCACATGAGTGTCATGTGGTTAAAACGCTGACGACTCTACTTTCGTCCCATGAGTGTCATGTGGTTACAACGATGATGACTTGGCAATTGTCCGATGATTTTCAGGTGGTTAAACCATGATGACTCGGCCTTTGTACAATAAGTGTCATCTGATTAAAACCATGACGACTCGGCATTTATTCGATGAATGCCATGTGATTAAAACCTTCATGACTCGTTTAGTGTCTGAATAGTGTCATGTGGTTACAACGATGATGACTCGGCAATTGTCCGATGATTTCAGGTGGTTAAAACCTTGATGACTCGTCACTTATCCACTGAGTGTCATGAGGTTAAAATTTGATGACTCGGCGTTTGTCCGATGAGTGTCATGTGGTTAAAATCTTGATGACTTGGCTTTTGTCCAGTGAGTGTCATGTGTTTAATGTGTTTAAAAACCTTGATAACTCGGCATTTGCCCGATGGTGTCATGTGGCTAAAACCTTGGATGACTTGGCTTTTGTGCGATGAGTGTCATGTGGCTAAAACCTTGATTACCCGGCATTTTTTCCAATGGTTTTAACCCTAGTGACTTAATATGGTATATAGTATCTATGGTTAGTGTAATATGGGTCCATCTGGTAAAACCTGTGTGGTGAAATCTGAATTATGTGTTTGCATGTATGACGTGTATTGTCTGTATAATATAATCTATCTGGTAAAAACTGTGTGGTGAAATCTGACTTGTGTGTTTTTGTGTATGACATGTATTTTCTGTATAATATAATCTATCTGGTAAAAACTGTGTGGTGAAATCTGACTTGTGTGTTTGCATGTATGACATGTATCGTCTGTATAATATAATCTATCTGGTAAAACCTGTGTGGTGAAATCTGACTTGTGTGTTTACATGTATGACATGTATTGTCTGTATAATATAATCTATCTGGTAAAACCTGTGTGATGAAATCTGACTTGTGTGTTTGCATGTATGACATGTATCGTCTGTATAATATAATCTATCTGGTAAAACCTGTGTGGTGAAATCTGACTTGTGTGTTTGCATGTATGACATGTATTTTCTGTATAATATAATCTATCTGGTAAAACCTGTGTGGTGAAATCTGACTTGTGTGTTTGCATGTATGACATGTATCGTCTGTATAATATAATCTATCTGGTAAAACCTGTGTGGTGAAATCTGACTTGTGTGTTTGCATGTATGACATGTATCTCTGTATAATATAATCTATCTGGTAAAACCTGTGTGGTGAAATCTGACTTGTGTGTTTGCATGTATGACATGTATCGTCTGTATAATATAATCGACCTGGTAAAACCTGTGTGATGAAATCTGACTTGTGTGTTTGCATGTATGACATGTATCGTCTGTATAATATAATCGACCTGGTAAAACCTGTGTGATGAAATCTGACTTGTGTGTTTGCATGTATGACATGTATCCTCTGTATAATATAATCTATCTGGTAAAACCTGTGTGGTGAAATCTGACTTGTGTGTTTGCATGTATGACATGTATCGTCTGTATAATATAATCGACCTGGTAAAACCTGTGTGGTGAAATCTGACTTGTGTGTTTGCATGTATGACATGTATCGTCTGTATAATATAATCGACCTGGTAAAACCTGTGTGGTGAAATCTGACTTGTGTGTTTGCATGTATGACATGTATCGTCTGTATAATATAATCGACCTGGTAAAACCTGTGTGATGAAATCTGACTTGTGTGTTTGCATGTATGACATGTATCGTCTGTATAATATAATCTATCTGGTAAATCCTGTGTGGTGAAATCTGACTTGTGTGTTTGCATGTATGACATGTATCCTCTGTATAATATAATCTATCTGGTAAAACCTGTGTGGTGAAATCTGACTTGTGTGTTTGCATGTATGACATGCATCCTCTGTATAATATAATCGACCTGGTAAAACCTGTGTGGTGAAATCTGACTTGTGTGTTTGCATGTATGACATGTATCGTCTGTATAATATAATCTATCTGGTAAAACCTGTGTGGTGAAATCTGACTTGTGTGTTTGCATATATGACATGCATCCTCTGTATAATATAATCGACCTGGTAAAACTGTGTGATGAAATCTGACTTGTGTGTTTGCATGTATGACATGTATCCTCTGTATAATATAATCTATCTGGTAAAACCTGTGTGGTGAAATCTGACTTGTGTGTTTGCATGTATGACATGTATTTCTGTATTAGATAATCTATCTGGTAAATCCTGTGTGGTGAAATCTGACTTGTGTGTTTGCATGTATGACATGTATCGTCTGTATTAGATAATCTATCTGGTAAAACCTGTGTGGTGAAATCTGACTTGTGTGTTTGCATGTATGACGTGTATTGTCTGTATTATATAATCTATCTGGTAAAACCTGTGTGGTGAAATTTGACTTGCGTGTTTGCATGTATGGTATGTACTGTACAGGTAGTTTGTGAGACGTGATCTGCGTGGTGGAACCTGCTATGCGTGGTATCCGTGGTTTGTGTGATGTGACCTCTGTGGTGAAATCTTTACTCTGGTGCTATGTGTGGTATGCGTTATTTGTGTTATCTGGCCTGTGTGGTGAAATCTTTAAACTGGTGTTATGTGTGATATTCGTGGTTTGTGTGATGTGACCTCAGTGGTGAAATCTTTATTTGGTGCTATTTGTGGTGTGCATGGTTTACGCAATGCGGCCTGTATTATGAAATCTTTACACTGGTGCTGTGTGTGGCATGCGTGGTTTGCGCGATGTGGCCTGTATTGTGTAATCTTTACACTGGTGGTATGTATGGTGTGCATGGTTTGTGTTATGTGGCCTGTGTGGTGAAATCACTTGTGCTGTGTGTGGTATGCATGGTTTGTGTGATGTGCCCTGTGTGAGGAAATCTTTACACTGGTGCTATGTGTGGTATACATGGTTTATGTGATGTGCCCTGTGTGAGGAAATCTTTACTCTGGTGCTGTGTGTGGTATGTGTGGTATGCATGGTTTGTGTGATGTGACCTGTCTGGTAAAATCTTTACTTTGGTTGCTATGTGTGGCATGCGTAGTTTGTGTGTTATGATCTATGTGGCGAAATCTTTACCCTGGTGCTGTGTGTGGTCTGCGTAGTTTGTGTGATGTGCCCTGTGTGGTGAAATCTTTACCTTGGTGCTATGTGTGGTCTGCGTAGTTTGTGTGATGTGACCTGTGTGAAGAAATCTTTACTCTGGTGCTATGTGTGGCAGGCGTGGTTTGTGGGATGTGACCTCCGTGTGAAATCTTTAAACTGGTGTTATGTGAGGCATGCGTGGTTTGTGTGATGTGACCGCAGTGGTCAAATCTTTATTTGGAGCCATTTGTGGTGTGCATGGTTTGGGCGATATGGCCTGTATTGTGAAATCTTTACACTGGTGCTGTGTGTGATATGCGTGGTTTTTATGATGTGACCTGTGTGGTGAAATCTTTACTTTCGTGCTGTTTATGGTGTGCGTGCTTTGTGTGATGTACCCTGTGTGGTGAAATCTTTACACTGGTGCTATGTGTGGCATGCATGGTTTATGTGATGTGGCCTGTGTGAGGAAATCTTTACTCTGGCCCTTTGTGTGGCATGAGTGGTTTGTGTGATGTGACCTCAGTGGTTAAATCTTTACACTGGTGCTATGTGTGGCATGCATGGTTTATGTTTATGTGATGTGACCTCTGTGGTGAAATCTTTACACTGGTGCTATGTGTGATATACATGGATTGTGTGATGTGGCCTCTGTGGTCAAATCTTTACACTGGTGCTATGTGTGATATACATGGATTGTGTGATGTGGCCTCTGTGGTCAAATCTTTACACTGGTGCTATGTGTGATATACATGGATTGTGTGATGTGGCCTCTGTGGTCAAATCTTTACACTGGTGCTATGTGTGATATACATGGATTGTGTGATGTGGCCTCTGTGGTCAAATCTTTACACTTGTGCTATGTGTGATATACATGGATTGTGTGATGTGGCCTCTGTGGTCAAATCTTTACACTGGTGCTATGTGTGATATACATGGATTGTGTGATGTGGCCTCTGTGGTCAAATCTTTACACTGCTTTGTCTGCTGAGATCTGGCTGATGTGATATAGCTGAATGTGACGTGATCTGTGATATTCGTGGTCTGTTTGCTGTCATTTGTCTGCTGAGATCTGGCTGATGTGATATAGCTGAATGTGACGTGATCTGTGATATTCGTGGTCTGTTTGCTGTCATTTGTCTGCTGAGATCTGGCTGATGTGATATAGCTGAATGTGACGTGATCTGTGATATTCGTGGTCTGTTTGCTGTCATTTGTCTGCTGAGATCTGGCTGATGCTGTGGTCTTAGTGTGTGATATACCTGAATGTGACATTATCTGTCATATTCGCGGTCTGCCTGTGGTGATCTGCTATGATCTCACTTGTGTGATACACTGCGGTATTCGTGTTCTGCTTGATCTTTTTTTCTAGTGTGAGGTTTTTCTTGTGGTTGTTTTTCATCTGTGTCTGACTCAAATGAAGTATGAAGTCAACTGTTTTTGTTATTTTCAGCGATTTTATTGGCCTGGCTGGTACAAGTTGTATTTGTTTTGGGAGAGCCTCAATCAGAACGTGGAATGTTGATAAAAAAATTCAGGAAAACGATCCGCACACCAACAGACAAGTGCTTTACCACTTTACAATTAATGTGACTAGAATGGACATTGAAGAGTCTGTAAATTGCAAGGCTGATTCTGTCGTCATTAAAGACAGCCTAAATACGTCTGTAAAATGGGGTCCAGAGTGCCGGAAATTGCCCAGAGACAAGTTTACTATTCTGTCGTTTGTAGACTATGGCTTGTTCATTATCTTTCGAACAGATTAATCCGTTGAGCACGAGGAGCTTACGTTGGAGATAAGCGGAGATCCCCAAATGCAGAGTACGTCTGTAATTTGATGCACGTTCGAAAGGAACAGACCATCAGATCTGACATCACAAGCACCGTCAACAGAATTCCCGATGGAGTCAGCTGTACGTGGGACCTCCCAGTACACAACTCATCTTTGTTCATGATTACTGTGGAGAAAATGAATATAGAATATTCTGGACCGAGTTGTGTGTACGACAGAATCAAGATTGTTGAAAACGGAAGACAAAGGATGTCTTATGTGGTCGCCAAAGCAAAAAGGCGATAACTGTCAGATCAAACCAAGTGAGCATAAAATTTCATTCTGACCTAGCAGGAAACGAAGAATGCTTTTTGATTACCTACGAGGAGAAGAATGAAACTAACACTGTTCAGGCCGACACACATCCTTTTACCATCGTTTCAACTCAACCGACTTACGAACCTTTGCTACTGGAGAACACTGACTTGCAGGACTGAAGGAATCAAATTTGGACTTTCCGTACTCAGCCGGGCTTTGTCATTGAGCTAGTCTTTTGGAAGCCAGTCGATGAAGCCATTGTTATTTATGATGGCCCTTCACGGTCTTTTGGGACACTGGCCTTTTCGCAGTCTCCAAATACTGTTAATTCTACGGGATTTCACGCTGTACTTGAGATCGTCGCATGGTTAGACAACACGTGGATAACCTCAAACCTCAGCTTCCGCGCTGTTATTGACTTTAACGACCTTAATACCTTATTGCTTACTTCGGCCCGTGCAATTTCTTCGTTGCAGAGAGAAGTTTCATCAATCGTCTCATCTATCTGAAGCTTGTCGTAGATGACGGTTACTATGTACGCCCCACTCTTAGGAAGAGCACGAATATTCTGCGAGTAAGTCCTAATACCAGAGATTGCTCTTTAACAGGCATCGTGCTCGACGATACTTCCCTGCGGTTTCAAAATGCACTCGGCCCCGTCTGTGACATTGTCAACGGTTATGCGGAGAGCGTCCTGTCCAAGTTAGTTGGATCATCAAACAGAATGTATGCAGTGATGTACGATTATTCAGATGAGGGTGAAGGATGGAGATTTGATTGGATCAAGGCCACAGCGTCTAACTGTCCTGGATATCAAGTCACTGAGGCGACATTCCTGTAGCACAAAATATGACATCTTTCAAAATGTCGGCTCGACTAGAAAACGACATCAACACTCTCAGTATTCACACTTATGAAATGTATTTTAAGTGCATGGTCATTATGTTTCTACCAGAGTTAAATGCGTGTAGCGCATTCAAAGTTGTTCTAACAGGTCCTTTAGAATACCGCACATGTTATCAATGGAATCTAGATGAAAAATGATGAGTCCAAGTACGACCGAAATGAAAAGTGTACGGAACTGAAGGTAGTTGGATCAGGGAACCATACAACAACTCAGGTTAAGGCAAAGAAAGCCTACTGGTCAGTGGAAAACGCCTGGATCGAGATAGGAGCTGTTGAGGGAAATATTTGCTACAATGTACCGAAATGTGAAGATGGTAAAGCGGTAGATGTGCTGTAATCACTTCCGTGGAAAAAGAATGTGAGTGGCACATACAGGGACCTTAAAATGACAGTGGTTACTGGGACGTCAATATAGATCTACTGCTTCCGGGGAAAAGAGAATGAAAATGCAGTTATAACACTGACTGAGATCAACCCAGATAAAAAATTTGAAATGGTCTTGAAAGTGAGCCACATAAAAATCGGACAACTTCGCTCATTCGCATTTCACTCTAGATGTAACATGGACCTGAGTATAAAATCCGAGCGAGTTGAGGAACTATTTCTTAGATTTGAGTACAAAAGAGAGAATGTGAATGTTAGCTCTTGGAAGAACTGGCACGATTTGGAGAGCTTCACCATGTTTGGGGATCACAGATATCGCTATGCTTTACACCGGGATAATTTCGGTTGGGATGATGCCAGAAACTCCTGTTAGACTCAAGGGGGCCACTTAGTGAGTATTAACACTGTGGCCGAACGAACTGGAGCCATCGACCAACAGCGCTGTCACGTCGACCACATCAAATGCTATCCACGATATGAAACTTGTATTTTTCATTACGATAAAGACGAAAAGATGACCAACTGCCGAAACGGAGACACTGCGCTGACGTCCAATGCCCCAGTATGTTCAAGTGTTAACGGTCATATTGTATCCCTCGACACAGGGTTTGTGACGGTAAAATAGACTGTATACAGGACGAGGATGGAGAAGCTTGTGATGTGCACACAATTCGAAATGAACTCAAGTGCAAATGGGCCGGCCATGTGTATCCCTAATCATTATATATGCGATGGTGTTAAGCATTGTAAACATGGCGATGACGAGATGCTATGCGACATGAAAGGCAGTGTTTTTCCTGACAATTGCATTTGTCACGGTTACAGTGTTAAGTGTTCTGACCAGAATTATGAAGACATCCCCTATTTTTTGATACCGCTCGAATATTCGCATCCTAGACTTCTCAAATAATATAATGCAACTGAACAATGCGTCCTTTGCGCACTACTATTAGCTGATGTCACTGAACCTTCGTAAAAGCCATATTAGATATTTAGACACAGGCGCCTTCACTGGAGCTCCAAATCTGAAACACTTGGATTTGAGGGAAAATAAATTAGAGGTGCTGAGAGCCATTTATGGGCCTAGAGAAACTCAAAACTATAAAACTGACTGGTAACCCCTTAAAGTGGCTTGAACCCGAAAGTTTCATAGGTTTAGCTGAGATCTACGAGCTAATTCTTAATGGAATGAAGATAAAAAATCTTTCAGACAACACCTTTTCGAGCATGACAAGACTCACAGTACTGAATCTGTCTTATAACGTAATTGATTTCAGAGATGCCAATGTATTTAGCTCAACAGCACAGGTGGATAAACTCGATCTACGGGGTAATCCAATGCTGTCGACTGGAGAGAAACCTTTCCTAAATCTCACAGTTTCTGACATCAGAACCGACTCCTACAGATTTTGTTGTTACATCAATTTCAATACAAAAGAATTGGAATGCCATCCACAAAATGATTTATTTTCCGCATGCTCAAGCCTTTTGGGTGATGACCTCATAATCATTGCAATGTGGTGTGCCGCCTTAATGATTTTATTAGCAATTTGCGCCTGTTGGCTTGGTTTACTTTCTGGAAGGTCGCTGATGCTTCCTCGCTTTTCGCTTTAAACCTAACTTTCTCGCATCTAATCTTTGGTGTTTCCTTTTGGATCATTTGCTTTGTTGACATAGACTATAAAGGCAATTTCCTGGCTAAGGACGTTGTATGGAGGCACAGTTTACCTTGTAAAGCCAATAGGTTTCTTAACTGTCCTTGGATCACACAAGGCAATGTACACTTTGGCGTACATATCGGTAGATAAAGCGAAACGTCTATCATATACAGGGACGCAGATTACCAAACAAATGGCTTGGGGTATTGATGTTTTGGGTTGGCTACTGTGTCTCCTCACAACCATAATACCCTTCACAGCTGCTGGATATTTTGACAACAGCTATTACAGCAGGAATACCCTTTGTTTGCCATTTCATTTCCACGAGATTGTAAGTCCAGACTGGGAAGAAGCCACGGCCGTGAATGTGGCTTTTATTGCCGTGTGCCTTCTTATTATCACTGTCATGAACATATTGCTGTCTCCTGTCGGGGACGTATACAAGGAATACAATTACGAACATTTTGACCCACAGTTGGACACCATTCGCCGGTGTTCTTATTTGCTCAAAAAAAACGTCGTCATCATGTTCGTCATTATGTTTTCCAATTTTGAAACCCTGGTAGGCTCTGAGCTTCCCCTCGATCTCGGATCAACTGTACAGGTTGTGTTCTTACCAATGGCCTCCTCAATTAATCCCATCATATATGGGCTCAATTCGTTCCAGTCTAAGAGATTAGCTAAATATATGCCAAAGAATGCTGGTCATCGCGGGCTACACCCAACAGAAATTTAACAAGGAACTGATATCTCTCAATTTCTTTGACGGCGAACTACAGCTATCAATGAAACACTTGTGACCTGTTCTCTGTCGGTTCAGATTTTTAGCTGTGTTTGTTTGTGACCTGTTCCCTTTCGGTTCAGATTTTCAGCTGTGTTTATTTGTGACCTGTTCCCTATCGGTTCAGATTTTCAGCTCTGTTTATTTGTGACCTGTTCCCTATCGGTTCAGATTTTCAGCTGTGTTTATTTGTGACCTGTTCCCTGTCGGTTCAGATTTTCAGCTGTGTTTATTTGTGACCTGTTCCCTATCGGTTCAGATTTTCAGCAGTGTTTGTTTTTGACCTGTTCCCTGTCGGTTCAGATTTTTAGCTCTGTTTATTTGTGACCTATTCCCTGTTGGTTCAGATTTGATTCTTTGTGACCTATTTACTGTCAAGGATTTATATTGCGTTTGAGTTCTTGTAACCCGTATTGTGTTATGAATCTACGCTAAGGTACTATACTATGAGTACTTGTTACCTACTTTCCGTCAGCGATTTATACTTCAGGTAAAAGTGTAGGAAACTTGGGACCTATTCCTAGTCAAGGACTTACATTTCAGGTACCAAGTACAGGGAACTTGGGACCTATTGCTAGTCAATGATTTATATTTCAGGTAAAGTATAGGGAATTTTGGACCTATTCCAGTCAATGATTTATATTAGGTACAAAGTATAGGGAACTTGGAACCCATTGCTGGTCAAAGATTTATATTTCAGGTAAAGTATAGGGAACATTGGACCTATTCCAGTCAATGATTTATATTAGGTACAAAGTATAGGGAACTTGGAACCCATTGCTGGTCAAAGATTTATATTTCAGGTAAAGTATAGGGAACTTTGCACCTATTCCAGTCAATGATGTGTATTAGGTACAAAGTATAGGGAACTTGGAACCCATTGCTAGTCAATGATTTATATTTCAGGTAATGTATAGGGAACTTTGGACCTATTCCAGTCAATGATTTATATTAGGTACAAAGTATAGGGAACTTGGAACCCATTGCTGGTCAAAGATTTACATTTCAGGTAAAGTATAGGGAATTTTGGACCTATTCCAGTCAATGATTTATATTAGGTACAAAGTATAGGGAACTTGGATCCCATTGCTGGTCAAGGATTTATATTTCAGGTAAAGTATAGGGAACATTGGACCTATTCCAGTGAATGATTTATATTAGGTACAAAGTATAGGGAACTTGGATCCCATTGCTAGTCAATGATTTATATTTCAGGTAAAGTATAGGGAACATTGGACCTATTCCAGTCAATGATTTATATTAGGTACAAAGTATAGGGAACTTGGAACCCATTGCTGGTCAAGGATTTATATTTCAGGTAAAGTATAGGGAACTTTGGACCTATTCCAGTCAATGATTTATATTAGGTACAAAGTATAGGGAACTTGGAACCCATTGCTGGTCAAGGATTTATATTTCAGGTAAAGAATAGGGAACTTGAAACCCATTGCTGGTCAAGGATTTATATTTCAGGTACAAAGT
Organism: Liolophura sinensis; assembly: GCF_032854445.1. Classification (NCBI taxonomy): domain Eukaryota; kingdom Metazoa; phylum Mollusca; class Polyplacophora; order Chitonida; family Chitonidae; genus Liolophura; species Liolophura sinensis. The sequence continues at coordinate 72,128,922 of NC_088300.1, forward strand.
ATAGGGAACTTGGAACCTGTTCCTGGTCAAAGATTTATATTTCGCCTATGAAGTATAGGCAACTTGGGATCTATTCCGAGTCAAGGTTTTATAGTTCAGGCTCTCCGTTTTGAGTACTTACGACCTATTCTCAACAAAGAATTTATATTTCAGGTTGCCAACTTTGAGAATAAAATCAAACCATAGTTCTCCAACCGTAGATAAATATGACCCTTTACCTGTCAGATATTCATAGGTGTGTTGCGTTTTCCAGCTCAGAGAGCGTAACCTTCCCTTCGTGGATTTATGTTGTGGCTCTCAACTATGAGAACGGAAGTGATTTACATTTCAGGTTCCAAGTTTGGGAACTTTTCTTAGTCACTGATGTATATTTCACGTCCAGCTATGAGTTCTTGTTATATGTTTCCTGTCCTATACCCAGTCAAGGAATTATAGAGAAATTCCCTGCTTTGGATACTTAGGACCAATTCCCAATTAAGAATTTATATTCTAGATAACCATGCCTGGAATACTTGAGGCCTGTTCCATTTACCCTTGCCGGGCGAAGAATTCACATTTCAGGTTTTCTTTAATACGGGTTTGCCAGTTTTGAGCATTTACGCCTTATCAAAACCTCGTCGAGGATTCAAAATCCGACTCCCTAGGTGTATGTACTTGTGACCTGTTACATGTCAGAGACTGGGACGCCAGATGTCACAGATTTCAGAGCTTGTCGTCCTACCTCTATGAATGTATAGTACAGTTCACTATCTTTGAGAAACTAAAGGGCCTGTTTCCAGTAAGGGATTTATATTGCGGCTCCCAGTGTTGAGCGCTGTCCCATTCAATGATACATATTGCAGGTTTCCAGTTTGAGTACCTGTGGCCCAAGTTGTACATAGCTTTGAGTATTTATGACCTATTCCCAGTCAAGGATATATCTTTTAGTTGCCAGCTTTGAGTATTTCACAGTGACCTTTCCATGTAGCTATTGCCTGTCAGGGATTCATATATCAGTTCCCAGTTTTGTTATTACGTGTTCGCCTTCCCAGATTTCTGTTGCAGTTCCCAGCTGTGAGTAGTTGTGACATCTTTCCTGTCAGGGATTTATATAGCGGTTCTCAGGCAGGAATTAACACTTCAGGTTTCCAACTTTGAGTACCTGTGTACTGCTGATTTTTGTCTTTATCTTGCGGTTCCCAGTTTTAAGAACTTGTGACATATTCCTTATAGTAGGATTCATATGCTTTTCCGAGCTTTGAGAGCATGGTCTTTCCACGTTATGAATTTTTCTCGATATTTTTACCTGTTCTCTGTCCATGTTTTTTTCCCGGCTGGTCGCCGTCGAATAAGTGAAATATTCTTGAGTGCAAATAGGGTGAAAGCAAACACTATATAAAAAGGTATTGTTGCCCTTACTCCGGAAGCTATCGGAACTTTTCTTCTGTGAGTGAAGAAAAACCCTGGTTTTCGATTTATATTACAAAATTCTTTCTAATTTTCAATGTAGGAGGGAAATGCATTCGTGGACAAAATGGAAAGATTATGTCCCTGTGCCCAGGACATCCTGTTGACCATTTCATGGACGGTGCGTTTTCATTCAACACTCTGCCTCAACTACACTAACGTATAGTGGCAGTATGGTGAACTGTATATGAATGTAAAGAGATGACATTGACGCATGTGAAAGTACGGTAGCCAGTTCGCATCTTACACCCGGTAGTGAAGGTCCATAAGTACACGTGTTGCTTTTACATAGTCCCCCTGCCCCTTTTTTGCCGAAAGCCTGTGTGTGCTTATCGATGTGTTAAACCATCATTCATGTCTTTTGAAAATATAGTATATGCTTTTAAAAAATATATATATGAACGTTCCATTGCATTACATGGCAAATGTTTTACACGCCTTGTCATTTAGTCTGTACATAGTCTATATGAACTATTGATTATAATGTCATTTCTGTGCAGTTGCTAAAGACTAGTACGGTACTAAATGCTTGGTCAGGTATAACATACTAGTAACAATTACTGATTGTATTGCTAATGCATTTTCGGTGCCAGGAAACCATGTTTAAGTTGTTTCTGTTAGGTACATGTGTAATATTCAACGATTGCGGGTTGGTGACAACATTGAACTAATCGACTAGGGCATAGCATTAATAAAATAGTTTTTGATTTTAATGGTTGACTGATTTTGACAGGCGTCTGTCCCTTACTACCCTAAAACATATAATTGGCCCTCTTAATTGTAATTCTTTGCCACCTGTTACATTGTGGTATATAGACGGTGATATTAATGTTGTTGCCCACGTATAATAAAGACGAAATGTGCTACTTACATGTTTTGTGGGAGTTTTTTTGTGTCTTTCTCTCTTTGATTACATTTCACACAATTACAATCAAATGGAGCTCACCCATTGGGTCAGTTTTGGCGCAACATGGAGCTGAAGGAGCTGCTCTCACACGTGACATCAGTTTTGGCGCGAAATGGAGCTCACCCATGGGTCAGTTTTGGCGCGAAATGGAGCTGAAGGAGCTGCTGTAGTGCGTGGCGCGAATGGAGTTCACTCATTGGTCAGTTTTGGCGCGAACGAAATGGGGCTCACCCATGGGTCAATTTTGGCGCCACATCGAGCTACAGGAGCTGCTCTCGAGCGTGACTGGTGTAATGATTTCTTTACAAGTTTTTAATTATAACTGCTACAGAGACACGAGTTCTTCACAAGGTCATAACTGTGGTTTTTAAAAAAATGAGTTATTAACAATTCATTGTAAATTTGGGTTAAGCTGCTCCTTCAGCTCCATTTCGAGCCAAAACTGACTAATGGGTGAGGTCCATTCGCGCTAAAACTGACCAGCGGGTGAGCCCCATTCGTGCCAAAACTGACCCATGGGTGAGCTCCATTTCGCGCCAAAACCAATGGGTGACCACGCGGTTTTTTCGCCTAAATTACGTTGACGTCTGCGCGGATGGGATAAAACTGAGGTGTGTGAGCCGTGAAGCGCCAGACCACGTTCACCCAGAGAGAGACAATACGCTGTCAGGAAACGATTCGCTTCTGCAGGAGGAGGAGGAGAGGCTTCGGCAAAGAAGGAATTTATATGCCGCATTTACCGTACAGCTATAGTATCGTATAGTACGTTTCTGTGGTCATATTCTCTGGATTTGGTGTCTTTTTATGTAAAATTGAATAAAATAATAATTATTAGGCATCATAGATGGCGATGGGTGGCTCCTCCAAGCCACATGTTTAAAGATAGCCTAGGTGTTTTTGCAGAACTTTTTGTACAAAATAACGCTAGACCTGAAGGCCGTCGATTAAAACTGACATATTTATCATACGATGCCGTATTTCGTACCTCAAAATCAGCAATACCATCTGTGAGAGAGAGAATTTCAGACGAAATAACTCTGGGCCGCTTGTTGACACGGTTACAGACGGTGAACAGCCTTTTGGCGTTGTAAGGTTAATCCAAGCCCACCTGTTTAAACGGATTTAGGAAAAATTGAGCAAATAATAATTATTGGACATCACTGATAGCGTTGTATGGCTAATCTAAGCCCGTTTGCCATAATGCTCGCTAGGTCATCGCCCACCGCTATTTGCTTCTGCACATACATGAAAAGGTATGACTCCCGATACCCACAGATAATTGTGTGACATGACAAGCTATTCTATCAGACAATACAGAAGCTAGAGACCACGTAATTTCCCTGGCTGCAAACAGGGTGGGTGAAGAAATCCACCCCGCCAAAAAAAAATATATATATATTACATAGGAAAATGCCTGTTGTTAAATCGATGTCAGCGATAGTGTATTCGTTGGATTTGTGTCATTTTCAGCTTTCCAGATAGCCCAGATATTGTTGCAGAACTCAACATGACGCTAAACCTGAAGGCCGTGGATTAAAACTGACGTATTTATCATGTGCTCTACTATAGTTATAGTATACTCTACTACAGTTATACTGTACTATAGTTATGTTCTACTATAGTCATACTATACTATACCATACCATACCATACCATACCATATACCATACCATACCATACCATACCATACCCTATACCATACCATACCATACCCTATACCATACCATACCATACTATACTATATTATACCATACTATACTATACTATACTATAATTTACTATATTATACTATACTACACATACTATACACATATACTATACACCTGGGGTGTCCGTGTACCACAAGGCGGAGCACAGCTGAGTGTTCTTGGCATATGCGCCGTAAGACAACAAGGTCTCCAAGTAGGCACGGTACGGGTACCTATTGGTGGAAGCGGTGATGAGTTTGTCGTTCAGGGAGACATCGACCTGTTGCCACAGCGAAAGCAGCCACAGATTAGTCGGACTTACACTCTTGCCGGCCTCCACAACCTCTCCCTCCCCGTCGATGATTTTCGTCTTCACGTACAACATGGTGTTGGCCAAGTCCAAGTAAGTGTCACCGTCCGCGTTGGTAATGAGAAATTCCACGGGGCCCCACGTCACTCAGGCTGGCGATGGGACTGTAGGCATCCCAGCGACCTTCTCGAAAGTTGGTTCACTGAACTTTCCATGACTTTCACTCCCCCACGTAACGCAATTTTTACCAACGCTTTCACAGCCGACTTTAACAAGGTGCGCCATTTGGATGGCATGAGCACTGAGCACGAGCAAGCCGTCAACGCGCTGTACAACCGAAAGACCAAAACACAGGTAACCCACCTCCGCCAGCTTGCTTGGTGTAATAGTCGATGTAGGATCGGTACATGGAGGGGTTGTCTACGGCAGTCCTTGCAAAGGTAAAGCGCACCGCTGTCGACAGTGAAGTGTCAATACCACTTTACCGCGTTCAAAAGTGACGGATTGGCGGGGATGTATTCCACGTGTTGGAAGGTAAATCCTCGGCACCGACATGCAGCAGATCCGCCGGCTCCATGAGCCAATCGCACGAGCTGCTTTAGACGCGGGCTGAAACTGAGCCCCAGTTGTTTCTGAAAACGTAGGCTGTATTTCCGCTGCACATCATCGAAACTGAAAGTAAAATATAAGCGTCATGTCCGACATTCGTATACCGTTCGAAGTCCGGAAAGAGCGTTCCAAGTCGATAACCGCAAGATTCATTTCCAAATCAACGTTCAACACTAGTTCCCAAAGAACTAGGTCACCAGTCAAATGCATGGACTGTGGCAGTTGGTGATGAAATGCGTCAAGGTATTGCTGGAGAAGTAGTCGAGCGAGCTGTTCCTGGGCAGCGTCACATAAAACATGTTGGTTAGGTAATCTCCTCCGAGCGGACTGACCGTCTTTCCATCTGGCGCCAGTATTTAATACGGACTCCACTTTAGCGGGGCACAATGACTGGAGACGGACGCAGTCCGAGTCGCCGCTGTTGTCGCCCTTTGGGTCGGCGTGGTGTGGTGGTGGTGGCAGTGGTTTTGGTGGTCGTGGTTTTGGCGGAAGGAGGAGAAGGAGAAGGAGGAAGGAAGGAAGGCGAGAACGGGAGAGCAGAGACCATTATGTGGTGGGGGGTTTTTTCGTCTCGACTGGTGTGTCCATCTTTTCCCGCACCCAATCGCTCCAGCGATTCGTGGTGTGATCGCCCGATGTCGCCCCAAGAGCAGAGCAGCCTTTCACGGTTAAGCGACTGGAACGCTGTCTAAAATCTCCCCCTCGCTCAAACGACCGACGGGCTTGGCGATCGTCGTCGGACTTGGCGGCTGCGCGGCTTGGTATTGATCTTGAAACGCTCGGTACCGTTGAAGGGTGTGGTAATACCGGTGTATTTTCCCATCGTCCGAGAGAGTCGTGTCGTGGAGGATCGATGCCATCTCTTGGTCGAGCGCGTTGAGGGCTTTAACAGTACTGGACATGGGGTACAGGGAGATGGGGTACGGATGTGGTGGCCTCGTGAGAGTGTCTAAGAGCCGCCTCTAGACCAAGGCCATTTTCTTGGTGTGCTTGGCGTGGTGTATTACCTCCCACTAGCTATCCTCTTAACGACGCCACCGAGCTGGAGCCTGCGTGACATCACGGGTGGTTGACGTGGAAACAACTGATTCGGCAGATCATGCGTACGAAGTTTTATGACTTGGGCAGGTAGGCGTGCTGAATCTCCCTGAGGAAAATGTGGTGTGAAGTCGCAGGTGGTCGGGTGTGGCTTGCTTGAAATCCACCAGCAAATACCCATGAGGTTCGGCGGTGGCATCCTCAAACGACAGGCACACGTACTGCGTCCGCCCCGGAGCCATCTGTGTAGCGATGGTGGTAATTTGAGACGCGTCTCGCGGGTTTTTAAACAACACCAATTAGTGTGCGTTCAGACTGATGATGTGATGATCTTTCGTTTTGTTCTGCACGATGTACACCACGATGATATTGCGGTGGTGGCTGCCTTTGATAAAGAGTTTGTTACGCGGTCGTCCGCTTCAGCCATCAAATCGTCCACGACGATCAACGTCCGCTCCCCCGGGTCGAATGCTGACGGGCTGAGCAAACCTTCTTCAAACCGAACATTGGGTAACGTCTTGTACAACGTCTGTCACTCCCCGTAACACCATACAACGCGTTACGGGGATGGATAAATGAGAGCTTGAGCGTGCGTCACCAACCGTTTCACAGACAAGGACTTTCCACACCCAGTCGGTCCGCTGACGATGCAGGTAAACGGATGCTCCAATAGAGTATTCATGAATGGAGAAGCTAGGTGAGTCAGTTCGGATGGTCGTACGGGTGAGGGTGAGGTACAGTGCGGGAGGCCGCTGCGGTCACCGCCGCCGTCACCGTGGGCGGGGAGAGCCTGGTAGACGGTCTGCTACTGCGACTGCTGCTGGTGGTCACCGCGGGTGGGGAGGGCAAGGTAGACGCATTGCTACGCATTGGGTGAAGAATAGACGGGTGTGGAAACGGTGATCGGTACCCAAATGTTGTTAGGGAGCGATGGTCGGTGACGTCGGCGCAATTGGGGTGAACTGGGAAATCCCATAAACTTCAACCGGGGAGTGATGGCTTGGTCCGTGGACGCGTCCTGCTGGACGGTAAATGCCTTGGTGGATAGCAGGGTGGAGGTCAGGTCTTCCCCCGGGGCAGTGCTGTCAAGCCGACGCACGATGTCACTCGGCGACGACGGTGGTGATGGTGGTGGTGACGGCGGCGGCGGCGGCGGCGGCGGGGATGAAGGCTTCCCGGACCAACGGAGAAGCGTCTTGTTCAATTGTCCTTGTATATAGTGAAGGGTCGACTGGTCTTGGAGGAGATGCACGCTGAGTTCCGCGGCCAATCCACCCACTAATACTCCGATGTACAATAGAACTCCGAGCACGGCTGCCACGGTGCCTTTATCTTCGCGCAAGCCTTGTACCCACTGATCCATCCCATGAGGTAGTTCGATAGGGAGTGACAGTTACCCCCGTCATCCTCGGGGGTAACATTTGACGTCCGTGGCCGGCACCCAAGAATTAAACCTGGATGGATAGCCGACCCACTTCGCCCAATAGCACAGTTTTCCTCGGCCACGTTCCCTTTTTAAGATCTTCTCCACCTAATAAAACTTGTCTGCCCCCGCCGTCACCGGTTGCACGTCGGTCTCATAAAACGTCCCGAGCCCCGTTCAAGTCCTCCAGTGTGTACACGACAGGCTGACGAGGGTGGATGCGGACCATACGGGACATATCCTTGCTCCAATTCGGGGGGTACGATTTTGGGAATTTCCCTTTCGCTTTACTTATACGCACGAGATCGCCGGCGCGATAACGGTAGACCGATGGTTTGGAAGTGGGTGGGCCGTACAAGGCTTGACGCACTTTCCTGTTCTGGGTGGTGACTTGGATGGGGGCCCGCGGTATACTCCGGTGATTCACTCGATTGTAGCCGCGGACCAGCGCCGGAAAGGCCTCCAGGTACCCAGTGAAATATTTGTACATGCGTCCTTTCAAATTACGGTTAAAGCATTCTACCACGGATGCTTTGGTAAAAGAAAAACACCCCGTTGTCCTTTAAAAATGCCTGGAGTGGTCTGTTCAGAAACTCTTTGCCCTCGTCCATTTGCAGGTACAGCGGTCGACGTCCGGTCTTGAAAATGCGTTGAAACGCCTCGATCAGACGAGCACCGGTTTTGGTGTGCAGTAGAACCACCCAAGTGTACTTGAAGAGGACATCGATGCGGGTAAGTAGGTAACAGTTGTCGTCGTTCTCTTTGGCAAACCCTGCCATGTCCGCCTGCCACTGACTGTCTTAGCTACCACAACTCGGTTACGAGGGTAATGCCGTCGAGCGGGACGGTGCACCGTGTACGTATCCTGCTGCGCCAGCCAAGCCGACACGCGGGCCCGACTCACTTTGAGTCCACGTTGCCGGGCTGCCTTGAGCAAGGGCTGAACGCCGCTGTATGCCGCTGAACTGTTGGGGTCGTAGTACAATGCATGGAGAGCGGTATCGACCGGGTCTGAGTCTCCGCCCGCGAGCGTTCTCTGACCCCGCTTCCGTCCCTGTGTCCACGAGTTAACTATCTCAAACAGCGGATACATATATATTATCCAGTGAACATGCATTTGTCAACAAAATTCAGGCGCCAAGACCGACCACGTGATCACCCATGGATCAGTTTGGGCGCCCAGGAGCTGAAGGAGCTACGCTCAAGCTGTTCAACTCCCAACCTACCAAGACCGCGTGGTTGCTCATTGGTCCGTCACGCCCGAAGGAGCTGCTCTCGCGCGTAGTGCGAATGGAGTTCACCCATTGGCTAGTTTTGGTCACATGCGCTGACGTCACGCGCATGCGACTAGGGGAGCACGGACTCAACGACACACCTCCATCTCCCACTCCTCAATACGACACGTTTGCATAAGTCTGTTTTATTAACTTGTTAACAACTTGTTCTGTTACGTGGTGAAGAAAAGAAGATTCTTAATAATTTGTTAACTTGTATTGTTTGCATGCATGAAGAAGAGACAAACATAACAACTTGTTAATGCAGTCCTTGTAAACAGACTATGTTTTATTAAATTGTTCATAACTCATTCTTTTAAAAAAACACAGTTGTGACCTTATGAAGAACTCGTGTCTGTACCAGTCATAATTAAGAACTTGTAAAGAAATCATTACACCAGTCACGCGCGAGAGCAGCTTCTTCAGTTCCATTTCGCGCCAAAACTGACCCATGGTGAGCTCCATTTCGCGCCGAAACTGTTGTCACACGCGAGAGCAGCTCCTTTAGCTTCATGTCGCACCTAAACTGACCAATTGGTGAGCTCCATTTCGTTCGCGCCAAAATTGACCAATGGGTGAACTTCATTCACGCCACGCGTGAGAGCAGCTCCTTCAGCTCCATTACGCACCAAAACTGACCCATGGGTGAGCTCACGCGTGACGTCGCGCGCCTGCTGAGGGAGCTGGAGCTGTGCTCATTGGTCCGTTGGCGCGCCTCACGTGACGTCACGCGCAGGCGCCGAGTGGGAGCACGGACAACGATATGCAAATGCCTCCACAAGTCCCTCCACAATACGACATGTTTGCAACATTCTCTACTACTACCGTTCTAAGTTGTAGACATTCTGTCTTGGATCAAAGCTGTTATTACATTACCCTCGCTCTAAGCTGTTGTCATTCTATCCTGGATCTAAGGCGTTGTTACACTACCCTCACTCTAAGCTGTTGTCATTCTATCCTGGATCTAAGCCGTTGTTACACTACCCTCGCTCTAAGCTGTTGTCATTCTATCCTGGATCTAAGCCGTTGTTACACTACCCTCGCTCTAAGCTGCTGTCATTTTATCCTGGATCTAAGCTGCTTTTACACTTCCCTCGCTCCAAGCTGTTGTCATTCTATCCTCAGTCTACATTACCCGTGTAGGCTACTATCACATTATAGATTTAAAATGTTACACACTACTACAGTGTTCTTGGTCTCAGTTCTGATCACCATCCTAAATTTAGGCTAATCGCAGGACTTTATTATTGTCATGCTGTATTAGATCTTACGTAATGTCGCACTAACCTACGCGAGTTTTATTATTATTATTATTTATTTATTTATTTGATTGGTATTTTACGTCACTCAAGAATATTTCACATACACAACAGCCGCCAACATTATCTTAGGAGGAAATCGGACAGGCTCCATGGGGAAAGTCACTGCCACCTGGTAGATCTTCCTATGTACGAATTAAGAGGAAGGCAGCGTGTGCTGGACTTGAACTCACAGCGATTGCATTAGTGAGAGATTCCCCAGTCATTGGCCTATCTTGAGTGCATCTCTATCCTGGACCTCAGCTATAATTACAGAATCCTAGACCTATTTACTTAAACCATTGTTGCTTAATGTCAGACTAAATGAATTTTCACGGCTCATGGGTTTACGAGTGGAGAAATGTGGGAAAGTTTGTCAGTAACTTGCCAAGGTTCCCCGGTTTATCTCGTGCAATTTGGTTTTCTCTACCCGATTACTGACTGTTTTTGTGTGTGTGTGAAAGATTTCTGACTATGGCGTAAAACAACAATCAAGAGCTTCTCAAAATGACATATAAGGGTTAATTACTTAATGTGGGTTAACATGCAAAGGAAAATCGGTGTGGCCTGGTGTAATAGGATTGATACAAAATTAGATGAAGGAAGCTCTGGTGCTAAAATGACTTCAGCTAATATATACTAACAAGGGCCAAAACTGATTAAACTGGCTAACTGAGAGAAGGGGCTTATCACTGCAGATCATGCTAAAACATTTAGGGCGTGTTCAAGTTGGGAAGGTAGTGACCCTTGCTTGTTTATGTTTCTTCTACCCTTAAGCTGACCTAACAATGTTCCCAATCCACACCAAGAGTGAGTAAATGAGGGTTTAGGCGTCACTCGACCCAGGATTAATCCTGGATCTACCGCTCCCGAAGCGGACGCTCTACCAACTGTGCTATACAGGCCACACCAAGAGGATTCGCTCACTTAACAAGGTAGGTGTTACATCACCTTCTGGGATTTAAGTGCGTATGACGGCCCAACGCACTCACATTAAACTGGGTCAACCAAGTACCATTTTCAAAGCCTATGGTATGACCCTACCCGGTCACCAACAGATACACTTTACTTACAAAAGCTAAGGAGCCAAATATGAACAAAGCAAGAGGTGAGCTGAACTGACCACAATCCTCAGGTGTCATTGGAGATCTGGGCCTCGATAGGTCGTATGATTAAAACGCCACCAGGCAAATGATCGTTTGAATCTACCTCTCGCTGTTTCGACTGCGTATTATAAAGCTGAGGTCGATTCCACAAAGCCATTTCTGACATATATCAATTTGTCAGATTTTATATACGATTACTGAGATTACTTTTAGGCCATATAAAATGAAATTTTGACCACCTCATGTCACCCTAAAACAAAAAGTCTTAGTTTAAATATCCAGTATCAAACTCTAACCATTGAAACGAGGTTTTTCAGTTTGATTTGATCAGAAATGGCTTTGTGGACTGTCAGCAACTGGCAACGTGAATAGGATGCCATATCGATAGGCTACGTTTATTACGCGCCACTCACAACCATCGATACATCCTCCAGGTCAAGCAACACCACGTACCAAAGGACATGTCAAACTTCAAACAATAGCAGTTACTAGTCTTCAATCCAGTGATAGTGGCGAATTTTGATCTCAGTTCAACGCTGTTCTTCTCAAACTGACTATTGGGGAGTGTGGATTCATGTAATAAAACTATCAACATCTCACACTTTCAATGGATGCCTCCGAAAAGCAATCAAAAGCCTGGTAAAACCGCGAGGTTTTGACGGCGTTCTGTTCGTCACTTTCCTGTTTGCATTCTCCTAGATGCGTGATCTTTCAGAAAGTAAATGCACCATCTGTCCGAAAAATGACCAATGTACTAAAATTACTGTTGAACTACTCACGATCCATAGCATAGTGCCGTATGTCAGGAAGACTTCAGGCCAATGCCAGATTACCGCATTGCCACATGTAGCAATACTTTCGCCCAGACATCTCCTTGTTCGGAGGAAGGTAACTGGCGCAGCTGGAACACTTACTCCTACTTCCTTCACAAAAATTTTCTTTGGCGGTTCTTGATGGCTGTTCCTTTGATGTTCACATTACGTTTACTGTAACCATTCTTTAAAGATTCTTAAGTAACACATGTATGCATGATTATATTAACTAGTTCAAACGAAATCCGCCAACGCTGAAAACAGGTGCTGAGTTCGTAGCAAAAATCTGAATGTTTTATTCGCCAACAAATGGAACTTACCCTTAAAATGTAAGATGAAAAATACATTATATTTATCCGGTGATACATGCCAGTCACACTGGTAGCCTGATGAGTAATGACTTGTCCAAGCGTAATTTCACTCCAGTTCATCTTCCACTGCCAATTTAATACCGCTGTTCACAATGAGTACATGTCCTCTCCCTCGTGGCTGCAGCAGCTTTGTTCAGTGGCTTTCACTGTGTAAATCGCAACGAACAACAACTTGCCCAAACCCACGGGTTTTAACTAGCAAACAAAGTTAACAGCATTTTCGAACAACCTAAAAACAAATGTATATAATTAATAATAAAAATTGTTCTCATTAGAATACCAAAAGACAATGAAGAATACAATAACCTGTACATGCGTTCTGACGGTTTCTTTTGCATAGTTCTTCAAAAAAAAAAAATCGCAATTTCAATGATGAGAGAAAAATTTTACTCATCAGACGTATGTTTACAACAAAATTGCAATGACAGTAATATCTGAAGGAACGCATTATTAACTCAATCTACGCATTGGTCAAGGAAAACCGACCATTTACCTTATTATAATGAAAATTTAAAGGAAACTAACAAGCACAGAATATAAGCATACAGTGTCACTAAATTCTTAAACAAGCAATCTTTTCCAGCAAAACATATGCAGTCTATAACGGTGGTCAAGTCGTTCGGTTCTTGTGGAGATAAAGATTTCTATCTTTTGTGTCGATTTTCTTTATCTCCGAAAACATGACGCTTTTCTGAGAATTCATATTTGTATAATGCACTGTCTGGGAGTTCGTCATCAATTGAGACGCAAACCCTGCAGGTAATATCTTGATTCTGACAACAAAGAGGGCTTCTAAGGGAGTTAACTGTAAAATGATGTGTCCATGCAATGTGAATGGGATCTATACAGCAAAATATGATCCGCAGCAGTCTGATGTCAATAGGTAAAACTAAAATGAGGTGTAATATTGCAAACATGCCACAGGGACTTTAAAAAAAAAAAATCAAAAAACACATTCTCATAACCTCCTTCACAAATATCTTTGCCAAAGTGATATAGCACAGTGACGGGATTGATAAGAAAAGTCACAAAAAAAACTGACAGTTTTTTGAAAGTGCTGCAAGGTATTTAATCCTGTTCTCTTCAATACCGTGTTAATTCATTGCTGCATTTCAGCTTTCAGTAAAAGCATCATCATAGTGATGTAAAGCTCACGACTACCAAAATAAAACAGGTAAGTGTACTTACTCAAATCAACTACCCTCAGAAAATTCATTCAGCTGCAAAGGAGTAGGGATATCTTAGCACAAAAAAAGGCCTGTGAGTTGAACACTCATGATATGGCAACTGAATAAAGCAACGGAGAGTTTTTAACGTGGAAATGAGAATACATATATATACATCGACACCATACATCTGTAATTCAGATATGATGTCTGCAAGTAGACTAAAAAGCACACTGGAACAGGACACTTGTCTGTAGTTCAGATACCTGAATGAATTAAAGTAAGCTACAACAGGCGTCAACACGACAGGTCTCTTAATTCAGATTAATCTATATTGTTGTAACTGTACTTCAAGTACAAACATGAGCCAGACACGCGTTTCATAACAGGACGTGTGTTTCTGTAGTTCAGACATGTATGTAAGCTCACTACAAGCACAAACATGAACAGGGCAGGTCTCTACTGTTCAGATATCTGTAGACAAGTGATGACAAGTTCAGTCATACTTTCCTTTAAATGTTTTGCAAGAAGTTAAGAATCGACAGAAATCTGCAGGGCTAGTAAACATTAAAACCTGTTAAATGATAGTGATATGCATACTGGACTGCTTGTTAACTGCACTGACAGCTCTGGCACAAGTCTCTTCTATAATTATACCAAACAATAAACCCCAGGTCGACTTTAAATAGCTATATATATATCCATGTTCAAAATTCTTGCTGCTAACACCCATTTCCAAAATCATGCGTTCCAAATATTAATATGTAATGAGTCCGACATAAAAATGTCCCAAACCGTACATTACAAAGTGGTCTCTCATGATGGCATTGGCTCAGAAAATATCCCTTCTGTTATTTCATTTTTAGCTGGTAATATGTATAAATAGGACTTCAATAGAATTCCTCCAAATGACATATGTACATGAATTAAAATGGAATTGCAGAAAAATGATGATCAGGTAGCCAGGATTTTAGGCTCATCCACAATAATAACCTATATATGTACAACAATTATCAGCCAGAACATGCATGGTTCTGAGAAAATATAGTTATCAGATGGTCACTGTGACTGAACTGCCCAGGATGACAATCCTCATCCTGAGAACATTTGCTACCACCAAGCTTGTGCCAAACAGTTCTATAATGTGCGAATATCTATAACCAGACCTCGTCCTGAAGCTGTGGCAGACGCAAGGCTTATACCCAGCAGTTCACAGATCTATACTGTGGGAATATCTGTAACCAGGCCTCCTCCTGAACCCGTGGGCTAACAAGGCTTATACTCAGCAGTTTAAGGTTCTATACTGTGGAAATATCTGTAACCAGGCCTTCTCCTGAACCCATGGGCTAACACAAGGCTTATACTCAGCAGTTCAAGGTGGGAATATCTATTACCAAGTCTTGATCTCGGGCTCCTGGCTGACAATGCTTACACCCAGCAGTTCACAGTTCTATACTATGGGAATATCTATAACCAGGCCTTCTCCTGAACCCGTGGGCTAACAATGTTTACACCCAGCAGTTCAGTTCTATACTATGGGAATATCTATAACCAGGCCTCATACTGCATACGTCCTACCAAGGCTTACACCCAGCAGTTCACGGTTGTATACTGTATGAATATCTATTACCAAGCCTTGTTTTCAGGCTGTTGGCCGACACAAAGCTTATAACCAGCAGTTCACAGTCCTATACTGCGGGAATATCTAAAACCAGGCCTCATACTGAATACGTGCTAACAAGGCTTACACAGAGCCAGAACAAAGCAGTTCACGGTTCTATACTGTGGGAATATCTATCACCAATCCTCCAAACCCTTCCTCATCGCTATCATCAAACATGGGCCTGTCTTTGACTGCAGCAATGTTTGGGTTCTCTACTACCCCATGCTGTACATCTTTGCTTTTCTTAGCTGCACTTTGGGAAACGTTGGCAACTGTCACCTTAGTCTTCACAGTTCTTTTTTTGCCCTTCAGTTGCTTTGTCTTCTTCTCATCATTCAGTCCGTTAACTTCCAAGACATCAAGGCTTGGTCGTTTGATCCTGCGCCCAGTTCGACTGACCTTCCCTACTGCTGCTTGCTTCTCGGATGCACTTTCAGATGGCAGCGATGTGCGTTCAGATGTTGGATTCTCCGTGGATGACTTCTCGCTTTCTTCTGCGGACATCTGGCTATCAGAGTCAGTCACTGTGGATTCCCCGTTCACACTGGCCTGGTCTGCCTCCATATGGTCCTTCACACCTAACGGGTCAACTTTTGTCACAGTGATTTTGGACAACAGGTCTTCATGTTCCCAACAGATCAGTTTCTCATCCTCTGTAGCGAAGATCTTACCATCCAAGTGGCTCTTGCAAAAGGAGTTGGGACACTCGGAGCAGAGTTGTGACGAAGGCTTGCCACAATCATCACAGTGGTGCCATGGACACACCCATTTTCCTGCAACACAAAACAGCTCTACTTAAAGATTGGTAAAACACTGAAAAATGAATATAATAAATTATCAGGTTATATTTGGAGGACGAGCCCATTTTCATACTATTTATTTGATCGGTGTTTTACATCGTACAAGAATATTTCACTTGTATGAAAGCCGCCAGCATTATGGTGGGGAACCCCACGACCATCCACCAGCTGCTGACAGCCCTTCCCGCATATGTCTATAGAGGAAACCACCATGAGCTGAACTCAGCAACCGCATTGGTGAGAGGCTCCTGGGTCACTGCACCGCGCTCCCCACCTTGGCCACCCATTTTCATCTGAAATATCACCTAAAAATAGGAATACATACAATATCAGCACTGCAGAAATGTATTTGACTATTTGTGTGAAGCAATGTCTCATAAGCTTGAAAAAACTGAACTTTATCATAATTTCACAGGCCTACTCGTCAGGGCTCATGGTTGTAAGCTCACTAACTAACAGCTGAGAAGAGTGTTATTCCATCTGCTGCTTTTGTTCAGGCACATTTCTACTCATTTTTAAACTCAATTATCACAAACTTAAGGTTTATCTAACAGAGCAAGAGAAATAGTATCCTCATTTCTGCCACTGAATTCTCCAGCAACTGACGTTACCACAGTTTATACATAAACAGATTAAACAGTTTTAGAGATGCTAGAAAACAACTTTCTGCAAAAGAATGTCAGCATCCAATATACAGTAACTCTGATTTGTTCTGTAGTCATTTTATAGTTCAGCCCACAACATATGTAATACAGGCTTGATGACTTCAAGGCTTTTCCAGGCCAAATTACAAAAATTGCTCTAATTTTCCAGTGTTTTCAAGCCTGGAAAAAATTACTCTCAAACCTGTGTACAGACCCTGAAAGGTTCACCTTTCTTGAAATATTATATTTAACTAGTCGGAAAACAAACATCCATACCATGTGGGGGCTTTGCCAAATTTAGACACTGAAGATGATAGGCCTTGGGACATGCTGATTTGTCACACATAACCAGCTCTCCTCCTTCCCCACAGCGAAAACAGTCATCATCATGTTCTTTCTTCACATCTGTCTTTGGTTTCTTCTTTTTTCGCTTCTTTGTCTCTTTGGCGCGTTTTTCATTGGCTGCAGCTGCAGATGTCTGCAAGTATAAAAGCATTTGGATGTATTCAATAATTTCACGAAAGGTCACTTTGTTGACAGTTTTATGCACCATTGTGTTGTGTGGAAATTCACCAATGAAATATAGGAATTCAATTGGACTTTCTTTCCATTTTTTGACTCCTTCAAAACCCTGACATTGTTTCGCTGTAAAGTATACAATTTATTTAACTGCACCGAGCTGGGAGAACCTGCAGAGGCTTGGGGAGAACCTGCACTGAGCTGCACAGAGCCTGTACTGAGCTGGGGAGAACCTGCAGAGGGTTGAGGAGAACCTGCACAGAGCTGGGAGAACCTGCAGAGGGTTGGGGAGAACATGCAGAGGGTTGGGGAGAACCTGCACATTGCTGGGGAGAACCTGCAGAGGGTTGGGGAGAACCTGCATTGAGCTGGGGAGAGCCTGCAGAGGGTTGGGGAGAACCTGCAGAGGGTTGAAGAGAACCTGCAGAGGGTTGGAGAGAACCTGCACAGAGCTGGGGAGAACCTGCACAGAGCTGGGAGAACCTGCAGAGGGTTGAGGAGAACCTGCACTAAGCTGGGAGAACCTGCACAGAGCTGGGGAGAACCTGCACTGAGCTGGGAAGAACCTGCAGAGGGTTGTGGAGAACCTGCACAGAGCTGGGGAGAACCTGCACTGAGCTGCACAGAACCTGCACTGAGCTGCACAGAACCTGCACAGAGCTGGGGAGAACCTGCAGAGGGTTGGGGAGAACATACAAAGAGCTGGGGAGAACCTGCACAGAGCTTGGGAGAAACTGCACAGAGCTGGGGAGAACCTGCAGAGGGTTGGGGAGAACATACAAAGAGTTGGGGAGAACATACAAAGAGCTGGGGAGAAACTGCACAGAGCTTGGAAGAAACTGCACAGAGCTTGGGGAACCTGCAGAGATCCACAAGGAAGTGGCAGATAGGCTGGGTGAAACTGCCTATTGCTGCAGTTTTCACTGATCAGACTATCATTAAAATGTGTTTTGGGGTAACCCCCATGACCCTCCAAAAGCGGACTATTCCTTTCTTATTACTCTCTCCACATTAACTTCTTAATCTCATTAGCCAGAGTAAAAAAAATTGCCTAATCACCTCTCCTATTTTTCCGATAGATGGATTAGTTTCCTAAAAGCTATAATTCTTCAACCTTTTTGCATGTTTGCAAGGTGTTTATTCAAGTATATTCTGAAGGCATTATTCTGTGTAGACTGATATTTTTTTTGAAGCCCCGAAATTGGCCTACCCAGCCAATGTAGTTTTGCCTCCAAAATTAAATTAAAAATGTGTATAAATTGCACTGAAAGTTGCTCTTTCATATGTGAAAAGGTTGAGAAATTAGGGTAAATATTTTTGTGAACTGTTAAGACTGTGTTGACAAACTATACCTTTGGTCTGACCCCCAGGAATCCACTACAGATTGGTGCCCCACATGCACACACTGTCTTCTCATTACCCAAACAATCCAGGTTGTAGTTGAAAGTAAGCTCAGATTCTGCAACACAAAATGATTTGCACTTAACTGATTAGCACTGTATACTGCAATCAAGAATTTTACATTAACTTCCAGGATAACAATCATATTTATGGGTGGCCGAGAAATAACAATCATATTTATGGGTGGCCGAGAAATAACAATCATATTTATGGGTGGCCGAGATATAACAATCATATTTATGGGTGGCCAAGAAATAACTAGAAATCTGAGGACATAACAAAAGGAGACAGTATTATTTATGCGGGTTGGTTGAGGGAGAATACAGTATACCAACGCATCGAGTGTGGAAATCAAGTCAGCTTGATGGCAATCAATTTTCACACTCACCATGTAAATACTTTGTATCAAGCTCAACCAACCACGAGAATGATTTTATTATCCTGAAAAACTAACTAACTAAAACTGAAAAAAAAAGTTGTACAAAATCTAATTTATATAGAAATACCAATTTGTTGGTCTCATCCTTCATGTATGTATCACTCCAATGCCTTGCAAAGACCTATTTTACATCAGTTTCTTACAGCTATTCCAACAAAATTGTATGTTGGAGGAGTGTTGGTCATTGAACAACTCTTACATCTGAAGCTAGAATTTGTCAAATTGTTACAGTGAAAGGAGAGAGCATGTCAAAGGCCTGGCAAGGTTTAGGCTTTGAGTGAAGGGTGTTTGATATCGTCGACAAATTATTCTGACTCTGAACACGGGTTTTAATGTTCGAATAATACCTCTTTATTGCACACGAACAAAAGATCATTTCATAAAAAATATGCCTGAAGGTGAAAACAAGAAAGCAAGCAGACTGCAAATATAAATGTCCCCTCTTCCCTCCAGAAAAATATAAAAACAGCATGATCAGCCATTGCACAGTATTAAATTATTTTTTTAGGAGATTGAGTGTACTTGTGAGTGTAAGTGAGACGCAGATGAAACAAAAGACATCTTCACAGAGATATCAATAAAAACGCGGACAAATGCATGGAAAGGGATGCCATATATTCATCCACATTCATCACTTCAGATCATTTTCGACACTTTGTAAGCGTTTTAGAATCCTACACATTAGCTTTTACAGACACCTAACATCATATAATCATCAGTCATATATGGTTGGTTGCTTTGTTCCCCAGCAGTATTTCAGCTCATATGACAGCAGCCAGTAAATTATGGCGGGAGAAAACCAGACAGGGCCTGGAGGGAACACATGCTCCTCGGCAAGCTTCACCGACAAAGGCTTACCCACTTAAAGCCAAAGAGAATACAGCACGATTTGGATTCTAGCCTCAACTTCACTGGTGGGAGACTCAAGCAATTGTCAGATGACAACTTGGACACAGAGGGTGCTGTGTAACTTTGAGAATCCTACAATACATGTATGCCGTATAATACCAGAGATACACTCAGCCACAGAGGGTTCTGTGTAACTTTGAGAATCCTACAGTACATGTATGCCATATCATACCAGAGATACACTCGGCCACAGAGGGTCCTGTGTAACTTTGAGAATCCTACAGTACATGTATGGAGTATCATACCAGAGATACACTCGGCCACAGAGGGTCCTGTGTAACTTTGAGAATCCTACAGTACATGTATGGAGTATCATACCAGAGATACACTCGGCCACAGAGGGTCCTGTGTAACTTTGAGAATCCTACAGTACATGTATGCCACATCATACCAGAGATACACTCGGCCACAGAGGGTCCTGTGTAACTTTGAGAATCCTACAGTACATGTATGCCATATCATACCAGAGACGCACTCGGCCACAGAGGGTCCTGTGTAAGTTTGAGAATCCTACAATACATGTATGCAGTATAATACCAGAGATACACTCGGCCACAGAGGGTCCTGTGTAACTTTGAGAATCCTATTTGCATGCCATATTATACCCGAGATACACATATATCCTGCTGTATGGACAAGTGCAGACAACTACTCAAATAATCAAAATGTGACAAAATTATCTAACACTGCATCACCTCAGGTTATCTTGCACAATTGGGAATTAAAGAAACTCTGTGCTTTACTTGTATAAGGCAATGTACTTAGCAATTTGAAAAATGTAGGAAGACCAATTTTTCAAAGATAAAAACAGCAGCATGCTATGCACAATAGCCACTGGTCGGTTCTTTTGTCTCAATTTCAAGTCTTTTCCAAGCTGAACTACAAAAACCACTAACTTTCAAGGCTTTTCAAGGCCTGGAAAGGTTACTTTCAAATTCCAGGCTTTCCAAGGTCTGTCAGGCCAAGATATGCTCAGCACAAATTTAAGAGAGATGGACTGACAAAGAAAGAGATTTCTATATGTCTCTCATTAAGAGATGCGGAGTCAAAGAGCCCATGGTTATGCAAACAGGTTAGGTCAACCCCGTTTTCACAGGTATCAGTGGTGAAATTAAGGTACTATTTAGATTTAACAGTGGTTAAATTTTACATTGGACACTCCAAGTACAGCAAGCACCAGTACTCTTTGGCTGAGTAATCAGGCGGTAGAGCCATAATCTGCGGCACCCGCTTCTATCCCTGTCAATTTGATCAACAAATAAAGTTTTATCAGCCCACTTAACTGATGTAGATGGAATAACATCACTATCTTTTATACTTTTTTTTTTCTATGTCATTTTGCTCGAACAGAAGTCATTCGCCCAATTTTGAATATGCGTAACAACTGCACAAAATGAACGATAAACAAACAGCCCCACTGTCAGGACCCCTTATCTTTGGTTAAAAGACCCCATCCACTGCCCAAACAAGACTAGCACTTACCGGCTGGTATATCCTGGGCAGCAAACAGTCCAACCCTGACTTCTCCGTTGATTGTCCACTTCTGAGTCTCAAGGTTAGGCTGACAGCTGTGGTTCATGAATCGAGACAGGTTACCCTTGGGGCCAGCATCAATTATCCTGAGAAAAAACAAATCAGTTTTCTGACCTATAGATTTTTAATCTGAGAATTCTGACTTTCTCAAGCAATGAAAAACAACTCGCAGAAAAAGACAGCCGCTTTCTCAAAATTTTTGAGTCATATTTCTCGTAATGGTTTACACAAATGACCCTGTTCTGGAGGTATATGTTTCATAAAGACACATGATTTTGGAACCTATATAAGTACACCCACCAGGATCCATTTTCAATAGGCTTCTGGGCCCAAAGTAGATACATTAAAACCTCAAAATGATGAACTCTATAAATGGCACATTCTGTAAATATACACATGTAGTGTTAATAGTATGTAAATCAGTCATCCATGAAGGGCGTACATATACATGTAGTTCTGAAGTATCCAACAACCCTGGTGTGTTACCTGTTCTTGTCAATTGTCAGCATGTAGAAGTTGGTGATGTTTTCTTCATGAGCCTTAACAATTCTTCTCCTGCATTCTTCTTCATCCACCAATTCACCAACGTACTCGTTCACAAACTGACCCTGGTTAATGTAATACACCAGCTGATTTAATACAGTGTTTACTCATTCACAAATTGACCCTGGGCAATGTGGTACACCAGCTGATTTAATACCGTGTTTACTCATTCACAAATTGACCCTGGGTAATGTGGTACACTAGCTGACCTAATACCGTGTTTACTCATTCATAAATTGACCCTGGGTAATGTGGTACACTAGCTGACCTAATACCGTGTTTACTCATTCACAAACTGATCCTGGCTAATGTTATACACCAGCTGATTTAGTAACGCATTTACTCATTCACAAACTGACCCTGGCTAATGTACTACACTAGCAGATTTAGTAACGCATTTACTCATTCACAAACTGACCCTGGGAAATGTGGTACACTAGCTGACCTAATACCGTGTTTACTCATTCACAAACTGACCCTGGCTAATGTTATACACCAGCTGATTTAGTAACGCATTTACTCATTCACAAACTGACCCTGGCTAATGTACTACACTAGCTGATTTAGTAACGCATTTACTCATTCACAAACTGACCCTGGCTAATGTACTACACTAGCTGATTTAGTAACGCATTTACTCATTCACAAACTGACCCTGGGTAATGTGGTACACTAGCTGACCTAATACCGTGTTTACTCATTCACAAACTGACCCTGGCTAATGTTATACACCAGCTGATTTAGTAACGCATTTACTCATTCACAAACTGACCCTGGGTAATGTGGTACACTAGCTGACCTAATACCGTGTTTACTCATTCACAAACTGACCCTGGCTAATGTTATACACCAGCTGATTTAGTAACGCATTTACTCATTCACAAACTGACCCTGGGTAATGTAATACACCAGCTGATTTAGTAACGCATTTACTCATTCACAAACTGACCCTGGGTAATGTAATACACCAGCTGATTTATTACCGTGTATACTCATTCACAACCTGACCCTGATTAATGCCATAAACTAGCTGATTTAGTAACTTATTTACTCATTCCCAAACTGACCCTGGGCAATGTATTACACCAGCTGATTTAATACTGCATTTGTGCTGACACTGAAAGGTGAGATAAGAGACGCGCTCATTTCCCAAGTCTCTACAGACAGTATCTAGAGCATAGCCATGTCCAGAATAGTTTTCACAATTAACAGACGAGTTCATCAACAAGACTTGAAATAATTTAAAGACGGTGTGTGATACGACTGTCGAATTTTCCAGCTACCCACAGTTAAAAGTTACTGTGTTAGGTATATATCTGTTTCTTCCTACACCAGTCAGCCCGTCAAAGTACTATTGAGTGCAGTACACTGCCCTTAACCCGCTGCTTATTTCCAGGCTTGATGAAGGCTTAGCTACACTGGTCTATCAGAATATTCCACCTAGTACTTTGCATGAATGTATGAATATTAAATTTGCACCATCTGTTACTTTTCAAATCACTTACTACAGAATTCTTCAGCTTCAGTGCAAATTTCACTCTCTCATAAAGTGAAAATGGAACCTTACGTTCACTTATATGTATCTAACGATAAATTTCCTCTGCACAGTTTGAAAATGTGCCCTCAGATGAAGACATGGTGCAGTGTGTGTGTATCTACCTTTTTGATATCTACCAACGTTTTGAGTCCCCACCCTCTTCCTGCTGTCCTGAAGGGGGTAGATTTTGGGTACTCTCGTTTCTGGAATCTCTGGTTCATACATTTCTCTCCGGCGGGGCAGACAGCTGGGTGACATTCATACATCAGCATGCGGTTGACACACTCCGAGTCTGGCCCACACGGACTGTCTTGATCTGGTCGACACTCACACCTGGGCAGCTCAGCAAGGTCTGGCTTGTAGATCTGGACATTGCCATATGGCGCATTGACCTGAGAAATACACAATAATCAACCTTCACACATACTCAGGCAGGGCAAAAGCTTTCTGAAATTTGTACATTAACTAGTCTCCATTAGGCTCCTTTCCAAAATAAATGCCTTAAATTTCCCTTCTTGAAACATCTGACATAGTAATGGAAAAATATTCATTGGCGTCAAGAAATTCTTTTTCCCACCCAGTTATTGGAGTACAAGATTGAAAGTGGAGCATCATACTTTCCCCCCAACACTCATAAGGACTCTTTCTGATGCTTATTTTTAACAAAAAATTGCATTTAAATGACAAGCAGGTTGCAATGTGATAGAGCTTAACTGGAAAAAAAAAAACAATACAAAACATTGAAACATTGATGTGGTGTTATTTGTCTTATTACCTCGTCATTGAATTCTGCAAGTCAGTATCACAAAACACATCATGCAACAGTGGTTTGCCTGTATTTATTTGAGATTCATTGCACTTGAACGCTATGAAGAACACTTTTACAGAAATATCTCCTATTAACCCACTTTAAGCCATGAACATATATGATTTCATCATGTTTGACAACGATCTCTTCCTTCATGGGAGACTGGCTTATTGAAAGGAAAAAATGCACGTCAAACTTCAACTTTTCCATCCTTTCCACATGAATGAAAAAAAATAGTCATTTCACTTCCTACGTCACTTTTAAAATGAACGAAGGCGTAATTTGGTGTCTACTTTGAGTCATTCAGTGGAAGGTATTCCTCTCAATAAATCTGCAAGGATGGTGTCTTACCATATCATATCACAGAACAAATGAATGAATCCAAGCAAAAAACAGCAGCAGTCTTACAAAAGCCTAAAATGTAGTACTGTAGCAAAATTTTTTAAGAACTTTAGTAACTGTTGAACCGTGGAAAAAAAAAAAGAACACTCTACGAGTTTGTTATCCAATTAAGCTGGTGACCATCAAGTTCAGAAATCCACACCTACCTTTATAAGTTTGAATGGAGCAGGTTTCTTTTCATTTTTCTCTACATCCTGCTGAGCTTTATTTTCCTTGGCAGCCTTCCAGATTCTGAATGCCTTTATTCCCTGCACTATAGCTGCAAACAGAGCAGGCAAATGGTGCAACAGCATTGTGATGGAAGGTAAACAGTATTTTCTTGGCAATGTAGAAAAAAACAATAACATCAGCCAATAACAGCCATGTAAATGTTGGTCATAATGATGTTTTTTCCTCCAATCTGTAGCTAATTACAGTGTTGAAGGGCACTATCCTGTACTTCACATTTTAGTGATTTATCTGATTGGTGTCTTAGGCCCTACTCAAGAATATTTCACTTATAAGACTGTAGCCAGCATTATGGTGGGAGGAAATCAGGCATACCTCACCTGCCATGTCAGTCTTGAAAGTACCTTTACTTTTTTACCTTTTGGGAAGGGCGTATCTGACACAGTAACACCCCCTCACGTAAAGCTAAAAGTTATCCAACTAAAGTTTGAATCCAACTTTCTGTCAACAGTACCCTTATCAAACAATTGTGATGCAGGCCTCATATCTATATCTCGCAAAGAAGCGAAGTAAAGCTCTACTGATAATAACCAGTCTATTGCCAGAGTACACACCTATGTGTACCTTGACATTTTTTTCATGTACACATAGCACATAAGACAGGAATATTTGATGAATAAAATGATGGTCTTTGCAAACACAAACCTTTCCTGAACACAACAGCTAAGTTCTTATTGCCCGATGACTCCTTGGAAGACTTGTCCCCTTCTTGGAAAAGAAATACCCTAAAAACAAAATTTGATTGCTGTTTACTTTACCTATACTCTAAATTTTCACTTTACGCCACTGACTTTTACAGGTGGAGGAAACCTGAGTACTCAGGGTATACTGACAACCTTTGACAAAATACTGATGAACTTTCCAAAATGCAGCATACATCCAGCATACGAAGTTGAACAACTTTGCAGAACTGTGCAAAAGGCCACATAAAGGAAGTTGTTTGTTTCTTGTTACCAAGGCAATGTAAACAAGAGCCAGAAATCTAGAAACTGACAGTTGAAGGCCAGGATGAAACCCAAACATGCTTTTCCTTGTCGTTTAGAGCTGGGTACAAATCAAAGTGATTTATATGTTTTCATTCAAACTTACATTTCACCTCAAATCACACATAATTTGTTATAACAATATTTCACAATGGATCTTGATCAGCTCACCTGAACATTAATAAATAGTTAAAACAATATTTTCTCTGGATGGGATATACCCTGGTAAGCAGTAACTGTTCAGTCTACATATTTCTTAGAGGCAAAGAAAACACAAAATTGAAGTAGATTGTAGATGGAAGACGATCAAACACTGTCCAGAAAAATAGGTCCATTTATTTTTTTCAGAATTTTGTTCAAATTCTTTTTTTTCTGGAAATTGCTCATAGAATATTGGTCGCTACTCTCTCTGACCACATTTGTCAAGTGGCATCATATCAGGTTTTTCTTCACACACAATCCCTGCCAATACACACAGCTATAAGTGCAATCGCCAAATGTAAGTTGAAATAAACTTTCATAAGCATAAAGTATAGATGTCACATCACTGGTATCTATTGGATCACAACAGACCAACGTACAATTTAATGTTTTTACTTGGCAGGGAAACTTCTGAAGAAAATAAATTCAACCATTTTCCCAGACAGTGTTTAATGGTCTTTCATCTGACATATACTTGTTCTAGTTTTCTTTACATTTAGCAGCCCTGAAGCCTACCCTTGGCCTCCTTCACCCACCTGCCCTGGTGGATCCAGTAATACTCATCCGAGCCGAAGAAGCGTACCGGAAACTGCCCAACCTGGTGCTTCAACTCCTGGATGTTTTTAGGCACATTTCGGGGGTGACAGATTTCCCCTGGCCACCACCTAAACTTACCAGGCAGACAAAAGAACAAACAGATAAATGTCAACAAAATTTTTCAGACAAAGGACAAGAAATGTATTCCATGGATAACTTGACATTTGTCTACTTGATTGTTGAACCAGTCTGAGAGTGAATCACTACTGAATCACGACTGAAATTCTGACTGATTTTTGTTTATTTTAACAGCTGGTTTTGAAAGCATTTCTTTACTGTTTGTTACTTATTTTGGATCTTATCATCCTCACGTAGAAAGACAACTATTTCCAATTTCTCACATTAAACCTGCTAAACATTCATTCATTTTCAAATTCCCAACACAAAGCTACTGAAATCAAACTGACAGATTCACCTATAGTTTCCCAGCTTGATCCAGATTATGTCCCCGTACAATGGTCGTTTTCCAGAGGTACAGTCTGAGCAGTACCAGCTCCCTTCTGGCCTCTGTATACGCAGACACTCCTCGTGGAAGGCCGCTGGACACGACTCACAACACAAAAGAGTTCCTCCTGCCATGACAACAACAACAACTCCTCCATGAACACCTACCAACAACAACTAACAAACTCCACGTTTATTTTTAACATGACTTGAAATGATAACAAAAGTTTGGTAAGCTTTAGTACAGATAAATTAAGATATCATATCCATCAAATTAGCCGATGGCAAAAGTACTAAATAGGTTTTCTGATTGCTTCTTAATGAAGTAAATTTTTATTTGAAACTAGGTCGGTAATTTGGGGCTAATAACACGAGCTCCTACAATGAAACATGTTTAAATACTACCACATTTGATAAATTTGTAGGAACATGTAACAAAAAACAAAAAAAAAAAACAACCAGAAACAGAAAAAGCAATAACCTGACCATCTAGTGCACAGAGCCCTGCAGATACATGCTCCATTAGAGCATGGTCAAAAGATTACATACAAACATTGTTCTGCTGAAAACATGAAAAGCTTGACGTGCATACTATCACAGCAAAACTGTATAAAGTCCACACCAGTGTTGTCACACGCTGCTGCCTATGGTACATCTACACACAAGCACGACAGACTAAGATAATAGGTTTGTAATGGCCTCACCCTCACTCTCACCATTATTGCAGACAAAGCACCAGCTAACATTGACATGGGTGTGATGCGAACGGCCTCTTTTAACCTGTCCTTTTTTGACAGGTTTGAAATGTTTACTACAAATAATGTTACATCCTGGGAGATGTTTGCTGCCAGCTGCTATGCAGAAATCCCCTACGTGATACGCTACTGGGCACCGGACACACCGGAACATGCGACCTGCAAAAGAAACATTATTAATGTTAATATCATTAAGAATGACAAATGCTTCTCCTCTACTTTATCATTATGTCCATATCCTGTCAATGTTTCCTTCGAGATTACAAAGAGCTAGGCCTGAGTGGGACTGACCTGTTACTCTTGTAGGACAGATACCCTAACCACTCATTTATCCCTGTGGACAGCTTTTTCTGTAAGATACATCAATTGCCTTTATCTTATAAATTCACATGAAAAAGTGCCTGTGTTAGAAGTCAAAATACTACTTTTGGTGATCAACCTCTGGATGTTTCTAAGATAGACAGAACTCTTAAGAATCAAAATGAACTTAGCCATTGTTGAAATGTTAGGGGGGGGGGGAGGGGATGAATAAAATTTCCCTTATGACATGGTCGTCAGTTTTATTTAGTACTTAGAGGTGACAGGCAGACCTTCCCACATACAACCAGATAAGAAGCCAGCATGAGCTAGACTTGAAATGAGAGCGACTGCATTGGCTCCCGAGTCATTGAGCTGCATGTGCATGCTGAACACTACCCCCCAGAGGCCCCGCTAACTTATAAGAAAGAAACAAAACATGGAGAGCAAAGTTGATTTGTCTACTTCACTATTTTCCATGTCTTATTACGTACTGTTGTACACCATTCTCAAAAATGTTGCCTATGAGCATACCTACAGACATGCATGATGAGGAGGAAATAGGAGAGCCCATGCTAAACCATCAACCTTGTCAAGTTACAGGCAAACTTTGCCCATGAACATACCCCTACAGACATGCACACCAAACAGTTGGAAGACAAAGTGTCTTCAACAAACGTAAGACTGCGCCAACAGTTTCTAAACTTTGACACATGACTTACAATACTAACACCATGTTTACCTTTGGAAGCTTTAATACTTTTTGGGTGGTCTGTGGCACAGGTAGCACACACATGCAGAGGACAGATAAAGCCTTTAGATTCAGTCCGTGTGAATAGCAGTCCTTTCACACAGTCCTCATGGTAGAAGCGACCGCAGTGTGGGGCAGCACATCGCTCTATATCACCTGAGCTAGTCTTACAGCTGAAGCAACTGTGGATGCCTAAATACAACAAAAAACAAAAAACCTCTACAGTCTACTCATGCACAAAGAATATTCCAACACAAGCTATTCCAACACAATAGGAGTCAAATAGAAGACTTCACTGAAATCTTAAAGAGTAAACTTGATATAGTTTTTAATGATCTTTCACCAATGCTTAATTAGCTGGTTTGGGGATATTCCTTCACATTAAATCAGGTCTTAATATAAAGAATTTTCACAAAATGTCATGCATACGAATCATGTTAGCTGGACACACCTGAGGTGCACTCTGTGCACTTCACTGGAGAGCTGGAAGCATGTTCCAGCCCTAGACAATCAGTGTGGAATGATCCTCCGCATGGCCCTTCACAGCTCACCAGGTTGTCTCCCTTTTCACACTTCCAGCACACATTCTCCTTTTTGTTGGGGTAGGCCGAGGATAACCGGCTGATGGCTAGGGGGCGCTCCTCCCCATCCTCCATCGGAGGCAGCACGCTAGATTCCATCTACACATACACATTGGGCACACTCTCAGGTTTTGCATGGAGCTGATCACATGTTAAAGGATACATGAAAGACTTGTTTTTCATCTTAACATGGAGTTCATAATCTGGCAAAAAAGTACAAGAAAGCTTTGCTTTCTTCTTGGGGTGTAAAAATTGCTTTAAACTAGTGGTCCCCAGTGGTCAAACCAGAAATTAAATATCTTGCTTTGGTAATGCCAACAGTAACAGCTGTCAAAAGAACTTTGTTGAGGGAGGCTCTGGAGGGCAGTAAGCTGGTCATGCCCTCTCAGTATGTTCACATGTTCATCAATCACATTTCCGCATATTCCTGACCATTGATATGCATAAAATAGGTGTTATTTTATAAAATATGCCTCAAAATTGAAAAAAAAAAAAAATCTCATTGTTTTGGGTATATCTTTCTTCGTTTTCCTTAAGTTTTACTCTTAAATTTATTAGTACCTTTTCATGTATCAATGTAAAATATGTCAACGACCCTATCAAATATTTGAATATTAATGTAATATCTGAAAATCAGGATTGAAACAACCAGGTATCCTGTTCCATTACATGACAGCTGATAACTTTCTGGTTGCGAAGAGGTGCCACATAGATGAATGCTGTGTGCTTCACCAACATGAAATTAATCTGGTGGCTGCCTGAATCTTCTAAAACAACATTTCTTTCATGTTCCTTTAATAATACTCAATAATACTTTTTGTCAACAAAAAACAATGATCTTAAGGAAGTACTGATTCGTCTAAGGAAGCCACACAATCATTTCTGCAGACTTATGATTGCTGTCCGGAGAACTGATGACCATAAATGGTTAATTGAAATCTTACCAGAGTTTCCACACCAGAATCAGAGTCTGTTTCCGTAGTCTGTGCCGTTTTCTTTGATTGCCTTCTTTTCTTGGCTTCTGGTTTGGGCTGAGCATTTCCCTTCGACTTCTACAACCAAAGTAATCAGAGTAACTGAATTTCATTCTATTTTTTATATTCAATATTATAAAAGTAAGAAATTCGCAGAAGACAAATTCTCCGAATAGCCCTTTTTCTTTTCAAACTTAAGTACCCTATTTTAACCTTTTCACCCACCACTGCAACCAATATTCTGAAACATTCTGAGAGAACTATGCGCTATAGATACATAATTTACCCTGTTCTGTGAAGTTTGCATCTTTAGCAACATTGTTATCATAATCGTCCGCATAAATTCCACCGAAAAAAGCGATTTAAAGGTAGAAAAGGTTGAAGATTTACTCTAGGCAA
Organism: Liolophura sinensis; assembly: GCF_032854445.1. Taxonomy (NCBI): domain Eukaryota; kingdom Metazoa; phylum Mollusca; class Polyplacophora; order Chitonida; family Chitonidae; genus Liolophura; species Liolophura sinensis. Next base: position 72,159,778 of record NC_088300.1, read on the forward strand.
GCATCCAACATCATTTATCAGGTAGTGACATATCAGCTGGTTGCTGTCACCTGTTTGTGTTTGAAGAGCTGCCTGATGGGACACCAGGCATAATACAACCACAGTAAACCAACACCAACCAAGGCCTGTCCAGATATACGTGTACAAATCAGACAATGTTTATTATCTAGAGTACACTTTGTAGTCCTGTTTTAAACCACGGTATGCTGATTCATGGACAACTCGCATTGGTGCACTTGCCTTTGCCTGATCTGCTGAGCTTCTCCCATCAGAAGCCTCTGGTTCAGGGGATGCCCTTGGGGAAAGCCGTTTAGGGGTGTCAGATGACTGTGGGGAGGATGGGGGCAGGTCAGTACGCTCCTTGGTGTGCTCAGATGAGGCCTGATGGTGAAAATGTAAACAAAACCTATGTTTCTTTAACATCACTTTCAATATTATTTCAGTCATATCACGACGGTGTCTGCCTCTCTAAAATGCTGAAGAAATCAGAGTGTTCCATCCAGTCATGGATACTGGGCCGGCAAGAACTTGGCCTATACCTCTTACACTGAACACCAAGGCAGTACCATGATTACCAGTGTTTAAGTCTCCGGTAGGACTTAATTTGGGACTGAACCATGTATCTACCATTTACGAGGCACACAAGCTTGGCAATACTGTGTAGCCAAGCATGTAGCATAATGATAAACTGAGGTATTTATTAGTAAGGGCTGCCATGTTGGTTTTCAAGTAAATGTGGAAACTAACAGGTAAGCAGCTACTTTAACTATAATAAAAAGTAACTTATGAGAATAAATGACAAAAAAACCCTTGACTAAAGTAAAAGAAAAAAAAGGATAAGTCTCATTGCCTGTGAATCCATTGCAGAAAATTCCAAATTTCACTGAACATGTCAAAAGCTCTGAAGTATGTACATTTCTTTTGTAACTTATTGGTGCAAGGTTTTTTTTGACATTTTAGATGAACAACTCTTCCTCGTGACCCCCAAGATCTTACATTTGGAGTTTTCTTGCCAGGAGAAGACAGCTTTTTGATTTCTTCTGCTTCAAGTTTCTTCTGGGAGGGTTTGATGACACGCCCTGAACGCTTTGTCGAGTTTCCATCTGAAAAAAAAAGAAAAAGAAATTCAAACTCAACTTTAGTTTAACTTCGAAAATAATATGAACTTTATTGAACCTGATTACAAGTGAAGATTGTAAGAAACAAGACATATTAGGTCATGTTCAACTGATATTGTGTTTGTTATACATTGCTTAGCCTTTTTACACATAATTTTCAGACAAATATGAATGAATCTACACTGAAAATCTGCAAAACCCAAAAATTGCAACAGCCATTTATATTAGTCTGTCGGATTATAGATTTTCATTGCTGGCTATGTATGTAGTAGATGTCCAGAATTTTAGGCGTATTGTACCAATATAAAGTTAATATTTGATAAAATGCCCTTCTGTTTACGTTTGCCACACAGGTTTGAACCACTAGCATCTAAATGTTGGAGACAAGAAACAGAAATTCAACTTCTTAATTCCTCAGCAGATTTAGCTTTAATTTCATCATTGTAATCTTATGAATTTAGAGACTGATCAAAAGCGTATGCCTGAATTGGTTCACCATCTTATATCTAAGCAGGTTTCAGGGTTCTTATTATCATTAACACCATACTGATAATGCCCAGGCAATCCATCTTGTCAAATAACACAGCCAAATAATCCTCATGTTATATTTTTCACTTGCTCAGTGTTTTCGGTTGTAGAAGCATTGAAGTGAAGGAAGAAAGAATCAGTAGAAAAATCGCTACAAACTGTATTCAAAACTGGTCTCATTTTTTAAAATTGTTTAAAATTTGTAGACACATGCTTTAAATTCTATAGTGGACTTAACAAACAATAAGTATAATGTTGGATGCCAGTGTTGTGAAACACTTACTATAAATGACCATAAATTTCGTCCATGAGCAACTTGCCCATATTTCCTGATTCTACGAGTTCTACTGAGTTTGCTTGGAACATGGGATGACCTTCTAGTGGAAAATTGCAAATTTCAGCTCCAAAAATATTTTGTGACATTTATTTACCTCTATAAATAAAATTTGTGTGGAAAATGTTTTGTTATTTATGGTATGTTATTTTCACCTTTGGGCAAAATTCCTGTCTTTTACTTTATGTCAACTGATCACATGCACAAGAGGAACAGGTACACTGTATGCCAACATTAACCATGATGTGACTGTGACTGTTCAAGGCACACTGGTTTCAATGGTCAGGAAATGACATCGTGTATATGTAGAGTAGGTTTTTGTGCTTTCAGGTTGTTCTAGGCACACAATTTCGACTAACCGTTTCAAACACAACATGCATGTATTTGGTTACTGACTAAAGTTTTCAGTCTTGGATATTAGTCAGATGTGGAAGTAGGGAGGAAGCAAATTCGGCCTTAAGAGTGTTCAATTTTGAATGTTTATTTTTTCATTCAATGTTGGAGACAAAAAGGAATAAACCAGCCTCTTTCAGTAGAGGAACATCTTTTCATACTTCATAAATCATCAAAATGCATCCACTGATTTCCTACTGGGAGAGTTATGGCTCTTTGTTCATAAACTGTCAAGAATGCAAATGGAGAAATTAACATCTTTCAGTTATTTTTAGATAGTAATCAGATGTATTTATATTTACTAATTTAACCGTAGAACCACCACAAAGCATTTAGACAGTTTTACTTTATGAAATGGCTTAGTTACCTTTTGTTGTAGACTGCTTACGGTAGCCAGCTTAACAAGCCTTAGCTGACTAACCAATCTTAGATGTTACAAAGTCAAGCCTATGGAGGTTCCTGCACTGCCAAATTGTTCAGGGAACACCGCTGGTTACGAGATCCGGGAATACTGATGGTTACATGTTGACAAAATTAATACAGACGTATGCAGTCCTGCAAACCCCCTCTCAAGCCAACACAAAAATAACTGGAGATTTTGAGCTGCAACAAGGGTTAGTCAACCTAACATCCCATTTCTGGATGGCCTCACAGAATCATGATGGAGTCTTTTCAACAACGGCCATATTGCCACTGAGTTATGCATCAGAAAAAAAATCTTAAACTAACTGATTCTTGTTGCCCTAGTCCTGTTCTGATTTGTCTACTGGCCATTGTGGCTGGTGGCTAGGAGTCCCTTTCTCACTACATCACATATAAATAATGAAAATTTGAGAAAAAGTCTACAATGTTGAATACCTCAAAGCCGTATGCATCAGCGGATTTGGAGCTAAAGCAGCTATTAAATGTGAACAAGAGTTCAGATGAACACAACATACACCCCAACAAATGCATTTGTTTGAAATGTAGAAAATACCAGCAGCACTGTGGTGTGTATAACCCCTGAGCGGAGTCTTCATGGGTGTTCATGATAGGTATGTGGTAACCATGACAACTGCGCAAGTATACAAATGTGTATTTTTTTTATAGTAAATATAAGAAAAACAGCTACCTCATTACCATAAAAACCGCAAAAACAGACAAATGTGAGTTGTGACACCTCGTCATCTGTGTATCCATATATCCACCAAAATTAAAACTCTGTGGAAAACTGTTGGAGTTATATCTCAGACATGAAATCATAGCTATATAGTATACATAGGAAAATGGCAATCTGGTAACCATGACACCTGTGGAGATGAACAAACGTGGGTTGCGACATATCGTCATCTGTGTATGTATGTATCCACCAAAAATTAAAACAGAGTTATATCCAGGACACCAAATCTTATCTATTTGTACAGTATATATGGGGAAACTCGCGATCTGGTAACCATGACAACCACAGAAATGAACAAATCTGTCATGTATGTATCCACCAAAAATGAAACCTATGTTGAAAACTGTTGGAGTTATAGCCCGGGCAGGAATCTTGATGGTCGGATAGACGCATAAAATTGCTAGGACACAATGCGCTACACCTATTGGCGAGGGCATATAATGAATGAAGGATGGCGTAACGCAATATTGCAGCTACACAGTGACCAAAAGTATACAGTGAAAAGTATAGTCTAAACATCTGGCTATGACATTGATTCAGAGTTTCATTAAATGTTATGTACATACTGTTTACACAACTGAAGATTATTAAAAACAAGGACAAGAAGGGACAGGATCATGATACTGTGGTCTGAAAATAAATGGATGTGAGAATGCATCACCGACTCTCTACAGCTGAGCATGTGCGACAGTGTCTTACAAATAGAAAACAGTATCAATCCACAAATAACCCTCAGTGCAGGAATTACTTGGTCAAACAACAGGACATATCTTTCTTCATCCTTTAAACCAAAACTTATTTTATTTCAATTTATTTAATTTCAAGTGCAAGCTCAGCAGAATGTCTGGTTGTACGAGACAGTCTGACCTGTGATGGCCTGGATCTACAACATGCCAAACAATATCCAAAAGATGTTAGTGTAAACTGGCAACATTATACATGCATTTATCAACTATATCTACAGTGTCTAAGCTTTTACATGTATGTATCCTCACCCTACAGGTTTTTATCAACGGATAAACTAGGCAATCCCACTTTTTATTGCAGCCTGCAATTGAATTACATTTTCAAACCGAAGTACTGGTACTACTTTTACATTAGGATGCACTCATTATCAAGACTATACAACGGCGGCCATTACTGTGGGAGGAAACCAGGCGGAGGGAAACGCGCAACCATCTGCAGGTATTATCCATGTATGTAAAGCTCTCTTCCTACACTTCTGGAGACATTGTGCAAGTCTAGACACCTAATAAGGAAAAAAATCTGAACATCACTCAGGCCTGCTGGTAGGCATTAATGAAAGATAGGCGTAGCTAACATTAACCTGATGTATTACAGGTCTTGAAATTTAACGATAAAGGTGAAGTGTAACATTTTCCTCAAAATGTGTTGTTTATGGTTTAAGACTGTGAAACTTATTAAGTATTTTTTATTCACATGTTTACAACTCTCCACTGGAACATACAGAAAATGTTTCCTTTTTTCACTCTTTCCTTTTACAATGTCAGGACATCATTGGTGGTACTGGTAATCAATGTTTCCTCAAAGATGTGGAAGACTTTCTGGTGTTGTTGAGTGTTAAATGAAAAAGGGCCACCTGGACAACAATGTTCTAAAATAGAATGGAACTAGCCACAGCTTTCTGAACACATCACCCAATCTAGAAAAGCAAAGTTTATTTCTGTCCAAATATAAGCTACAGACTGTATATATCTGTACAAAATAATAGAAAACGAGACACTCATTACTTTGATAACTTTCGGATCAAAAGCCTTCAGCACTCAGTTGACCTTTCAAGTTTCTGTCGTGTAAATGTTGCCCCATTGTAATTTTAGCATGTTTTCATTAATTTATGAAGCTCAGGATGCATCTCCAGGTGTCTAGGGCCAAACAGCTACCACTGAATCCTCGCCTACTTGGCCTCTTATGTTACATAATGATGCATGTACTTAGTGATTAACACCGTAAGTTTTGTACACAGCAGTCTGTTTTATTGGAAGGAGGAAACCTACATGCAAGTGCCAGGTCTACATTACTGCCCTTTGCGACATACCTGACTTAAGACCACTTTACAACCATACTCCATAAAGCGCTTGCACCACTTTCTACTGTTGCTTTCCATCAGTGCCAACACTAGCAAAATGTGTACATAAATCTTAAACACAGAGATCACTGGGGTCGCGATGATGAAGCAGGAAGTGATGTCAGAAAACACAAAACTCTATATGCAGGCATTTACTTTATCTAAGCTGTGTTCAATATGGTTCTAACCAACAAATAAAAACAATTTTATTGATGAGGCTAAATGTGAACAAGTCTACATGTGTCACACAGGCTCCAAAGGCCAAGCTTGTCTAGTGGTGGAAGTGAAGAAAGGGGAACATAGAGAGTAGCACAAGCGCTTTAAAGATTATGCTTTGCAACTGCTACCTCATACTTTGCATTCTACTGAAAACACTGGACATCAGATGGTCAAAAAAAAAGTTAAAAAGCTATAAAGAAACTAAAAATTCAAATGTGTCAATATCTGCTTCTTATTGTTTAACAAAAGATTTGTGGTCTCTGTCCGTGATACACCCAAAATGAATCTATGTTTAAAATACTGGACAGCAGATCGTAACTCTAAACCAAAAGCTAACTGACAGGACAGGCACTAATACATTTTAGTTTTTTGCACAAGTCTTTGCCTTCTATGTAAACGAAGTGTTGGTGGCTTTCCTTTTTAAGCTTTGTACATCATGCCTCTGCAATGAGACTATTTCATTGGATAGCTTTGCCCTTGCTCTGCGATACACATCAGTATGAAATAACTACTTTTAGTCCTTCACCGACTCAAAAGTTTGAAAGAAAATTTGTAAATAGGGAAAAAAGTTTTACGAAGAAACTTATTAAACGACACAGTCCCAGACTTTCCTCAAGTCATCAGCCAAAAGGAGCACATATATACAACTCTCCTGATATTCTCCGACCAATAATGTATTTTTTTTTTCATGTATCATTGTCCTAAAACAGGACAGGTAAGCATGATTGTTGAAGACCATTATCACCATTTGATGTAGACAGTAGAACAGAACCGCGCACACCACACTTCCACACGCAAGCGAAACTGATTTACCTCAGATGAACATTACATTACTAATCATACCAGGTAACTAACACAAAGCCAAAACAGCTTCCACTCACTAAAATTCCTGCAACATGAAAACATATCAGGACACAGCTTGCTGATCTATTTGGTGATACTTTATTCTACCATAATTTAGAGCATAACAGCTGGTCACCAAGGACAAACTTGTGTACATAGACATCCACCGAAAGTCCCTCCAATAAGCCAAGGACAACGCATGGCATAATATACAGTAATATACTTAACTGTGCACAGTACAATACAGGCCCAAGCCAGGTACATGTACTGCAAATATACTATATTACATAAATGTAAGCAGATGTAAATGAATGTGATATGCTACTTACAAGTAATGTACAAGTGTATTCAATGGAGAAAATGGAAATGCTTGCATGGAAAATTTATTACCTTTGAATTCAATTCAATTTTCCCTCTTTCTTTAAAAATGTTAAATATCAATCCTACAAATTGTAGTCAAAGCTACAATCATGTCTTCATCTCTCACAATTGCTTTCACAGATTTAACAGATTTAGTTTGCATGTAGCTGCTAATCATCATCAAGCATTTACCATCTGTTTATGTGTTCTGTTTCCCTGAAGAGTTATCTCCCCTATTTCATCATAACCCACATGTTCAGCTAAATATGACTCCAGGCTAATGGATATAAATTCTTTGGTGTGAAATATGCGATACATGTACATGGAAATTTAGTGTGACAGGAAGACTATGTCATGATTGCAAGGGCATCCACACTGGGAAATCAAGTTAAACACTCCATGTACGGTAGCCCTCCACATCTTTCATGGACATATGTTTATGAAATAATTTATACATGGGTTAAAACAGTATAAGACCACAGCATAATTTCATATAAAATATTCCTGTTAAAGTCTTAACAATTTGCTAAAAGAGCTAAAGAAATGACAGATTTAACGACTAACAATGTATGGCACAAGAACAATACCATTAAATTTAACAAACAAGCTGTCACAATAAAAGTAGGTCTACCACAGAAACGTGGGTTCTTACACATTCCTAAATTGTGGGACTTGTTGAGGTGAAATGCAAGCCAAATTTTTGGATCATAAAAATTATAGTTTGCTGAGATGTTTATCTAAGTCTTAACAGTTTTGCTACACAAATTTACCTGAAATACTAGAAAATTTTAAAATAACACAAAGTATAAATAAACTATTAAGGTCTAGTAAAAATGTTCAGAGCATTGTCAGATCTTTTGTTCCATTTAATAAACACATCAGATCTACATGCAAGTCTTAAAATAGTTTACACGCTTTGCTCTCAAACTAGTAATACAACAGAATCAAAGTGCTACTCCTAGACACTGAATGCAAGTCTGCAAGAATTGGACATACAATGATACACGTACTGTAGACTGGATTTAGATACATGTGGTGGTTTAGGTTTTGGTAAAGACACGTTACACATACCTCTGCATAAATGTAAGTGCAGCATGAAAAAGAGCTTCTCATGAAAAGCATACATAATTTTAGTCTACCTGTATGTTACAATTTTAATCTAATCTAGCTTCTACTTCTCAGATTTAATTTCTTTTTAACTACTGGGAGTTTATTACTATAAATCATGGTTTTTTAAAATTACACATATTGAAATAGTATTACAACATTGTGTTGACATATGGTTGTGTTCACGATCATCTCAACTGCTTGACATTTTCTGTTTATAGCTGCCAGATTCATAAAACACAGAGCATTTCTTAGGGACCGACAAAGGAATATATATCACTTGACAAATGAAGAAGGAAATGGACACTTAAATTAGATTTGTAGCCTTTGCGAACATATTCTAGCATATTTAGACAGTTCAATGAACAATCAATTCAAAATACTCGTATTCCATTTACTTAGATGTATCTTCAAGTAAGTATTTACTGGAAAAGTGACGTCTGTAGGTTTTAGCACAATCATCTGCTCTGTGATGTATGATTATGATACAAGGAAAGAAATTCAAGGTTATCATGTACTAGATTTTCAGGCACGGACACATACAGTACATCTCGGCACACACCACAGACTGGTGCGTGAAATCGGCACAGCTGAAATTTCAATGATGCATGTGATAGCTCCAGGTGATTTTAGCCTGACTACATTTTCTCATACATAACCAGAAAGTCTTTAAAAATTCTGGACATCAACTCATATTTTCAATTTTATGCCTGCAACGCCCAATGTCAACATCCAAATTTGTGAAGTTTAATGCACCAACTTCCCATGTACCAGCTTCATAACATTAATCCATTATTAAGGACATCAACTGGAACGAACACAAAGACTAGAGGTCTTCCAATGTTGTCAAATTTCCTCCCCTGCCTGGCTGTGCAGCAGAAAAGCTAGAAACATTTTGGAGATTCAACACAAAAGTAGACAGAAAGGACAAACATAACAGCAATGTTACAGGAAATACTAATAAATGTGGGCAGTGCTAATGACTGTATTATTTGCCCTTTGAAACTGCATTCAAATCTACCTTTAAAATACTTCTGACAATGCTGCAAAGAGCACTGAAATTGTTTCAGAGAAGCCTGGTATAACGAACAACCAAAAGTCATGCGAGCAAACACAAATCCAGCGAAATTTTGTAATTTCACAAGCCAAGCCAATCCGATAGGCTGCAGGGGTGATATCAAAGGGCAGATAACTCAGTCTAACGAAGCTGTTAGATTTGTCTAACCACCATGGAGCTATGATGCATCTATGACAGGAGTTTGTACTATGCCATCTTGTGCCGCAGTATTGCTGGTTTTACAGCTCGCTATCAATGAACGTTCACTTTCGGTAACGAAAACACTAAGTCAGATATGTCTGTTTTCGACATTCGCTCAGATATATAACTGAATTCAAATGTACTGATGTTATGTCCAGATAAAAGTGAATTTATATCAGGAGTTCAACATTTGATGTTTCATGAACCCCAACATGATAGCAAAACCATTCAAAATGTCTCCACTTCACACTTCGACTCCAAACACGTAGTTCTGGTTTCATTCAAATTAAATCAGTCACTTCATAGCCCAAGGACAGCAAAACATGTCAAAGAGCCATAAAATCCAGACTTGGAAAATAGAAAGTGATGGACTCCAAATGGAACCCCTGCCAGAGATATCATAGCTCCATGGAGTGTTAGTGCAGGCGTTTTTAGTTTCCATTCAGACGAATAGCAAATGAAGGAAGATATGGCCAAATGGCAAAAGGATGAATGGCTGGATATTATTCACCTTTGATTGGTTGTTCTGCCTCCTCACTGGACCTTTCGGGTCTGGCCGCAAACTTGCAGCGGTAGCGCGATCTCTGCTTACTATCCATCATTTCCCACTGTTGCTGCAAGTACTCTGTCAGAGTCTTGTCATCAAACTCAGGGTGATCAGATAACACATTGTCTCGATGCTTTTCACAAAACACGTCAAACGAACCATCTGCCTTTTGAGTCCTGTGTGACTTTTTAGCAGAGCCTTCCCCATCACCAGAGACCGAAGTGTCCAACTTTTTCCGTTTCCTTCGCGGCGACGGTTCATCGTCATGGTCATCCTCACTATCACTTTCTGCATACTGAGGTTGTTTACGTTTGCGCCCTTTCTTAGAGGTACTATCACCATTCAGACCCTCCTCTGAGGTAGGTGTGGCAGATCCCGTACCACTATTCCCCTGCAGACGACTGGTGCGTGCCGTAATCAATGCCTTCTTTAACTTTGCTTTAGTTTTGGTTCGGCCAGTCCCAGTGTCTTCTTCAGAGGCCTTATTCACCGTAGGCTCCAAGTCATCACTGATCCCTTTTGATGGACCTAATTCATACACGTAGGTGTATTTCTGTTTTCGTTCAGAATTTGACAACGGGAGTGCCTCTTCTGCATTCTTGTAAGCTATCTCCCAAGCATGTCGCCTTCTGGCACTAACATCCAGTTTATACTGCGCTCTCTGTTTGTGTGTTACTCTCATCTGCATGGCTTTGAAATAGTCCTCGAGCTGTCGTTTCCCTTCAAAAGGCAAAGTACCTGTTTCAGTCACCCAGCCTCTTTCACCCTCATTCCCAAAAAATTGCACATGGTACAGTCGGTAAGATAGATTTTTTCCTTGCCCTGTTAAGAAATAAGAAACACTCAGTCAGACATACGTGAATAATAGACCTGAATTTTACAAATATTGTAGTTTATTGGACAAAACAATGGGCAAGTTCCACAATTTACAAATTTGTATAACAAGTTTAAATACATGTATGAATGTCTGTCTCTATTTGGGATGCAGTCGTAAATTATAGGTCAGAATCATGTTGTACTTATTGCAACTTTTAAAGTTACTAAAAGCTGAGATAAATATCTTGTCTCATACATGAATATGTAGTTTTTCCATGCCTGAAAGTGCAACACAAACCAATGGACAGGCCATTAGGAGCATATTAAATCTGCACACAGATACACATAAATTTATGACAGCCCACTGAAAGCAAAGATTATGATTGATACAAACCACAGTACATGTACTTCGATGCTTAATTAGACATATATGCCCCCGTGATTGAAACTAACTATCGAGTATGGTTAACAGTCAGATGTATATTATAAAGTGAACTGTATGAAAATTCTCATTTGTCGTTTCAATCGTCGAAGCATTTATCCAAATATTTTCTGCAAAAATACAAAACATAATACTTAATCGCCAAATTCTTGAACACACTTTACTAAACATGAAGTCAAGGTCTGGAATCTGTTTTACTATTGGTTTTTTTTTTTTTTTAAACCGCTTACTGAATGGTCTGTTGCAAAGACAAACTGTGAAATGCTTACTGAGTTTGGTGTAGATGCCTTCAAATGGGTCGGGAGAGATCATACAGGGCCACCAGGGGTGACCCGTCACTTTAGACCACACCAAGTCACCAACAACCCACTTTGGGGATTTGTCACTAGTTTTGGGTTTAAGGAGTGTGGTTACTGCAGGACATCCTACAGCACTGCCTCTATAACGCCCCTTTTTCGACTTTCCTCTTCGTCTATGTGCACCTGGTGTGCTTGAACTGATGTTCAACTGTCCTGGGGAGTCCGTGTTCAAATCACAAGCTCCCGATTCACTAAAACTATTATCCACAACGCTATTGTTTTGTGGCGCCTCATCTACGCATGAACTTAGGTCCAGTTCGCCGTCACGATTGGCCCGTCGTATACGAAGCTTGATGGGAGTTCCCGTCATGTCACCATATTTGTCTTTTGTGCTGCCATTTTTGGCCTGCGGTTTAGCATCTCCCGGGGAGGAGTTAGAACTGGACTCGGTTTCAGGAGGAGTAAAAATTTCCTCTTGTCTCCCAGAGCCACTTATCTCCACAATCTTGCCTGTACCCTCAATGTGGAGTTTTGTAGTTTCTGACGATTGGTTGTCTGACAATGCTCTGTTCACATCCTGCTTGGCACTAGCCTTGCTTTGAGCGATCTTGTGGCCCACATTCATCATAGGTATCTGAGGTAAGTGGTGTCGGAAGCCAGGTGTCACTTTAGGACCGGTTGCTGGTTTGGGGGGGTCAGCATCGCCATTGTCCGAGCCCTGTGAAGGTGACTCGGCATCCATTGTTTAAACAATGTCCTGTAACAGACAAGAAAACTGAAAACCACTGTACCACACACGCATTTAGCCAAAGCATCCAAGATCTGTGTAACATTAATGTGAAAATATTACCAGATGTTATTACAATTGACCGCGTAACAAAACTAATAACTACACCCAACAAACTTGATCCCACTGTTGGCTTCACAGGCTAACTGGACGGCAATCCTGTCAAGTTTTCAAATTAACTGATGTAGTATCCTGACTGGCAGTTGCAGTTGGTCAGATCACTCTGACTGACACCAGCAAATGACCAATTGTTTTACTGAAACAAGGGGAAAAGTTAAACAATGTCTTTTGATACCATCATGAAATTTATACTAAATTTCAGAAGTTCTCCAAGAACAAGACCAAGATAATAATGATGGCCGAAAGTTGGACACAGAAATTGTCATCAGATGAATACCAAGATCAGATTCATGTTGATGCTGATCGAAATATAATTATAAAAGAACATTACTTTTTTAATATGTCCCACAACGCAGTACTTGGTGGATCAAACATGTAAACAATATGACAGGCTGAAAGTGCATAGCAAGACTACTAAATCAAATACAGTTTTCCTTTTTATCAATAATGCATTATAAAGTACATATTCATAATTCCCTACAATCTGTACGGTGGAAATGAAATTAAATGTACATGGTAGGCTATATAATTACAACACAACATGGTGTGAAAGTTCGCTGAACATCTCCCGTCTTCTAGACAACCAGTGGAAGTAATCTGGGAGTCTCAACTTAATGTTGATGACGTCTAAAATAACATCATGTTTTTTCGCAGTCAGCAAAGTTCCTTTTAATGGACAGAAATATATGCAGTGTTGTGTATTAGTGCACATTCCAGCATTTTACTTGTGTACACCAGTACCTAGTGGACAAAATAAAAGACAACATGGGATGGTTCAGAGAAATTAAATGATTTTTTAGCAGAGTCTTCTGTTACTACAACATTTTCACCATGCAAGTTCACCTTGTAGGCTTAAGTACAACATCATATGTCTGATTGTCTGCAGTCACGAATTAAAGCCAGGCCGAGTGTTTTTCACCATGAAGTGAAATATCCCGTATGAAGACCAAACACAATATCCACGATAGTAGTCAACTTAATATGTGCTTTGAATAAAAAAAGGTTACTGATAGGATAGCATATAAACAGTAAATTTTCAACAAAAAGTGTAGTACATGCACAGAATGACAGGGTCTCTGACCTGAGATTATGAGTATCCAAATATTTCTCAACCTATTAGCCAATCCATTTAGATGAAGTCCATTCCTGCTCTCAAAAAACATGGTGCAGAATTTAAACTCCTACCTCCCTCTCGATCAAGGTAATCAACTTCTGTTTATTCGACTCAAGGAGCTACACAGAAGGTCCAAATGTCAGTAGAATGCATTGTTTTCTTCTGTGACGTTGCAGTGCGTGTGTACTTCATATGTGTTTTATGAGCACACATACACAGATAATTGTGACGTAATAAAGGAACGAACAATTGAGTTGAACCATCTTAAAAGTTCCCCATTTACTACCATCATCCATGACATTGAATATCTCCCCATTTTGTGGTCACATTTAACAGTACCACACATCTTGCTGTGGGCAGTTGTTTTGAAATGACACGTGTCTTACTTGTGGTTTTCAAATGTAGCCGTAATCAAATGAAATCTTCCAGAAAACACAACTTCAATCTTCATAAACCAATCCAGAAGAGCATACAAAAGAACTTGCATTTCAGTGCAGTTAAGTTGCGTGTAACCAGCTTGGATTTCACTTAAGCCTATTCCAGTTGCCGTTCAGAAATGTTCAGCAAAATTTTATAGAGGAAGTGTTGAACTCAGTGTTATGATGAATGTCAGAATTTCAAAGCAGCACTCTAGATGAACTTTCTGGTCTGGTTTAATACATGTTTTACACCATTTAATAACACTGCACAAAACTAAATATGTGTCCATTAATAAACTGTGACGAGGTAAGGAGAAAAGGGATGACAAAGAATTTAACTGCATCCATCAAAAGCCTGCTACACGATTTCGACGTTACAACCACTTCGGCCTTTGTGCTTGTGGAACGAAGCTGTCTCCGCAAAGGCTGTGTAACGCAACACCCGTGCCGTCTGTCATCACAGGTTATATATCCCTTTCAGGATACGGACGTAAAGCGGTTAATGCTCCACTGGGAGTAAGCGAATCGATTGAGGCACAGATATATTAACGGCATGAAACACCGATCAATTGACCAGAAAAAAATCTACCGTTATGTTTAGATCATTTTAGAACCCTGGAGAATATACACCATTCCGTATGTCGAGAAATGTTAAACAAAAACGAGGATGAACCAAGATGAACTCACGCAGCCTCAATAAAGTGACCCCCTGATGTTTGTTTTTCGTCAAGCGGAACACCTAGCACGTTTTAGATCGGCGGCATGGGAATAAGCCATGAGGTAGCCATCTTGAAACAACTCCAATTTCTACACAACGAGGTCGATTTGTCCTCATATTACCTAATTTCCCTTCACGTCACACATCAACTGCAACGACACGATTAAAACAAAATTACGCGAGAGCTAAATGTTAGGTTTTCAAAAAGCACCAAGTGAAAAATTACCGGTAAAGCAAGTAGAATTGTCCAGTAGAGTCTTGGCCCGCTTTTCTTCCGCACAGCTTCCTTTCTGTCTCCGGCCCGCGGTTCGGGATTTTACGGCGGGAAAATATACATTGATTTGATTGGTTGAGAGGTGACGAAGACATCCGAACAATCGACTAAACGACTTGGCGGCAAAGATCACACAAATGGTGCAAAGCTGCCAGCACTAATAATGTGATATCCTCAAGGCCAAAATAATTCCGGGAAACCAGACATTGAAAAATTGTGGAAAACGGGATCATAATGTTCACAGTCGTTGAGTGCACATGTGTAGCCCTATGTTGAAATCGTGGGGGTTATATAGGCCTGCTTAACTGTAGGCCCTATCATATTTTATTAAGGCTTTTAAATATTTATTTATTTGACGTTTTACTCCGTAGGCTGTTCAAGAATATTTCACTTATATGCCCACGGCCAACCGCAGGTTGCTGCAGATCGACCTTTCCCCGTACGGCCGGGAGGAAGCCAGCCTGATGTATCCGTACGTATGAATGCTTGGGGTGTAGCGTCGTCAATTTTTCAATCATATGACGACGATGAGTCATTAGATTATGTACATAGGCCTACATGTATACAGTGTCTTCTTAATTGTGGTAGGGCGAGCCCATACCGCAAAGTGCTGCCGCCACTGAAGTATCATGCCCAATGCACCAGACATGACACCTGACGCCGTCACATTATACTGACACCAGGCCAACCAATCCTGCTTCCTTGCTCTCGTCCCTAGGTGCTGTGCGCCAAGAGAGGCAGCAGCAAATACCATATCAAAACTCTTTGGTATGACCCGACCCGGGTTTGATCACGGCGTTTCCCAGCTTCTAGGCGGAAACTAACCATTAGCCTAATCGAAGCGGTACCAGCATGATGAGCTGGGCTTCAACCGGAGCTCACAGCGACCGCATTGGTGATGCGCCCACGAATCAAACAGTCTTTGAAATTGAAGTAAATGTTCAGCGTATATTTGACCTTGCACGTGATACAAATAAATTTTGAACAGCACTAATTGCTTCGTTGATACTTCCACGACGGGTCACAGCTGCATGTAGGCTATACTGCATACAAAATACAACATATACTGGTATGCATATAGGCCTATTTGACTTCTCAAAGCCTCCCCAAATCTACTTACTTTTACTATAGCTGAATGTTATCAGGGGCCTTCCGTGGTTCGTAGCGGATGTTAAGCTTATATAATTAAGCTTGTTTGAGATATATATAACGTGGCGTGATCGAGGGTGAAATAGGGACCTCCGTGGCTCAGTTGCTTAGAGCGCTAGCGCAGCGTAATGAACCAGGAGCCTCTCACCAATGCGGTCGCTGTGGGTTCTAGTCCAGCTCATGTTGACTTCCTCTCCGCCCGTACGTGGGACGGTCTGCGGCAACCTGCGGATGGTCGTGGGTTTCGTTCGGGCTCTGTCCGGTTTCCTTCCACCATAATGCTGGCCGCCGTCGTATAAGTGAAATATTCTTGAGTACGGCGTATATAAATATATAAATAAATCGAGGGTGAAATCTCATGATAGTTACTTCTTACAGGCCTGTTGACCTGTGGTTTATGTAGGTTAAGCACTGCAGACACCTCTGTTTTCTTACCCAATTAATAAAACTGGTGACTGGTTTCAAGACGAGTACGGGTTTAATACCATAATAAATAAATAAAAAAATAATTCAAGAACATTTAAGAGTAATTATCTGATGTCGCAAGTTCGAATTCATTTCCAGCCAAATGGACCGAGGGACGAGGAAAAGCATTTGTGGCACATCATAATAGGCCTATCTTGAAACAATATGAGTTTCTAATGTTCAACCGTATTCGAAAGGTAACAAGAATATTTTCAAATCTTTGTAGGCTACTCGTGAAATGTAAAGAATCTGTCTTGATCTTACACATACGGTGTTCGTGGAACACACATATATACGCTAGGCCTTTTAGCCCGCGTGGCTTAAGGTCGAGATCGTAACTGGATGGAATAAAGCACCATAATTTGCACACAGGCTCATTTTGACATATAAGGAGTTATCTAAGGTAGTGGAAGAGCCCTAATTTGCATAAATCCAATATTGCCGCTATGTAACATACATGTAACTTCCTATCATTGTCCAGCAGATTACTTAAACAATAGCTCACTTGGTGATACAAGCATCAGATTTGGCACGAGAACTTCTTAGGTACTTCTTAGCTGAAAAAAGCAACAGGCACCTAAAAATACAACATGGCATTTTTGTTAAGATGGCCACCATAAGATATTATTATAGTATTAAAACAAATCTTCAAATAGCGCTACAAATTTTGGGGTAAGTACTAAACTGGGAATGTTTACTCATGTATGAAGCCCTAGTACTTAAAAACCTTAAAAATCTAAAATGACAGTCATTTTTCCAAGATGGCCGCCATTTAAGGTTATTCGTTTGTTCATTTGTATTACCTGTATTATAGTTCAGAAGGTTACTCAATCAACAGCTCACTTGGTGATACATGCAGCATATGTAGCTATTTAACTATTCCGTAGCAGAAAAAAAAAAAAAAACATTGGCCACATAAAAATCCACAATGGCTGCCATTTTCCCCAAGATGGCCACCACCTAAGGCCATTCGTTTATTCACATGATACGTGTATATTAGTCAAGCAGATTACTGAACCAGTATAGTTCATTTGTTGATACAAGCAGCAAAACCGACAGTTCAAGTAATTTGAAGTAGTTGAAAAATATCCCTTTAGCCATCTAAAAATCAAAAATAGCGGCCATATAGAATTTGTTTTATATTAAACGAGTATGATAATAGCCATTTTCATTGTAGTACAAGTACGAAACTTGGAATATACAACCATGCTATATATGCCTTACTAGTTGTAGATCATGAAAATCAAAATTAACGGTCATTTTTTTTCTGCGACGATCGTCATTATGGCCATTCTTATGTTGATATATGGACACTAAAACGAGGCGTCCGTGGCATTGTGGTTACGTGCTATCGGAGCGCAATGACCTTAATGACGCGAGGCCCTCTACCCAAACTGATCGCTGTGAGTTCAAATCCAGTCCTTGCTGGTTTCCTTTGCCGTCGTACTAAGGAAAGTCCTTCAGCAACCTACGGATGGCCGTGGGTTTCCCTCAGGTTCTGTTCTGTTTCCTCCCACCATAATGCTGTCAGCCGTCGTATAAGTGAAATATTCTACAGTACGGCGTGAAATAAATAAATAAATAATAGTGACACTGCTTAGAATGCTACGCCGTCATCGCGTTTCAAAAGGGTAATCATCTGGGCTTAGATAAGTTAGAACCTATAGATGAGTCAATGAGTGTTCAGGGTTTAACGTAGTACTTAATACTTTTTCAGTCATAAGACGACGAAGGAATCCTTACAGTGCATGTACGTGTAATGTGCCTCCATGTTGCAGGACGGATTTCCACCGCTCTTTTATCTAGTGCTCCCTCAATGAGACAACATACCGAAGGAAAGTAAGCGGCCCACCCGAGCCATCATACCGACACGGGTTAACCAGTTGTTGCACTATCCCCTTAATGCTGAACGCCAGCGAGGAAGCTACACCTTCCTCTTTTAAGGTCTTAGGTGTAGCCCGGCCCAGGATTGACTGTGTATCTACCTTCCCCGAAGAACTTGTAGATGAATAAATAAACTTATTAAATGGCTCCATAAAAATCAAAATTGCGACTATTGCTTCATGCCACTTTAAATCGACTAAAAGCTGAGCAAGACTAGTTTGCCTTTTAGAATGGCAGTTAGTATC
Organism: Liolophura sinensis; assembly: GCF_032854445.1. Classification (NCBI taxonomy): domain Eukaryota; kingdom Metazoa; phylum Mollusca; class Polyplacophora; order Chitonida; family Chitonidae; genus Liolophura; species Liolophura sinensis. The sequence continues at coordinate 72,178,462 of NC_088300.1, forward strand.
AAAACAATGTCAGTGTCGAGATGTATTGTATCATACAAAAGCAGATATACTGGCGTATCAGTTTACTAAACTCACTCCATTTTCTGAGTTTTCAGGCCATTAATTTTATGCTTGTTCAGGAATTTGCAGTCACACGGGCAACGCGGATTGGTAAGATATAGTTTTGTGCTAGATTATATCACGTCTACCCCTGCTATACAGAGCTGTACCAAACACGACTACTAACGACAGGGTGATACTTCAGCCTTGTGCCATGTATTGAGCCAAATTGTCCATCCTTTCAGTCGGTCTAGCTGCAGTGTAATCGCTTGTCTGAGTTTGTAAGTTGGAGACTCTCCATAGCGTAAGAAACACGTTTGACTTTCAATGGCTGCCCTTCTCGTTGTACTTCATGTTGATTATTACACGAAAGCTTAAAGGCAAAGAAAAACACTTTAATAACCATTAAAGCATTAAGCACTGTCCAGGAAAATAGTTTGATTTTTTTTTTTAAAGAATTTTTCTAACCGACTAAAATGCATGTAAAACACGGGATTCTGTGATTCTATGGTTGCCTGTGGGGATCGAGAAGATATCAGTGGCGTCCAAAAAATAGTTTTGGCTTGAAATAGTTCGTTTCAAGTCCCTTCTGTTGAATGCATTCATATAACCCTAAATGAAAATGCATTTTGAATGATGAAATATAGCAGTCTACATGTGTCAAGTTGCAAAAAGCTGAAGTGACATATCTGGTCCCAATATGGTTAGAAAAGTCCACAGTGAAATCCCAAATTTTTAATACAACTTACTACGTCGAAAAATGTTCTAAAAAAAGTAAATCACACTATTTTCCTTGACAATATTTAATTGTACTTCGTGCTAGTGTGTTCTTTGCCGTTAAGAGCACCCTCTCAGATTTGGTGAAGATAAGTTTGCAGGTATGATATTTTTCATTGTACCTTCCTGTTTCTATACCACTATCGTCATCTAATCGAGTGGAGTCGAAGAGGAACATTGGCTGAAATTTGGTGAATGAATGAATAATGTGTAAGGCTTTAACGCCATTGTGGCAGCATTGCAGCCATATCTTGACTGAGTGTTATTCCGTTCATAGTGGCAAGAATTGTGGTCGATACATCCGATCTTCATTACTCTTATCAACCACATATACAGCAAGTGCTCAAATCAGTGTAAAATGTTTATGTCAACGGAAAACATCTCCTTCACACCATGTTAACGAAAATACAGATGTTTTAGATCAAGATCAAAAATGTTATAAATTATCGTATGAGACCCAGGGATTATTACTAAGGGGTGTAACCAGTATGACCTGGCTATGGGTCAATATTCACTATTTTGTCGTCAAAATATAAAGCAAAATACTTCGAAGGGTCTATAATTTGAAGGAACTGTCTGCATGTTTAGCTCCGTTTTAAAGACAAGTATGTGGTTGGCACAAGAATTTAAATTTTTTTTATCAACTGAAAATGTCGGCCATTTTGGAAAATGATCGCCATTTTGAAAACTGTGGTGGTAAACAGGATGGGGTACCCATAAAGGAAAAGTCCACTGAAGTATATATCAGATGAAAGACCATAAAATGGTCTAGGAAAATAGTTAATTGTTCGTTGTTTTTTTAAATTTTTCTAACCGAGTGAACTTGGATCAGATTCTACGGTGATCTGTTGTGACCCAGAAAGTATCAGTTACGTCATATCTACACTTTTTGTCAGAAATAATTCGTTTCAAGGTCAAATAGGCGAATGCATTCATAGATCTATGTGAACATGCATTTTGAATGATGAAATGTAGCAGTTTAATGTGTGTTAAGTAGCAAAAACCTTATGACGTCCCATCGTGGTCAGAAAAGGCCACCATACAATAAAAAATTCAAATAGTAGGTTAAACACAGGTCCCTATTGTAAAAAAAAATGAATGCAGTTGTTTTCCTGGACAGTTTTTAATGGTCTTCATCTGCTACATATTTGATTTTAGTGTTTCCTTTGCCTTTAAAGAACATACCATATTTTGCGCTTGTATATCACCAAGTAATTCATTGTCCTAAATAAGAACATAATTTGCTAAACTATTGGTGATAATTAGACAATGGGATTGGTTTCTTTTACATCATATTACTTTCCGAAGGACCAAACAAGTTAATAAATATTAACGAAAACTATATGCCTCAATACATTTCCCAGAATGAATGACACATCTCCAGTATGGTCCACAGCATCACAACCCTTAGTTAAATACACCTAATTAGCGTGCCTCAAACAGCCTAATATCAGCAGTCTGCATTTCTGGTTATTATTAGCGGTAGTTCTCAAAATATTATCCGATGTTGTTCATTTCCCCATACCTTCCAAACTTATTTCATCGTCATATGACTGAAAAATTGTTAAATACGACGTTAAACCCCAAGCACTCACTCACTCCAGACTTACTTTTCCCTTCGTCATCTCCTTGCTGCTGCCACATGCGAATTAAGTGCCGAATGTGCCCCACCACCACAACACCCACCCCCTCCCCCACCACAGGGCCTTAATGGGCAACAGTGACCGTGGGACCTCGAAATCGTGGGCACCCCTGCTGCTATTGTTAGGCCTACCTGTGCTCTAGACTACCTGTGTGCCAAATGTATTTATTCCACTCGCTAACATAATGTTCAAATTTGGCCTTAAGCCATGGGATTATTTACGGCAACGTCTGCATGATCCATTGAGTCGTATTTCTAAATCAGCCAACATGCAGTGAGCGTTATAATTCCTACTCGAAATTCATTTATTCATTTATTTATTTCATTGGTGTTTTACGCCGTACTCAAGAATATTTCACTTATACGACGGTGGCCAGCATTATGGTTCGTGGGAAACCCACGACCATCCGCAGGTTGTTGCAAGACCTTTCCACGCAGGGCCGAAAGGGAAGCCACCATGAGCTGGACTTGGACGCACAGTGACCGCATTAGCGAGATGCTCCTGGGTCATGACGCTGCGCTAGCGCGCTAAACAACTGAGCCACGGAGGCCCCTACTCTAAATTTAGGAATAAGGCGTAGTATCAAGCAATCATTCATCCATCAGTATAGGCTTATACTTGTTAAATATATACATTTCATGACTGAAAGATAATAATTTGAGACAGTATCTGACATATTTCAATATGCATGCAAGATGTTGCCTATGTCAATAACATCTGTATTCTCCTAAAGCCGTGATATCATATAGAGGAACTTTTAAACAACAATGTAAATATTGCGTGCTTAGCTTTGTACATAGATTTATTCTCACAGCTTCACTCTGGGAAAGCTGTGTATAGAAGCTACGCATGTTATCATTGCCGTGCATGCTTCCATGTTTCACTGTAACATGATCTACGTTTACCGGCGGTACCGCCCTTTCTCCAGACAACAATTTCTGGATTTTTGTAGACACTGACAATTGAACTCTGTTTTTGGCAGTTAATGCAAAACGTATATTTATCAGCGGCGAGACTGCACGTAGACCAACTGCGTATGGTGCATAAGAGGAAGTATTATCAGCAAATAGCAAAATAGACTGTTGATGTTCTGAGAACATGCAGCATCACTATCCGAAGTGGTCACATGGTTAACCGATGACATTGAACATTTCCTCCCACTTTCACTCTTTGCTTGGGGCCTAGCTTGGTACCGTCGGCATGTGGTCGTTTGCTCAATATACCGTTCGTTAAAGACATGCATTTACTTGTCTTGCATGTATGCATGCTTGGGGTTTTACGTTTTCAGTCATATATCGACGAGGAATCATTAGATGTGTGTACATATACTCTGCGTTTTTGTAGCAGGGCGAGTGCATGCCGCCAAAGTGCTTACGGCACATCTCATGGCAAAAACACCCGACATGACACCCCACAAAGTCACATTATACTGACACCGGGTCGACCAGTCCTGTTACCTTGCTCTAAGCTCTCGGTGCTGAGCACCAAACGAGGGTGCAACAAGTATCGACTTTTTTTTACAGTCTTGGATATGACCTGGCACGGGTTTGATCTCAATCTCTCAACTATAGGCGACCGACGCGGTTCTCTTGCACCAATACGGTGGGCATATAAATATGTTCTTGTCATAAGTCGGTGGTTTAATCTAAGCACTCCAATTTACTCCACCCATAAAACTGTAGTTAAAAATGGCGGGGCCTAGAGAATAACCTTGCTGCACTCCAAGAGGACATTCAAACACATGCAGGCTGTAAAACTCTGCTATAGGCAGGTGTTTGACACAAGATCAAACTAAAATATACATGTACTTAGGCCTATATGCCCTTTAGTGGATATGACATAAGTTTTTCTGATCGTTCAAACTGCTTGGAAACTATATAATTTTTTCGTTTGTCCATTCACCATGCATGTCAGACGCTTTCTTGAAATGGATAACTGCAATATGGAGATTGCCTGTATATGTTTACAGAAATGTTTTAGAACACAGGGAATACATGCAATGTATGTTTAACAGGAGGCAGCCATGCTGGTGTAAAAACCCGTTTGCGAGTCTGATTGCCTTGTCCATAAGATGTTAACACATGAGCAACAAATTCAGCATATAAACTCGACAATTTTCTGCTCACACAACTCTCAAAAAAGACAATCGGTTAAATTCAACAGAAAATCCGTTAACTGACTGTATTCTTTTGTTCCAGTATATTGTTTTGTCAAAAATTTGGTTAAATATGGCAAACCTATTCTGTTAAATTAAATTCAACTTAAAGATTGTTAGGCTAACAGGACATTATATTGAATATGACATATTGTTATGTTATAATAACAGGATATACCTTCTAGTACTCTTACAACAGTCTCTGTGTTAAAATTAACAGATAATTATAATTAATTTCCACCCTCTAACATTTGTTAGATACTGTGTAAAATGCGATGACGATGACACGGATAGGCCTATAGAATACTGGGGCTCTCCAACATGGTTCAGTGTATGGATTTTCTTTAGACCATTTTCAAGAATTATCTAAAATGTATACTGAGGCATTTATAGGCCTACACACGAGTCGATGCGTTTGAAGTAATGGGGACACACAAGTGAAATGTCATCAATATACAATCATGCAGTCCTACCTTCCAGCTAGTCAGGCTGAGGCAGTGTAGCGGTATAACCACGTAACTTATTTCATCAGATGCTTTCTACTATTATATTCCTATGGTAGCTTGTTGAGATTGGGAGCATTGTTCGTTTTACATCTCATGAGTTCTCATCATATTTACTCAATAGCCAGTTGGCGAACATGCCGTGTCGCTACCATTTCTGGATTGGATTTTTAGGAGGTTGTAGTTTAAACTAATTACACGTCTTTGCCTCAGTCAGATGTACAGAAAAAAAATGTTCTAGTATTTGTATTTATTGATTTAAATTAATAAATGGATGTGTTCTTAAGACCAAAATGATGTGAACTTTGACGTTATCAGCGCCATCTGTCGAATGATCCACCACTTCCCATTGAACTGTAGGTACGCACTTTTAAATATATTTCAAGATGTCAGCCTCCACAAGCCAAAACGTTGTGTGTGGTAGTTAACTTGATTTTCTTTGATCTGTCCGAAAATATGGCGGAACAACAAGAGGGAACAACGAACAAAAAAGCCCCTAACACTTACCGGGAACCAGGGTTGCGAAACATGCAAACAACGTCGTTGTTCCGTGCTGTCAATTTCGAACTCTTCGCTAAACCGGTATGGCACAGGTTCTCCATCATCTATGACAACTGAACTCACTCATTTGACTGCCCAAGTCCATTTTTATTCAGAACTCGAAGCACAACCATGTCAGTCAAAAAGTGCCGTTCATTTGAGCAGTCAGTCATTGCTGAACATTGTTCAACATGTTTTATTCTAGGTACATGTATGCAGGTTACGTTGTGCTTTCTGCGAAATACTGTGTTTTCAATTTTGAATGGAACAATGTTGACAGGACTTAACTCTTTAAATCTTTTTTTCTAATCGGTGACAGTGCCATTTATGATCAGCTGTTCAAGAATAATTCATTTACATGACGATGAAGAGGCTTAAGTGCTTGAGTATCAAATATGATGTTCAATGTGTAGCCCCCCCCCCCAAAAAAAAACACCCTATCACAGTTTTACATTTGTACATACCCTTTATCTTGCAAAATTTTGCATACAAACATGTGTATCACATACTAATTTGTATGTTGAATTAAGTCTGCCTCTTTAGTAAATGTCCTGATGTTCATTGGTGGGTAGACCAGCGAAGGTAGATGTCAGATGTTGAACCAAGAAAAGGAAGGCAGTTATTTAGCAACCTGAATTAACATGTCAGTTAGAGTGGCTTTCTGAAATGACAGTGTAGCTTATACATTTTTGCGTTGTATTTCAGAACAAGTTCACCATGATCCTAGGTGCAGCCGCCTTTTCTGGCTGTCTGGGCTACATCTTGTACATGAACATGACTGATGATAAAAAGTCCAACTCTTACCCAGCTGTCAATCCAGATGGGTCACTCACTACACGCGTGCGGACGTCACGGTGGGACTAACCACACGGTTGCCAAAAACATTTATCATGGTGCCAGATAGTCACTGGATACCACATGAGTACCACATGAGTATAGTAGATCTGGATGCCAGGCCAGCCACACTTCCTACACATAGGAAAAATAGGCCTCTGCTTCACCACAATCCTATTGAATTGTCAGATGTTCCTTAATATGTGTTGTCCACTCAAAATTTACAGGTTGTGACATTTTGCAAGATGAAAAGAATGTTGGAAGAGTAATATGAAGATAATATTGTGTTTTTAGAATTATAAATAACAGGTTGCAGATGATTGTTGTTTTGTTTCTTGAGAATAATTTGTTCTGTGAGTAATTTTACTGCTTGAAGTATACTAAAGGAAGTGAGAATTCCCATTTTTCTCTGTGTGTTTGTTTTAGTGTAGAAAATGTGAAATAAAATCAATTGTATATTTATGACAAGAAGAAAAGGAAGGACAAAACAAAGACTTTGTTTTCATTTGCACTGTATAATAGTTTCGTCTAATGATATAACAAACATTTGTCATATTAAAGGCTGTACATAATCACAAAACCATACATTAGATTAGTGGTTGATCAAACAAGTTTTCAGTTTATGCATACATGGGGAGACAACTCATGTCAGGAAAGGCTTTCATAATATATACTCACCAGTCAGTCATGAACATGTGATGCGCTGTGTTGAGAGGGCTGCAGATTTTGAATAGTATGAAATAGGCCATAGTTGGTTTAAGCCTGAGATTTATTCATTTGTATATTTTATTTGATTGGTGTATTGAGCTGTACTCCAGAATATTTCACTTATATGACGGGGGTCAGCAGTGTGGTGGGAAGAATCCGGGCAAAGACCAGTAGAAACCCATAGCTATCCAAAGGTTACTGGTAGATCTTCCCAAGTATAGCTTGAGAGGAAGCCAGCATGAGCTGAACTCGAACTCACAGCAACCACATTGGTGAGAGTCTCTTGGGTCATTGCGCTGCACTGGTGTGGTAACCACCTCGGTCACGAAGGCCCGGGGCCATGGCATCACTTGAAAACTGGTCAAAAAAAGTGCCAGTGTCACAGTTAATATTAATCATGGTCTTTCTAATTCAGATCGGTTCGATGATGATTATTATTTTTTTGTAAATATGTATATCTTCCATCGAAAATTTTGCCATGATTTTGCTTAAATATTGCCAAATATGAATATTCATATGGTCGAAAATTTATCATTAGGCCGGTTTGTTTGTTAGAGGTCCTCACAGGCTCATTAATACATTATTGTCTTATGTGATCAGCCCCTGCGTCAAATCTGGCTCTTGTTGGTTTGGCTGGAACTCTCAGCATAAGGAGGTTTGTCTTGTACTTGGAGAACAGTGATGAGCCGAACTGTAGAAATGGCAGTTCATGAGTTCTGATAACTTTATTATATACTGGTAACAAATTTAATTCATAAGGATGTAATGAGGCAATCTCACTTAAATGGCACAAATATTGCACTGTCAATAACTTTGCTCTTGTTCCTGTGAAAACAGCTACATTCACTGTATGACTGATTTTTTGATATATCACTATTTCATTGTTGTATATTATTTTTCTGGACCATAAATGTGTCTGAAATAAACACAGTCTATGAATCTATCTATTATTACCAGCATTGAAATAAGTAGAAATGTTGTTTTATCCCATGCTCAAGAATTAGTATGGGATTAAGATCACAGATGTGAGAAATAGATCAGTGTGTTCTGCATATGCAGAAGCCTAACATCAAAGCAAGAAATTAACGTGTTCTCCTGTTTAGAACAACACCAGTTACGAGTAATGAAGGCCAACTTGGGACATTGCTTGGATAAGTTTGAAATGGCCGGCTTACAAGTGGTTCACTCTCATCAAACATCGCAAAAGGCTACAAGAAAAGAATTTACATGCTACATGGACTAGATCATCAGGACAGCAGCAGAAACAATTGCATGTATCCACAATCCAATATGTGCATTGATAGATATGGGCCAGCTTATACACGCAGTGGGAATAACAAGCACGATTTTGGTTAGATCATCCAAGTCTACAACTCTCTATGGTTAGATGTGCGCCCGCTGTGGGGCTTTACACTTCGGATGTAGGTTAGCCTGTTTTTCTTGGCTGTGACAGAAGAAGACATGGCGACCAAGCATCTGCTGCACCGGGTAAGTAGCTGTATGTCGAGTGTTTTGTATACTTTACAAGATGTATCTGCTTTTGGTCTATGTCTTGATCTCTTTGTCACATGTACATGGATAGCTGTACGCTTGGTTTGCAAACTGATCATGGCTGGGAAAGGGAGGGAACAGAAAACAAGCAAATAGTACAACAACAACGCAGAAGAGAAGAACAGTCAGGACAGTATCAAACACTTTGAGTGTGAGTGCTGTACACATCTACAAAACGCACATGGAAAGTTACTTTTCCACACACGGTTAATGTCGTGGAAGTGATGAGTTTAGTTGATTACTTAGTCTGCAACCAATCAATTAGCTCTGTAGGGCTGTGATTACGTTAGCCCTGGATAGCCTCTTAGGGCCTCGCATAGTCATAGCTGGGTCCCCTGTAACCCTGTAGGATGAATTTAGTTCGGAAGACAGTCGATTACTTAATGTACCTTGCCCATCCAGCCACTCCTTTACAATGCATTACTTAATGTAACTTGCCCATCCATCCACTCCTTTACAATGCATAGGATCCTAGGGCACCTGACTGTTAAAATCCGGAGATGTTGATCATCCCAAAGGTAAATGTCCATCCATATTTATTAAAGTCCCCCTCTCTGCTGACTTTTCATTTATGAAATGGCCACCATCTACGCGGCGCGCATGCGCAGCCAGTCAGCTGGATGCGAAAGGGCTGACCCTTACTGGCTTCATTTGTGAAGGTCAGGCATGTCAAAACGATGGCACATACTGTAGTTTTGTTCCCTGACATGCTATTTGTACCATCTAAAGTAAATGGGACTCAAGCCAGTCTGTGCATGATTGCATAACATAAAAACGATTTCATAACCAGCATAAGTGAAGAGAGGGATAGTTTCGTATCCAGCTGCCTGGCCACACATGCATGCCGTGTAGAAGGTGGCCATTTCATAAATGAAAAGTCAGGAAAGAGGGGCACTAATAAAAATGGATGGATATTTACCTTTGGGACTATCAGCAATTTGGGATTTTAACAGTCAGGTGACCTAGGACCCTAGGCATTGTGAAGGAGCGGCTGGATGGGCGAGGTACATTAGTAATCGACTGTTTTCTGAAATTTTACAATTCATCTTATCGGGCTAAAGGGGACCCAGCCATGACTACGGAAGGCCCTACATACGTTGCCATCCAGGGCTATGATTACTTATACGACCGTTATTATCATAGCTCTATCTCTTTCCATAAGCTTACCTTGAACACCTTTGTACTTCCCGTGCTGGCCTCAATACAGTACTGCTGTCTGACAAATAATGAATCTGTCCACATTCATAGTCGTCTTGGCTATCAATTCCACTGCAAGTGCCTTATTGAAGAAATGTGTGAAGTGATGATATTGCAAGGTACAGTCAGCAATAGAATTTATGCAACATTTCCAAAAAATATGCGAGTATATCATACAATCACATCCAAAGTATATATCCCCACATCAGTAATAAATCAACATAAGCATGAAGCTGGTGGAAACTGGATAAATTCGAAATTCATATAAATTTGAGCTGGTGAACAACAAAAAGCATTTCCCTGCAAAACATGAGAACAATTATGTTAAAGCTGCTTGTAAAGATATATATAAAAAGATTTTCTTAGTGGGAAAATTATCTGATCAGATCAGAAAGGGCGTGAATAAAATGACTGGTACTGGTATGTCCATGCAATTTTCCTTGTATGTATGTTTCTTGTTATGCCCAGGGCCTTCAGCTGGTGAAGAGTGGCCTGAGCAGACGATGTTTCAGTTCTGGAAAGGTTACAAGACAAAACCTGATATCTCCTGCAGCGACGCTGGGGACAGCAGATGGTCTTAAGCCTTCACCTCTGGATCTCTTATCCCCAGATGAACAAATGATGAAAGACACAGGTGAGAAAGTTTTCTACAACAGGGACATCAGAGGATGGGTAGAGTAGAAATAATACATGTGCCTTTGTGTTTTACACACGTAATTTCATGATTCTTCATTTGTTAGATTTTAGATGTTTTTAAAGTTGGGTGTAGGAACCCCAAAATGGTATTAATTGTGTATTTCTGTAACCCTGTTAATATTTTGCACTTTCTCCTGAACCTTTACAAGCTCTTACTTCCCGACAATAAGCAATCAATGATGCTCCTGTAGCCATTTGAGCACTCTCATATTGATTGAAGACAACCCAGTATGGGGGGCATCCATGGCTCAGTTGGTTAGCGCGCTAGCACAGCGTAATGACCCAGGAGTCTCTCACCAATGCAGTCGCTGTGAGTTCAAGTCCAGCTCATACTAGCTTCCTCTTTGGCCGTACGTGGGAAGGTCTGGCAGCAACCTGCAGATGGTCATGGGTTTCCCCTGGGCTCTGCTCGGTTTCCACCCACCATAATGCTGGCCGCCGTCGTATAAGTGAAATATTCTTGAGTACGGCGTAAAATACCAATCAAATAAATCAATAAATCAAACCAGTGTGGTGTTTGTACATTACATGTGGGAAGTGTGTCAACAGCTTGCCAAAGGTGGGTGGTACCCAGGATGCTCCAGTTTCCTCCACCAGATACACTGACCATAAGTTAAAGGGAGAGGAAAGCTTAAAAACATGACACTATAGGCTGAAAAGAGCACATTTTTGTGTACGGTGGTACCTGCTGCATAATTTTGCGATTTTTCCTTGCCATACTAGTAAGGCCTGAAAACGGCAAAACCAGAATAAATCACTGAATCCATCGCGTCCTCCATCTTTAACACCCTTTAATTTATGCTGGGGGTGTATTGCCTCTCAGCCAATGAGATTTGTTAAAACTGCCAGCTTGTTCGTGTAAACTCGGAACCTACGTCCAACATTCCGGTTTACCGATCAAGCAGAAAACGAACTGTACTGTTCACTACCTTCTGGGAAGAATAGTTCTACCGGAAATGTATGAAATGCACTTTGACGGTTTCTGACGGCAGTTCTCCTCCACATAAGACTTCAGGACTAGTTCTTGAGCAAAAGAGAGTCGCCCACAGCGGATTTTGGCGCTGACTCTATTTATAATTTATCAACTTGAGGTACATATTAGAATTTGTTTTATGGCATGCACGTGCAAGGAAATGCATACTCTCTTTGATGGTATTTGATTGAGATTTAAATTTACTTCTCCTTTAAAGTTTACCAAGCAATAAACAACAAAATAAGTAAATTTTCCTGAATCTCTCTATATCACTAACAAATTTTTGAGTGGAGACAAGGTATTGCATGTAACAAAATTATAAGTTGTAAAGAAAAAAGAATATTTTTCTTAATCATAACCATCAGATATTTAAGTAGTGCTTGACTGAGGTATGATTCAGCACTGCATAAATTACCAGTCAGACAACCAAAGAGGTGGCCTTGATTGTATTTCAGTGGCTAAGGTTGCCACAGATGTGATTCAACCCCTGGTCAGACGGATGGATGAGGCCAGCAACATGGACCCTACAGTCCTTCAGGCACTTTTTGATAATGGGGTGAGAAGTTTTACTCAATCAAGCAGAAGTTCGCAGATATCTGGCGGGATGAACGGGATAATTCTGACAGGGAGGTTTTCATGAATGTAATGCATTAGTGACTTTAGGCTTTGTCACTTGATCATTGTCAGGGTGAAATACTACTATTTTTATATTTCTTGTAGATCCATCCTAAAATTTTCTATCTTTTTATTTATGAAAATGCAGCATCATTCATGGTATTCATAAACTTTCATGTTTATCACCTGGGACTTCATATTACTCTCAGTATGTGTCAAGTTTATTTATTTATTTAATGTTCTACACCGTACCTAAGAAAATTTCACCGACATAGCCACGGAGCCCCCCCCCCCCCCCCCATATGTCTCAAGTTCACACCACATAAACATGATGTGATTAAAGAACGCCAGTTAGGCAGAGCGATGCAGACCTCACCTGTAAACACATCAGTATTTTGTGGGACAGATATTAGTAGTGTTGAAAGCAGAATATTACATTTATTTACCAGCCTTTTGGAAATGTGAAGATATGAGTATGTTCATTAGAAGCTCACCGTGTGAGAAAACAGAAATTCAATATTCCTGCTACAATTACATACATACTGGATAAATTGAGCAGGCTAGGTTTCTCAAAAATGAGAAGAAATAGGGTGTATTGAGTGTTTGAATATCTCTTCTGTGTTTGTCCAGCTGATGGGAATCGAAGTGGAAGAGGAGTATGGTGGTACAAATGGCACATTCTTCATGGCCAATCTGGTGATAGAGGAACTGGCCAAAGTGGATGCATCGGTCAGCGTGATGGTCGATGTCCACAATACACTCATCATAAACCTGCTTCGCCAACACGGCACCACCGAGCAGAAATGCAAATACCTACCTAGGCTGGCCTCCAATATGGTAGGAAAACAGTGATGAATATTTTGATATAATTTAAGGTTTGATTCACTGTCAGTATGCAGATGAGTGAGTTCTTCATTAAATGTTAACACAGTGGCTGTCTTTGCTGCTGATAATCCCCTTTTCATGTAGATATAAGGGTGTGTTTGTATTGTGCCATTTTCATGCTGAAGTGTCCTAGTCCCAAGACTTTTACTTTGCTGTGACCATACTGTGTGATTGTTGATTGTTTGAGCCAATTTAAGGACGAACAGCACATAGTCATTTACTAAATGACTGCGACTGGTTCTGTTTTATTCACTCATGCTAAGTGTATAATTTATCTCACTCTCTCCCTCTGTTTGTGGGGCCTAGGAGACAGTAAATGGTCTTTGACAAACGCATGACTTTTCGTGCCATCCAACGTTAAGACCACATGTCCTCCACAGAGATGGTGGGCATATCTTCTTGTCACATGTGGGAAGAGGTCCATGGTTTACCTCCGGCACTCCAATATCCCCTTAAGCCTCCAGCTATAATACTGATTGTCATTTTGCAAGTGAAAAGTTCTTGAGTACATGTATGGTGTTAAATAACAAATAATTGAATTAAATTGGTCTCACTGTTTCAGGTAGGAAGTTTCTGTCTGTCCGAAGCAGGATCTGGATCAGATGCCTTTGCTATGAAGACTTCTGCTGTGAAACAAGGAGACCATTATGTGCTGAATGGCACTAAGCTGTGGATCACCAGTGCTGAGCACTCTGGGGTGTTCCTGGTCATGGCTAATGCCAAACCCACAGATGTAAGCTCAATATTTATTACACCCTGAATGGCACTAAGCTGTGGCTCACCATTGCTGAGCACTCTGGGGTGTTCCTGGTCATGGCTAATGCCAAACCCACAGATGAACGCTCAGTATTTATTACACCCTGAATGGCCCTGAGCTGTGGCTCACCATTGCTGAGTTGTCTAGGGTGTTCCTGGTCATGACTAATGTCAAACCCACAGATGTAAGCATAGTATTTATTACACCCTGAATGGCACTAAGCTGTGGCTCACCAGTGCTGAGTACTCTGGGGTCTTCCTTGTCAGGTCTAATGCCAAACCCACAGATGTAAGCTCAGTATTTATTACACCCTGAATGGCACTAAGCTGTGAATCACTAGTGCTGAGTACTCTGGGGTGTTCCTGGTCATGACTAATGCCAAACCCACAGATGTAAGCATAGTATTTATTACACCCTGAATGGCAATAAGCTGTGGCTCACCAGTGCTGAGTACTCTAGGGTGTTCCTGGTCATGACTAATGTCAAACCCACACATGTGAGCATAGTATTTATTACACCCTGAATGGCACCAAGCTGTGACTCACCAGTGATGAGCACTCTGGGGTCTTTCTCTTCATGGCTAATGCCAAACCCACAGATGTAAGCATAGTGTTTATTACACCCTGAATGGCACTAAGCTGTTGATAACCAGTGCTGAGTACTATGGAGTGCTCCTTGTCATGTCTAATGCCAAACCCACAGATGTAAGCTCAGTATTTATTACACCCTGAATGGCACTAAGCTGTGGATCACCAGTGCTGAGTACTATGGGGTCTTCCTTGTTATGTCTAATGCCAAAGCCACAGTATTTATTACACCCTGAATGGCACTAAGCTGTGGATCACCAGTGCTGAGTACTCTGGGGTGTTCCTTGTCATGTCTAATGCCAGAGCCACAGATGTAAGCTCAGTATTTATTAAACCCTGAATGGCACTAAGCTGTGAATCAACAGTGCTGAGCACTCTGGGGTGTTCCTGGTCATGTCTAATGCCAAACCCACAGATGTACGCTCAATATTTATTGCACCCTGAATGGCACTAAGCTGTGGATCACCAGTGCTGAGTACTCTGGGGTGTTCCTGGTCATGACTAATGCCAAACCCACAGATGTACGCTCAGTATTTATTACACCCTGAATGGCACTAAGCTGTGGCTCACCAGTGCTGAGTACTCTAGGGTGTTCCTGGTCATGACTAATGCCAAACCCACAGATCTACGCTCAGTATTTATTACACCCTGAATGGCACTAAGCTGTGGATCACCAGTGCTGAACACTCTGGGGTGTTCCTGGTCATGGCTAATGCCCAAACCCACAGATGTACGCTCAGTATTTATTACACCCTGAATTGCACTAAGCTGTGGTTCACCAGTTCTGAGTACTCTGGGGTGTTCCTCATTATGGCTCATGCTAAACCCATTGATGTAAGCTCAGTATTTATTACACCCTGAATGGCACTAAGCTGTGGATCACTAGTGCTGAGTACTCTGGGGTGTTCCTGGTCATGACTTATGCCAAACCCGCTGATGTGAGCTCAGTATTTATTACACCCTGAATTGCACTAAGCTGTGGCTCACCAGTTCTGAGTACTCTGGGGTCTTCCTTGTCATGGCTAATGCTAAACCCATTGATGTAAGCTCAGTATTTATTACCCCTTGAATCGCACTAAACTGTGGCCCACCAGTGCTGAACACTGTGGGGTGTTCTTGGTCATGTCTAATGCCAAACCCACAGATGTACGCTCAGTATTTATTAAACCCTGAATGGCACTAAGCTGTGGATCACCAGTGCTGAGTACTCTGGGGTCTTCCTTGTCATGTCTAATGCCAAACCCACAGATGTACGCTCAGTATTTATTGCACCCTGAATGGCACTAAGCTGTGGATCACCAGTGCTGAGTACTCTGGGGTGTTTCTGGTCATGACTAATGCCAAACCCACAGATGTACGCTCAGTATTTATTACACCCTGAATGGCACTAAGCTGTGGATCACCAGTGCTGAGTACTCTAGGGTGTTCCTGGTCATGACTAATGCCAAACCCGCTGATGTGAGCTCAGTATTTTTTATGCCTTGAGTGGCACTAAGCTGTGGCTCACCAGTGCTGAGCATTCTGGGGTGTTCCTGGTCATGACTAATGCCAAACCCATAGATGTAAGCATAGTATTTATTACACCCTGAATGGCACTAAGCTGTGAATCAACAGTGCTGAGCACTGTGGGGTGTTCCTGGTCATCACTAATGCCAAACCCATAGATGTAAGCATAGTATTTATTACACCCTGAATGGCACTAAGCTGTGAATCAACAGTGCTGAGCATTCTGGGGTGTTCCTGGTCATGACTAATGCCAAACCCATAGATGTAAGCATAGTATTTATTACACCCTGAATGGCACTAAGTTGTGGAGTACTCTGGGGTGTTCCTGGTCATGACTATGCCAAACCCACTGATGTGAGCTCAGTATTTATTATGCCCTAAATGGCACCAAACTGTGGCTTACCAGTGCTGAGCACTCTGGGGTCTTCCTTGTCATGGCTAATGCTAAACCCACTGATGTACGCTCAGTATGTGTTACACATGGGTAAGAAGGAAGTAGGAAGTCCTGCTGGTACACAGTAATTTGAACTGTTACTGAGTGATCTAAAGTGTTTTGCTAAGAGTCTGGTTACATATACATATTCACATGTATAACCCTGCTCTTAAACTGTAGTGGTGAATATATTGATGTGCTTATTACTTAAGACCAATAAGTACAAGTGAAATAAGTGAGTACAGTGTTAATCTCCAATCAGATAAATCAAATTATTGCTTGTTTGTTTCAGGGCTATAAAGGAATTACAACATTTATAGTAGATCGTGATACTGAAGGCCTGAGCATAGGCAAGAAGGAGGACAAGCTTGGCATCAGAGCATCCAGCACCTGTCCTGTACATTTTGATAATGTCAAGGTGACATGTGTTTATGTATTTTTACAACTTAAAATAAAAGCAACCTGCATATGTGGGTTTCCATCAGGCCTTGCCAGATTCCACCCCCCCCCCTCCACCGTCCCCACCATGATGTTTGCCACTGCTGTTTAGGTGAAATATTCCGGAGTATGGCTTAAAGCACCAATCTAATAAATGAATGAATAAATATAAGTACATTAAATACAGCAGGAATACACTTAGATATGATAAGAGCCCCCCCCCCCCCATCCCCCGACAATTCGTGATTCTAAAGACTTTGCTTTGTTCTCTACATGTAGGTTCCGGAGTCCAATATCTTGGGGAAGTTTGGACATGGGTATAAGTATGCCATTGACATTCTGAATGAAGGGCGTATTGGAATAGCCTCACAGGTAAAGATAAGATAAGGGCACAGGGTAGTCCAGCAAATGGAAAGTAGAAAGCTAATTTATTCCAGAAAAGAGAGATTTTATTACCTGTATAGCCCAGCATTTTGGGACTTGACTATCAATGTGGTCCCGCAGTGGGGGATTGAATACCCCTGTAGTTCAGCAATGGGGAACATGAATACTAATGTCGTTCAGCAATGGGTGATTGAATACCAGTGTAGTCCAACGATGGGGCAATTCGGAATGACTGAATGACTCAGGAGCCTCCCACCAATGCAGTCACTGTGAGTTCAATTCTTGCACATGCTGGCTTCCTTTCCGTCCATGGGAAGATCTGCCAACAACCTGCGAATCGTCGTGGGTATCCCCCAGGCTTTGCCCTACATCCTCCCACCATCATGCCATCAGCAAAAAAAGTGAAATATTCTTGAGTGTGGTCTAAAATACCAGTCAAATAAATCAATAATAAATGAATTGTCCAGCAGTGGGAACTTGAATAAGTGAGAAGTGTAGATTTATGTATCATTAACAGTGGTATTTAATATGGCTGAGTTGTTTACATACTTAATCATGCATTTTTGTTTGCTTTATTTTTAGATGTTGGGTCTGGCTGAGGGCTGTTTCAGTGCCACAGTTCCTTACACAAAAGAAAGGAAGCAGTTTGGTAAACGCATCTGGGATTTTCAGGTAGGAACAAGGTCGTTCTTGTATGTACAAATATCCGTTTTTGGCTGTGTGTACATCTCACCTTGTGGACAGTTAAAAGTTTAGTTATTTATGTATTTATTTGACTGGAGTTTTATG
Source organism: Liolophura sinensis (assembly GCF_032854445.1). Classification (NCBI taxonomy): domain Eukaryota; kingdom Metazoa; phylum Mollusca; class Polyplacophora; order Chitonida; family Chitonidae; genus Liolophura; species Liolophura sinensis. The sequence goes on from NC_088300.1 coordinate 72,196,472, forward strand.
CTGCACTCAAGAATATTTCACTTGTATGATGGTGGGAGGAGAAATCCACCATCATCCATGCCATCTGCAGGATGAAGGCAGGCCTTCCCACATACGACTGGAGTTTATAAGTCTACTAAATTACCAAACATGAAGGGCTGCTTTGGTGGGTTGAACTAAAGACCTGATCAGCTTTTAATTTTGCCAAAGATCTGTTGATCGTCTGCATTGTCACTTTTACTTTTTCAGGAAACTTTATCGTTTAAGGGATATTCTGGGCTGACTTTACAAATACTCCCAATAAATCTCTCCCAATAGGGCAGACATGTATCTTGGGCTGGAAACTTGTTTTCTATGAACAACTCTGTAAATTAAAGCTATTGTCTTTCACCTAAAAGACCACAACTCGTGTTTGTTACAGTCCATGCAGCATCAGATTGCTCACGTTGCCACACAGATTGAGTGTGCCAGGATGTTAATCTATAATGCAGCTCGGCGGAAAGAGGCTGGACTTCCATTTATAAAAGAGGCTGCCATGGCCAAGTACCACAGTGCAGAGGTATGGGCATTGGAATGAGGAAGGTTTACCTAGTGAGTTACATAGTCTGTTGTCATGATGGTTTTATGGGAAAACTGATTGTGTAGTACATACATGTATATACATGTATCACAAGAGAAAACTGGCAAGCCCAGCTTGATCCAAGTAGCCAGTATGCGGGAAAGGAAATCCCATTGCTATACTGTGGGGCTGTTTTTCTTAAAGTGTGTATGGTAATACTAGGTATGGATTGTTGTTAAAATAACTCCTTTTTTGGCATAAGGGAGGCCATTTCAGATCTAAGGGCTAATTTGGTTACATGATACCATTCATAATCCATGTATTCTGTACATGTACCTAATGACTCCTCATCATCATATGACTGAAAAATTGTCAAGTATGACGTAAAACCCAAGGCTACATACCGTATACTTGTTTAGGTACAGTACACCGCTAGAATACCAGTGAGCTCTCTTTTTACCAGGGGGTTTTGAAAGCAGTAAGTGCTTGACAGAACAGAACATGTGGGACTGTTTGCACTGTCTTGCGTTCGTTTGAAGACCACATCTGTAACCATGCAAGTCACACCATCAGTCAGTGGGTTTTGTCAGTAATTTGCCAAAAATAGGTTTTTTTACCCTAGGCACTCTGGTTAGGAGCACCCAGAAAACTGACTGCCATCTCATCTGTTCTTGAGTAAATTGTTTAACAACAATTAGATACTGTAATTCTTCAACTTTTTCACATGTTTTCCAGGTGTTTATTCAAGCATATTCTGAAGGCATTTTTCTGTGTAGACTGATAAAATTATACTTTTTGTGAAGCATGAAATCGACTGATCCAACCAATGCAGTTTTTGTGTCAAATTATATGGGTGCATAAATTACACTGAAAATTGCTGTTTCACAAGCGAAAATGTTCAGGAATTAGGGTAATTATATAAGTATATCCTCTCCACTACCCATGTTTGACATTCTCTGTATGTAATGTAGGTGGCGGCACTTACAACCTCCAAGTGCATAGAGTGGATGGGAGGGGTCGGTTTCTCTAAAGAATACCCAGTGGAGAAGTTCTACAGGGACGTCAAAATAGGTAAGTTGATCAGTCATGAGGGTTATCGTGTTGTCTGTTAATCCTAACTGGCTGAGTGGTCTATAGTTCCTCAGTTGAGACCTCTAGGACTCTACCTAAGAGAGTCTTCGGATTGGGTCTAGGTAAATAGCTGCACCTCATACAGGAAAGGTGTCTCAGGTAGATGTGACACTGGTCAAGGAAGCCAGGTAAATAGCCACAGCTAATACAGGATGAAGTTTGTCAGGTAGATGTGACAGTTGTCAATGAAGCCAGGTAAATAGCTACGGCTAATATAGGATGAAGTGTGTCAGGTAGATGTGACAGTTGTCAAGGAAGCCACGTAGATAGCTACAGTTAGTACAGGATGAAGTTTGTCAGGTAGATATGACAATTGTTAAGGAATCCAGGCAAATGGTTAATACAGGAGAAAGTTTGTCAGGTAGATGTGACAGTTGTCAAGGAACCCAGGTAAATAGCTACAGTTGATACAGGATGAAGTGTGTCAGGTACATGTGACAGTTGTCAATGAAGCCACGTAAATAGCTACGGCTAACACAGGATGAAGTTTGTGAGGTAGATGTGACATTTGTCAAGGAACTCGGGTAAATAGCTACAGTTAATAGGTCTATAGTTCCTCAGTTGAGACCTCTAGGACTTGACCAAAGAGAGTCTTCGGATTGGGTCTAGGTAAATAGCTGTACCTCATACAGGAAAGGTGTCTCAGGTAGATGTGACAGTTGTCAAGGAATCCAGGTGAATGGCCACAGTTAATACAGGATGAAGTTTGTCAGGTAGATGTGACAGTTGTCAAGGAAGCCACATAGATAGCTACAGTGAGTTCAGGATGAAGTTTGTCAGGTAGTTATGACAATTGTTAAGGAATCCAGGCAAATGGCTAATACAGGAGAAAGTTTGTCAGGTAGATGTGACAGTTGTCAAGGAACCCAGGTAAATAGCTACAGTTAATAGGTCTATAGTTCCTCAGTTGAGACCTCTAGGACTCGACCAAAGAGGGTCTTCGGATTGGGTCTAGGTAAATAGCTGCACCTCATACAGGAAAGGTGTCTCAGGTAGATGTGACAGTTGTCAAGGAAGCCAGGTAAATAGCTACAGCTAATACAGGATGAAGTTTGTCAGGTACAAGTGACAGTTGTCAAGGAATCCAGGTAAATAGCTACAGCTAATACAGGAGGAAGTTTGTCAGGTACAAGTGACAGTTGTCAAGGAATCCAGGTAAATAGCTACAGCTAATACAGGAGGAAGTTTGTCAGGTAGATGTGACATTTGTCAAGAAATCCAGGTAATAGCCTCAGCTAATACAGGAGGAAGTTTGTCAGGTAGATCTGACAGTTGCCAAGGAATCCAGGCAAATAGCTACAGTTAATACAGGATGAAGTTTGTCATGTACATGTGACAGTTGTCAAGGAATCCAGGTAAATAGCTACAGCTACTACAGGAGGAAGTTTGTCAGGTAGATGTGACAGTTGTAAGGGAATCCAGGTAAATAGCTACACTTAATACAGGAGGAAGATTGTCAGGTAGATGTGACAATTGTTAAGAAATCCAGGCAAACGGCTAACACAGGATGAAGTTTGTAAGTTGATGTGACAGTTGCCAAGGAATCCAGGTAAATAGCCACAGTTAATACAGGAGGAAGTTTGTCAGGTAGATGTGACAGTTGTCAAGGAATCCAAGCAAATAGCCACAGCTAACACAGGAGGAAGTTTTGTCCGGTAGATGTGACAGTTGTCAAGGAATCCAGGTAAATGGCCACAGCTAATACAGGAGGAAGTTTGTCAGGTAGATGTGACAGTTGTCAAGGAATCCAGGAAAATATCCACAGCTAATACAAGATTAAGTTTGTCAGGTAGATGTGACAGTTGTCAAGGAATCCAGGTAAATAGCTGCAGTTAATACAGGAGGAAGTTTGTCAGGTAGATGTGACAGTTATCAAGGAATCCAGGTAAATAGCCACAGCTACTACAGGATGAAGCTTGTCAGGTAGATGTGACAGTTGTCTGGAATCCAGGCAAATAGCCACAGCTACTACAGGATGAAGTTTGTCAGGTAGATGTGACAATTCTTAAGGAATTCAGGCAAATGGCTAATACAGGAGGAAGTTTGTCAGGTAGATGTGACAGTTGTCAAGGCACGCAGGTAAATGGCTACGGTTGATACAGGAGGAAGTTTGTCAGGTACATGTGACAGTTGTTAATGAAGCCACGTAAATAGCTACGCCTAACACAGGATGAAGTTTGTCAGGTAGATGTGACAGTTGTCAAGGAACTCAGGTAAATAGCTACAGTTTATAGGTCTATAGTTCCTCAGTTGAGACTTCTAGGACTCGACCAAAGAGGGTCTTCGGATTGGGTCTAGGTAAATAGCTGCACCTCATACAGGAAAGGTGTCTCACATAGATGTGACAGTTGTCAAGGAAGCCAGGTAAATAGCTACAGCTAATACAGGATGAAGTGTGTCAGGTAGATGTGACAGTTGTCAATGAAGCCAGGTAAATAGCTGCGGCTAATGCAGGATGAAGTTTGTCAGGTATATGTGACAGTTGTCAAGGAATCTAGGCAAATAGCCACAGCTACTACAGGATGAAGTTTGTCAGGTAGATGTGACAATTGTTAAGGAATCCAAACAAATGGCTAACACAGGAGAAAATTTGTCAGGTAGATGTGACAGTTGTCAAGGAACCCAGGTAAATAGCTACAGTTGATACAGGAGGAAGTTGGTCAGGTAGATGTGACAGTTGTCAATAAAGCCACGTAAATAGCTACGGGTAACACAGGATGAAGTTTTTCAGGTTATGTGACATTTGTCAAGGAATCCAAGCAAATGGCTAATACAGGAGGAAGTTTGTCAGGTAGATGTGACAGTTGTCAAGGAAGCCAGGCAAATAGCTTACAGCTGATACAGGAGGAAGTTTGTCAGGTACATGTGGCAATTCTTAAGGAATCCAGGTAAATGGCTAATACGGGAGGAAGTTTGTCAGGTACAAGTGACAGTTGTTAAGAAATCCAGGCAAATGGCTAATACAGGAGGAAGTTTGTCAGGTACAAGTGACAGTTGTTAAGGAATCCAGGCAAATGGCTAATACAGGAGGAATTTTTGTCATGCACATTTGACAGTCAAAAAAGCCAGGTAAATAACCATAGCTAGTACAAATGAAAGTTTGTCAGGTGCTTGTGAAAAGTGATTTATGGTCGATTTAAACAATGATAATCCAGTTCAGTAATTAGACATTCAATTCTTCTTTTTTCAGGAGCAATCTACGAGGGTACAGCGAACATACAACTTAACACCATTGCCAGATGTTTGGATATGGAAACTCGATAACGTTAGATGTGCAGGTTTTGTGTGTCTGGTTGTGTAATTCTGGTTATGTACATAGGCTTGAATCTCTGATGTAAATTTTGTTTGGTGAAGCGAGATCCAGGTGGAGCACATTTCGTTTGCTGTTCAACTCTGCATGAACGAGTGCACAAAATTGGGCCATGAATCGACTTATTGTAAATTTTCAAGTGTTATAGTCTGACATTCACTTTGATCTGTCATTGCCAGACATTCGTTCACAGTGATGTTTTCTTGAGATATTTATTTACACTCATCTCCATTTGACAGTGTTCCGTGTGAAAATGTATTGATGTGTATATTGTGAAGTTCAAGAGCAGCGTATATCAGATTTTTATACAGGTTTTTAGGTACTGTACACAATTGTGTATATTTAGTTTGAGATTTTGTTCTTTTTCATACGTTTGCAAGTGGAGTGAGAGTTTTGTTACCATGTGGTAACTGTTCTAGGTTAGGGATATATAGGTAATTGTCATTGTTTTTTTGTGGAAGAAATGGAATGATATAACGGTGTTCATGTAGAATCCTGCAGGTTGGGAAAAGAATAATCTACATAGGTATTAAACAGTGTGTTGAAGCTAAAAAAACAGAATTCGTGGAATGTTACGTGCAGCTTCAGTGATAAAATTCCACAAGCATGTACAGTTTTTATTTCAACATTTCCAGAATTTTACTGGAAAGCTTTCTGATCATAACAAGGTGTTTTGATATTGCACATGTATTACTATTATAGCACAAATATCAGTTCATAATCAGCGCTTTCAATTAGAGATAAGTACTCGAGTACTGCACCAAACACCAGTGAAATCCATAACTTCAGGTAGTTTATTGATTTATTTGATTTATTTGATTGCCGTACTCAAGAATATTTCACTTACACGACAGTGGCCAGCATTATGGTGGGAGGAAACCGGGCACAGCCCAGGAGAAACCCACAACCATACACAGGTTGCTGGAAGACCTTCCCACATACGGAAATTCAGTTAGAGAGAGGAAATTAGGCCAAAATGTGTGACTTCACTGTGACAAACAAAAAAAAACACATGAACTTCTGGGACTCAAATCTACATCCACCATTCGAAGGAAGGTTGTTGTACAGTTTACTTCCTGAAGGTGAATGGAGATTGGAAAAGTACAAATAGGTGGTGCTGATTAATGGAAAGCCTGTACATTGCAAAAGTTTTGTATATGTGGTTCTGAGACATTCTGGTAATATGTTATTTTTCTGCCTGTAATATTGTTTGTGGGATCTTAGTGACAATAAATGGTTGACACTCATAGGGCTGTTTGTGCACACTAAGGTTGTTGAAGACCACTTTCTCCTAGGACGTTGGTGTACATGTACATACCATTATTGTGGGAAAGTTCATCAGTAACCTTCCAGAGGTTGGTGGTTTACTGTGGACACAAACATTTCCTCATAAATATGACCGCTAACATTGAAGTGGAAGATTCCTGAATATGCCAGAAAAAAAAATTAAAAAAAGTAAGTAATCTACTGTAGTTCAAACACATCACTACTTACCATAAATATTATCTTTTGTGGATTCTGATGAGAATTTCTTTCACACTACGAGTACTTGCATGGATGTGTACCGTTTACTGCTAGTAGTGATTGTGCTTGGATGGTTTGCAGTGTTAAGCATGGCATACAAAGGAACCTAAGATGTATCTCAGCTCAACTGAGACTAGACCTGTATCAAAAATATCACCACAACTAAACTGGAATTGGTTGTACTCATTAAAATCTTAAAAGCCTTATATAACTAGGTCCAACTCCAGACAACCAGTTGGGTTGTGTGACTAACAAATTACAACATATGTTGAACTATTTAAGTCGTATGTCCAGTGGTGACTGGGATCGACATTTGAAACCCAGGTGTATTCTGCATTTTAGATTCTCAAATGTGTTAGCACTGCTGCATGCGAATCTCTTAACATAACTTTTTTGTGCCGAATCCTGTCTTGTACAGATGATACTGTTATTTCAAAAACAGACAGGATGTTTTGTAATAAAAGGACCTTGTTTGATTGTGAAAAAGGTGTATCTTTTTGCATAAAATGCAATAGTTTGGTAAATGTTTATCACTTTAATGAGAAATGCATTGGTTTCCAGTATTTATTGTTTGGTGTTTTATGCCGTACTCAAGAATACTTCACTTATTTGTGGGAAGAGCCTGCCAGAGACTCGGGGGGAAAACCAAGACCATCTGCTGGTTGCTGACAGACCTTCCCAAAGTATAGCCAGAGAGGAAGCCAGCATGAGCTGGACTTACCGACGGCATCCGCATTGGTGAGAGGTTCCACTGGCATGCTGACCACTAGTCCATGGTGATGTAATGGATGTAACTTTTGAGGAAAACCTAAAGCCCTGTTAGTCACAGAATTACATCTCACTTGATTTCCACAAATGACAAAACACCAATGGGGAGTTTGCATTAGCGTATAACAGAACCCTGAGCCACATTTTTCATCAAAACTTGATTGTAGCTGAACACCTGCAGTGTATCAGCTTCTATTGTGATGTGGTTCTGTCTTTAATGCAAGGTCACTGTGGCAAGCTGGGAAAGGTGTTTGACATCAATAAAATGGCATCAAGGCCCTCCTGCCGGGAATTTGACAGGTCCCCAGACACAAGTTCTTGGTTTCATGTTTGAAGCGTATATAAAGAGGTCTTTGGTTGCACGAGTATTGGCTGAGTCAATTCTAGCTCTTTTTGGCATTCTTAGTTTTTGTTTCCAGTATTCAACAGGTTCAGTGGTTAGCGTGTGAGTGCAGCACAATGGCCCAGGAGCCTCTCACTAAAGTGACTGCTGTGGGTTCAAGTCCAGCTCATGCTACCTTCCTCTCCAGTGATATGTCAAAAATTCTGCCAGCAAACTGTGGAACTTATAGAAATTCACAAATACATTGTCTTAGGATATAGCAAACATTTAATCAGTCATAAACTTTCACAAATTTAACAGTACACATTATCCTGTAAACTTAACATGCTGGTAATAACGTATTATTTAGTACATATGACTGATCTTGATACACGTGTAATGTGTAACAACAGCATTAGTAGTACATCTATGAGAAAGGTATACAATATGAGTAGCAAGCTGCAGCTGGTGGGTTTTCATCAGTTCTGTATATCTGTCAGCAGAATACTCCGGAAACCAATAATCTTTATTTACATTACATTATGTGGACATCATTCTACTCCACATTCTTGTTATCTACGATGTCTTTTTTTTTTTCTTTTCACTCAGCTACATCTGAACAATATACCCAACACTGCTGTTACAAGCCAGATTGTTGTTTCGAGTGTTTCATCTGTACCCATGCGCAGAATGGGTTATACAGGGCATGAATGATAGCATATAGTCATTTAAGCCTTTTCCAAACTTTGGTGACAACCTAGCTTTCAGCTCAGTTCTACTTTTCTATGTGCATTTCTCTACATTTTCAATATGAAACTATGCTCAGTTCCACGTAAAATCTCAGGTGTCACACATACCTGCATGACTGCCAAAAGTTGCAATGCCTTAACATAGTGATGTGGGCATGTTTGTCTCACAAAGAAGAAATCACTGTCTTGACTACTTGAAATGTTTATCTGGCTTATCCTGACAAATTCTGCTGACTACTGACTGTACTATCTATACAGGTTACTGTAATCAAGGAAGCCATTCAGGAACATTTTACCATCAAAATCAGAGGAGTAAGAAACTACAAAAGAGCTATAAAGTGACGCACAATCCACATGAGCCTATGCATGCCTGCTCTGTAACCTGCCATAGTTCTTGAAGTCCACTAACACTTACTACCAGGTATGTATCATTGCAGGCAGACCTTAATCCTGCTGTATTGATAGCTAAGCAAGTTTTGTGCTTCTTTGCATGAATGATTAAAGCTTCATGCTTCATGACATGAACAATACTCCATGCTGGAGTTCTCATTGGTCAACATGTTAGACGTCTCAATGGTAATCACATACAAAAGTTCTCATTGGTCAGCACGCTAGACTTCTCACAGGAAATCACATAAAAGAGTTCTCATTGGTCAACAAATGCTTCACCCTATCTGACCATACACTATAAAAATTAGTATTTTTAACAACTGTTCATAATCACCCCCCGGATAAATACATGATGTGAATGTAAAAACTATGGATCTAGAACTTAAAACTGGGCTTTGTAAAGGACTAGGGTAGGCATGCCACATAAGCAACAAAAAGCTCTTCATGACTTTACTGGAGGTGTCCATTTCAAACAGCTGGGGTCGACTTGGCGAGACTCGTGCCGGCATTTGGCCTTCTTTTGAAGAAATTCATCTATTAAATCCTGAAGTTGACAAAAAAAAGAATATCTTTATAAAGGTTTGTATAAGCAAGATCAACATATCACATGTAAGCACAACAAAAATGTTTTTGCTCATGTTATCTGATTGGGCAGATCATATGTAATCATAAACCTTGAGGTGTAGATCACAGTTACCCAGGGCACTGCTCCACTCTCAGGTTTAATCAAAGGATTTTAGCCACACAGATTTCAGATTAGGTTTTTCCTGATGGCAACTGTTTAGTGTTCAAGCCAAAACCTGAAAGTTACATTTTGCTGTTCCAAGGACATTGCCTTACCTGTCTTCGCAGAACAAGATGTTTGCCCTTCCAGTATTTGAGCATGCCTAGAGCCTGCAGAGTGCTCACTATATCATTGGCGTTGATACCCGTCTCTTGGCTAACATCTAAAAACAACACCAAAAAAAAAAAAGTAATAATAATAAATAAATAAACAGATAAAAATATCTTTTATTCCAACCATAATAAAATTCTTCTTGGTCGTACATCAAAAGTAAATATAGTACTTTGCTAAAAATGGCACAACAATCATTATGACGTCAAGAAAGATATAATGAAATCCATGCAAATCAAGCCAGTCTTACCATGATTAACTGCAGGAAAAAAAAACAAGAATTTATATGCCATGGTAAATATGCAAAACTTCAGCAATAATTAAGTTAGTTCTTGAACTTGATCTGCACAGAAACCATCAGCCAATCAAAATCAAGGAAATTGTCAAATAACACCAAAACTTGTTCAAAGATAAGGCTGGTACTGATCTCGGGGTAAACCATTCCACAATATAAACCAGTTCACAAACTTTTGGTAGAAATAAGACAACAGCCAACAGTTTCCTGTGTAAAATTTTCACTCGGGAGAAGCAAGTTTCAAACTCACGGCATCACTAATACAAGATCGTAGATGATTACAACAAAAAGAAATAGCTCAATGTAATTTTGTTGACTGTAACATAAACGCACATACCTTTGATGGAAATCTCATTACCACGGTACTTGTGTAAATATCCTAGCAACACTTCCTTCCAGTAACTACGGTAGCTTAGCAGCCCCAGATCAGAAAGAGGACGCTCTGGCGACCCTATCTTGGACTCTATCCTACTCAAGAGGTAGCCTTTAATCATACACAGAATAAATCAGCTTTATTAACTGCTAAGGTATTTGACTTATGGTAAAATAACAAAAAGAGAAAAGAGAAAACACATTACAAATAAAGGCACTTTGAGAAAAAAAATAAGGATGACAGCTACCTCAAAGGTGGAACTGATGTGTTGTATGTTTTAATCAAAACATGTGTGATAAGAACTGAGGAGTTTTACATGCTGCCGTACATCAGGCTGTGTCACATCAGGTGTTGGTGCTGAAGGTGACAAAAACAAATTGTGCGTACACCAACACTATGGTGATGTAAGTAAATTCTGACTGGTTAAACTGGTGAGCATAAATTCTGACTGGTTAAACTGGTGAGCATAAATTCTGACTGGTTAAACTGGTAAACATATCGGTAAACGTGAACGGCAATGAGCACATCTCAAGCCACCCAAAGCAATTACAGTATGCGGAGTCCTGTGTATGTTACTGTTGTCTTCAGAACTTTCACTGAATCTCTAACTGTCTGCATGCTGGACGATAGCTAGGTTACACAATAGAGTACACTATTATACAGCTCTTTTTTTTCTACCACACACAGTATTTATCCAGCTAGGAATCAAAGAAAACAGGGTGAGAAAAATGAAGAGAAGGGTAGCTTTTTTTAACACTGTCTTTAAGTAATGTGACGTTAAAAACAACCTCCAAAAAATGAAAAAAACAGGTTCTACATCAATCAAATCAGTGGTAACAAATCTAATGTATGGTTAAGTCCAGTTTATATACCAACACTTACTGAAGTCTATAAGCATTTTTCCATAGCCTTGTCTCATATACTGAGGCAAAGTCAGTATACAGGATACGTTGTAGTTCAGTATGGAATTCTTCTCCTGAAATCAGAATTCAGAAAACACATGGAAGTTTGCCAAATTAACATGTATGTGTTGATATTTGTGTACAAAGTTCACAGTCCTTTTGAGAACAACTGATCTTTGCAACCGAAGAAATGATACACTGTGAACATGACAATAATATTAGATTTATGGAATAAATGTACTTTATAACATTCAACAATGAAGACAAAGCCATTACCTTTGAGAAGTAGCCAACTATATGACAACCATGACTGTCATTCTCCGTGAGCACATAGAACAGGAAAGGCTCAACATCAAAATACAGAGTCTTGTGGTCAAGAAATAATTTGGCCAGCAGACACAGGTTCTGACAATATACCTGAAACATTAAACATGGTTGAAATTAATTACAATTATTAATTAGAAGTTAAATGGAACAAAATTTACAACTGAGCTGTTAACATGACATTTGGTACCTAACCAGTATTGGAATACATTTGCATGTATTTATTTGACTGGTGTGTTGTACTGCACAAATCAGGGAGTTTCAGGTCTGAGGTCCAAATGACTCCTGGCATAAATGACACTCCTCTCCTTTCAGAAATTCTGAATTTCAAAAATGCTCAGATCCTCAATTTTCTCCATTGTTTGTCTACTCTAAATAAGTTTTGTGCATTGCTCTTATTATACTAAATGTGATCAAAAATAGTTGCATAACATTTTTGACAGGTCAAATGATCCCTTTTTTCACCTTAAGAGACAAAAAAGACTTTGAAATTGAAACTACCTCATTTTGATTATTTATTTATTTGTTTGATTGGTGTTTTACACAGCAATGACGAATAGTTCACCTTATATGAGACAGTGGCCAGCGTTATGGTGAGAAGAAACAGAGAGAACTACATGGGCAGAACATAACTAGGATTATGGAGCTGGAGTGTACTGGGCAGAGCGCCAGGGAAGCACTGCATAGGACTTGACCAGCTACCTGACAAATCTGCTGACTCGAGGCAGAAGCCAAGTCAGAGGCAGGTAAAAATCATGGACTAGTCATCTGGACTGATGGAATCTAAAACACTCCCAAAGCAATGGTTATAACAGATAAATGTGTCTCTTAAGTACTATAATTTTCACCATGGTTATCCTCCAGATGATGAAAAAGTATGGATCTTTCATAACAAGGCTTCTCATACCAGACATGCTGTGATTTTTTTTCTGACATATTGATCAACGGCACATGTACCTTGTTTTTCTTGCCATCCACTTCGAACACAGAGTTGCTGCCCTTTCTGTAACACTCATCACCAGGTGGGTGTCGCCAAACACATTTAGCCTTGAAAAAGACATTCAAGATATTCAAGACAGCTTTGTTAAAGGACAAGACCAACGAATTTCAACTGGGTTTCAGTTCTCTCTAGATGCCTTTTCATAAACTTAAGACCGGCGCCCAAATAAATCAGTTTTAATATAAGCAAGTAACTAATTAACCCTAAAACAAAAGTGATGCATGTAGTGCATAAGGCAGTGCAACAACAACATAAAACTACCGTCAGCACACAAAGTCTGGCCATATGGCAAAGCTGTGTTGTGGCTATTTGCGAAAGTATATAATGATATGTCCCTTATATCGAACATTTACTTGTACTGAGAAGTACGTCCATCATGGGGCGTATACTGTATAAAGATAATGACTGTTTTTTTTATGTCATTTAAAAAGGTACATGTAGACACTTAGTATCAGTAATTTTAACAAATGTTATTTCTACGAAATATCGTCAACTCCTGTTCAAACAAATTGCATGGTATCTGAACAATTATTTCTACGAAATATCGTCAACTTCTGTTCAAACAAATCGCATGGTATCTGAACAATTGTTATTTCTACGAAATATCGTCAACTCCTGTTCAAACAAATCGCATGGTATCTGAACAATTGCTAGTTCTACGCAATATCGTCAACTCCTGTTCAAACAAATCGCATGGTATCTGAACAAATGTTATTTCTACAAAATATCGTCAACTCCTGCTCAAACAAATCGCATGGTATCTGCCAGTCGTAAAGGAATTATCCAACTTCAATAAAGTCTTACACAGTCAGACCTGATTTACTCTGATCTATAGATGACATCCTGCTCAAAAATATTTCACTTATGTTTTATGAGACTTGCTATTACTACACATTTGTTTTATGTAATGAAAACTGGCATCACATTTACATGACTCTCATTTATACCAAGCATTTACTAATAATAGATAAACCATTTTTATGTCCTGGCACATGTTTGTATTATCCTGATTATATTGCACATGCAGATAAATATCTGAGCAAGCATTAGACGTATTATCTGATTATCTCAATAAAACAGTAGTATTTTTTTTCTCAATCATTGTGAGACAGGGTTAGTGATTTTGCTGAGATACTTTACCTTCAAATAACGAGATTCCCTTAGATTTGTTTTATGGATATCGGGTACATGTAACTTATGATCAGATGAACAAATGTAAAATGATAAGGCACAGTGGAAGCGATATTTCCAAAAGGTGGGCGATAATATGTATAAAACCCTTTATATTCCACATGTACATAAAGTTGAAAATATCACATGGCATTTCCTACCGTATGTTTAAGTACATAAAATCATGTTCCATCCACCACACAAAGAACACATACATACTTTCAGAAAAGAAAACACAGTTTATGTGAAGAAGAAATAAGCACAAGTTGGATGTCCTCCATTGGAAGTACAAGACTATGCTGGATCTTTACACCATACTCAACAAATTTTCATGTATGTATGTATGTTTCATGTATGACCATGTATGCGTGTATAATGTATGCTTGGGGTTTAACGTCGTACTTAAATTTTTCAATCATATGACGACAAAGAAGTCATTAGGTGTGTGTGCATATACAGTGTCTTCTTGCGGCAGGGCGAGTCCATGTAGCCAAAGTGCTACCGCCTCTGATGTATCCTGCCAAAGACACTAGACCGCACAACTACCCAGTCACATTATACCAGACACTGGGCCAACCAGTCCTGTTTCCTTAGTCTAACTTCTCAGTGCTGAGATCCAAACAAGGCAGCACCTACATGTAGTATCATTTTATTCTTTGGTAAGATGCATCCAGGGCATGATCCCAGATCTCTCGACTCCAAAGCAGACACTCAAACTATTAGGCTATAGAATTGGTCCTAGAAACTCCTCATGACAGTGGCTGGCCTCATGTACTTGAGGCAGATTATAAAACTATGGGATCACTATGGTTGACTTACCACGTGTCTCCTCATGACACTGGCTGGCCTCATGTACTTGAGGCAGATTATAAAACTATGAGATCAGTGTGGTTGACTTACCACGTGTCTCCTCATGATCATGGCTGGCCTCATGTACTTGAGGCAGATTATAAAACTATGAGATCAGTGTGGTTGACTTACCACGTGTCTCCTCATGACAGTGGATAGCCTCATGTACTTGAGGCAGATTCTAAAACTATGAGATCAGTGTGGCTGACCTACCATTTGAGGCAGACACTCTAACCATTAGGCTATAGAATCGGTCCTAGAAACTCCTCATGACAGTGGCTGGCCTCATGTACTTTGGGCAGATTATAAAACTATGAGATCAGTGTGGTTGACTTACCACGTGTCTCCTCATGACACTGGCTGGCCTCATGTACTTGAGGCAGATTCTAAAACTATGAGATCAGTGTGGCTGACTTACCATTTGAGGCAGACACTCTAACCATTAGGCTATAGAATCGGTCCTAGAAACTCCTCATGACAGTGGCTGGCCTCATGTACTTGAGGCAGATTATAAAACTATGAGATCAGTGTGGTTGACTTACCACGTGTCTCCTCATGATGGTGGCTGTCCGCATGTACTTGAGGCAGAACTCACACAGGTAGATCTTTGACAGCCTGGAGTATTCATCAGGGTAAGGGGAGGAGTACCAAGTCTCCATCTCATACTGCCCCATTTCAACTTTCTTCACACGGTACTCTTTACGATCACTAAGTTGGTAGTGACTTGTCAGCTCGTGTTCCTACACAAAATACCACAGATTACTACTACAATTTTTTATTTAAACAATCACTAACTTCAACTTATTTATAAATATTAGCAAATGAAGGCGATATATACCAAGCAACTCAAGAAAATATACCCGACATGTGCAAGTGAACTATAAACTGTATCAAGAGCGATCTTTAACGAACATTATTTCACCTATTAAGAAGATCAAGTAATTTAACCTTTCAGGCCAAGTCTTACTTGATATACTGCCATGTAAGTTTTTAGGTTTATACTGACTCCATGAGGTCATCCCACTAGAAGCAAGCCTCTTGGAGAGTACTGTAAATCCTCAACCTTTTCCACCTTTAAAGCACTTTTTTCAGTAGAATTTGTGCATACTATTATTATGAAAATGTTGAAATAATTTGTCTGTGTAACTAAAGATGCAATCTTCATAACACTGTAAATTATTTCTCTACACCCCATAGTTCTCTCAGAATGTTTCAAAATAGTGGTCGTAGAGGAAGATAATAAGGTTAAAGAATTCAGGTAGGTGTAATTGCTTTTAATGTTTTTAATCTCTTTTTTTGTGTTCATATCACTAACAATGTGAATTTGTTGAAGAAGATATACTTTACCATTTTCTCGCATGCCCTTGCCTGGGCTTCCTTGAACATTTTGAGATCGTACTCGGAGGCAAGCCCCTGTAGTAAAGGTTCTCTACTCGTGTCGTGGAGCTCTCGATGCTGCTGATGCTCTTTTCGATCTTCATCAGGCAGCTGCAATACATGACGTCTTGACTGTTTAGCCTTTTGACCTTTAGCCTTCTGTTCTTCATTCGGGTTCTGCAGATGTTGAAATCAATACGTGAAAACAAATGAATTTTTATGAACTCTTGAGACGAGTGGTAGCTCCTGCTTAAATTACATGTATTCACATGATCTTAAACCCAGCAAGTTCGCTTTCATCAAGGCAATACCAGTTCCAGCAGAAATAACACCTGGTAACCTGATGTATGTACATGTAGGCGAAAAGAAGAAGAGGTAATTAAGTAGAGCAGCAAAGTTAACAAAAGAAGTTAAGGAAAAATGATTTACCCAGTTTGTGAAAGTGGGAACTGGTTAGAAATGTAACTGGCAGGGTATGGCTGTTTTAAGTTAAACAAACCAAAATGAAAAGAAGAAAAATTCTTACATGTCTCCTGAGATCCCGTCTGTCACTCAGTGTCTCAATAACTTTCTGTCTTTCATCAGCTTTTTTCTGTCGAAGCTCATAATTTGCCTGAAGAAGAAATCAAAGTTTTAGTCGCATGCAAAAATTTTTCTCTTGCTTAAGGCACCCTTCCCCTCCACCCCTTCTCAGACAGTGTTTAATTTTCTTTCCTCTGATATAAATTTTGGCTTACTGTTTCCTGTGCCTATTATTTATTTGAATGGTGTTTAACTCGTACCACAGTGATCAAATTTATCTGTGGAGGAAACCTGATCACCCAGAGTAAATCACTGCCTTCACCAGATAACTGGCTGACCTACCCACTTAAAATCACACCCTAGCTAGAAATAGCTGGAATGGAACCTGATACTGTAGTGGTCAGGCTCTTATTGGCTGCTCCGAGACCAATGCTTCATCCAATGAGGTCCCCACACATGCAATAAAAGACTTCCACTTCAGGCATAGAGAATAGCAATACGACAGTGCCCTGTTTCACCCACCGGTTGGGACTGCTTGTGGGGTAGCACTATCACTGGGTGGAGGAGGGTGTAGTATGTATGTAGGGTTCTCTTCCAAACTACATAACCCCAAACTACATTTGATGCATATTTTGGTATAAAGTACATGTTTCCCATACTTTGTTTTCAGTATGACAGGCATGACAATTGACAGCCAGAAAAAACATTGAAAATTCTGAAGAAAGTCTGAAAATACCTCACCCTACCTCCAAATTACATTCGCAATCACCTGTTCAGACAAAAATCAGCTGCTTTTGTTTTTTTAATTTTAAACAAAAAGTCTGAAATCAGCAAATTGGAGGAAAATTCCTTTGCCTCGTATGAAAGTCTTGGGGACCAAATTTCACTGTAAACTGACTGAGTTACATGTAAAGATATTATTACATATAAACACACCAATGAACAAGAGACTGTAAGCAAAATTTCACACCGTAGCTGTACAAACCTTGCATTCTGCTGGTGTAGTGTTATGGTAGATGGGACATGCTGATATGGTATGGTGGGTATCGTACAATCCTGAAAGGTGACCTGAAATTAAAAACATCTACCATCATACTGATTTGTCATCTGCAATAGATTATACATATATATGCAAGATCATTGCGATTTTTCAACCTCATGATCAATTACTAAGCTTGAAGAGACAGGCCAAAATTTTTCTGAAAAATATTTATATGATTCATAGGGATTCAAAGGTAAAGAGAAAAATCGTCTTGTCCTGAACATGGTATCCTTGTGAGCAAGACTTAAATTAGGAACAAAGTCTGCCTCTTTTGGTATCAACCTGCAGGCAGTGTACCTGATGAATCACAGCCAGGTATGTGACAGAGGCTATCATCCTGACTGTCATCACTATCGCCTACACGGTCTGTGTGAATTGGTGTAGGGGGCTCCTCATGCTTGGTGGGTTGTCTTCCCCTGGGTGTCTTTGGTGGGCGGGAGGTGATGGCCCCAGTGTCTGTATCACTGCTCGAACTTGAACCACAATTCTCTGATTTCTTACGGAGGCGCTTTGAAGGAGACTTCTGCAAACTGTGAGCTGGAAAAACAAAAATATTTATACTCATATATGTTCTAAGTTATTAAAAAACATGATGCCCTCCTTACCATATCATCAAAAGCCGCAGGTCCCAATTTGGTATTTATCAAGATAGGAAAGATTTATCAAGATTTATCATAAAACTGTACACTCATCATCTGATTTACTAACACAGGTAACACTAATAGCTGGAGAGTAATGATGTACACAACAATCCCAATTGTTTTCAAACGTAAAACTATTTATTTTGTATATCGGGAAATAATCGTACCAACAATGTACAGAATTAATAGTTGCAGAAACATGTGAGCATGAGAAATGTTGTACCAGCAGATCTCCTTGTCATTCGTCTGTGTCTGGGTGTACTGGAGATTGTTTCCCCTTCACTCTCCACATCCACAGAAAGGTCAGTTTCCTCCGAGGAATCTTCTGACTGAAGCACTCTTGTGGACTGAAAACACAGGTGTGTAATTACATATGTATGCATAAAAAGGTTTTTTACTGGACAATAAACACTGCCGCTTTTCCCCGTAAACCTACACATATAAGGGATATAACACCAAAAAAAAATAAAAAATAAAATAAAATAAATAACATAAAATAAATAAAGAAAACTACTGTGTAAACACTAAAATACATTGAATCTTTGGTAAATTACTCATTTTTAAGAGCTCACAATAAAAATGACAACCTAAAATTAAGTCCAGGTCATCACAAAGATGACTTTGAATCAGGTAAATACTTATAATTTTACAAACGTGAATGGTTGATTTGTTATGTTCTATCCGCCTCCCTTTGGATTACAATACCACTTGAATAGCAGTGTAGTTATTTATTATATTTAAGTTTTTCCCTGAACTTAAGAATATTTCACTTATATGACAGTGGATTACAATGTCACACAACACTGCTTCACTATCTATAAAGTAGCTGGTAAATATACTGTGACATTATAGTGATCATCAGCCAGCATGTTATATTTTGCATCATTTAGTATATATTTATAGACATAGATATGTAATAACATTAAAAATAAAACTGAATTACCCTAAATGGTCTACAATTTTGTCCATGACTAACTTTCTCATTTTACCTGACTGAGAGTTCTGTTGATGTTAGTAAGGTATTCTCAAAGGAGAAGAAAACTTCAAAAAAAAAAATGACACTATAGGCTGAAAAGAGCATATTTTTTTCTATCTCGTGGTGCCTGCTGCATAATTTTGCGATTTTTCGTCGCCATACATGTAAAGCCTGAAAACGGCAAAGGTGGCATAAATCAATGAGTCCATCGCATCCTCCATCTTTAACACGCTGTAATTTTTCCCGATCGTCAAGCGGAAAACGAACTGTACTGTTCACTACCTTCTGGGAAGAAGAGTTCTACTGGAAATGTATAAACTGCACTTTGGCGGTTTCCGACTGCAATTCTCCTCCTAACACAGAAGACTTCAGGACTAGTTCTTAGGCAAAATGGAGTCGCCCACAGCAGATTTTGGCGCTGACTTTATTTACAATTTATCAAGTTGAGGTACATATGAGAGTTTTTTATGGCATGCACCTGTGAGGAAATGCATACTCTTTTCAACGGTATTTGTTTGATAATAAAATTTTCTTCTCCTTTAAGTTTTTTGGGAAGGCAACATGACATCCTATAGGAAAAAGCAAATTTCAGCGACAAATATCATATTTTTAGACACTTATTGGCCTTGACACACTTTTGTGGGCAAAATTTGAGGTCATTCAGGGTATTTCATCTTTTTGAATGGTATGTGTTTACTTAGTTTTACATGACATTGTTAATACTCGCCTGAAATGAAATTCTAAAAGATGAAAGCAGGCCATAAAAATAGCAGTGTGCAGCATATTAGTCTAAGTCTGTACATTTACAAGAGACACAATTACGTGCCTGAGGTGTAACGTGACAGATCTCAGGAACTACTCCCCAAAAGAGGGTTGTTGTACAAATATCGTAGCCATTATCAAATGATTGAGTGAAAACAAGAGACATACCGAAATACGAGCTAGCAGTGCCTAAAAGCTGATATTTTCTCTATTCAGTCATGTTAATATGTCAAGATTGATAAAATATTTCACACTTCATACAAATTAAGGAGCCAAACTGGTCTTGAAATGGAAGGCCATGTTTCAGCTGGATGCCTAGAAGCTACCTGCGGCCTGTTACTTTTGTAAAAGCTTCAAATTTACTTCATTTAATTCTCTGTCAGGTAGCTTGCAACTTTTCCTGGCAGGCCTTATTCTAGAAAAAAGATAATAAATGCCCTTGATGTTGAGCATCATATGAGTATTAAATAACCCATAAAAATACTACATCAATCTGACAGTGACATTATATGCTGCTGCATAGTGAAAATTTAAAGCAGTCAATCTCTTCTGGTTTTGAGAGAATCATACTTATTTCCATTTTGTTAAGACTACATGTACCATTACCGGAATATACTGGAAGTTGTGACAAGAACCCTGGTGCTACACGGCCTCCCTGCATTAGCACTGGGCACATGGAGCGTTTTCTAACCCCCAACTTCCAGAACTCATATCTCTCATAAGCCCTATACAATCCTCAATTATTAAAGGAGGTGAGTTTGTTCAACATAAGGAAGTGGGTGTTTTGAAATCCGTACCACGTTTTTTGAAACTGAGATAAACTCAGTTATGTTTAATGTCAAATTTCTAAAATAACACGGTGTGTTCATCTCAGATACCAGTTAACCTAGGGAACTAAACTGTGGACATCAAAACAGTTACCGGTATAGGCCTACAACTAAAAAGTTGCTTCAAAATCCATTAGGCTAGCTACTAGTTAACGGTGGTTTACACTGAAGGGTGGGACAGTAACATCTGGTACATATACAACTGCAACTCTACACAGGCAAGAGCAAACAGCACATCAACAGGACTTAAGTTGTATTACAACAACAACAAGAGTTATGGGTCTTATTTTGTTGACGGCTAACTGACAATAACAACAAAATCCTCAGATTACTACCTTTCGCTTCGGCATTATTGCAGATTAACGGGGTTGATGTTCCTCTTATCATAAATACACTAGATGAAATCTTATATGGGTAAACAATAAGAAAACATTGTACACCAACAGGAAAGTCTTTCGCGGCAGAATTTTTCCGGTTCAACCACGACACCTGTTGCGAAAGGGAGATCACTCTTCCAACAAAAACGCGACAGATGTCACACAGAAGATACAATTTAGGACATTCGAGTTCATTTTACAAACATGTTCAAATTCACCCACCCAGCATGCAGAAGTTTCAATCACTTTTACACACTTTATGTTTTGTGCAAATTTTATGCAGATGCTAGAGTAATATCAGTATTCATCAGTCATATATTGCCTACACAAATTATAATATAACTTAGGCTATGCATCAAAGACGAAAATGGCAAATTTCACTGAAGCAGATCTGATTTGTCCAGATCAAAATTTTATTTCATAGAGGCCTGCTATTCCTCTAATTCCAGGGTGTGGAAATATGAAACTGAGATACATTTGGTTAAAAACAATAATTTACATTTTGCTAATTTTATAATTGATAATTTTAATTCATATATAATGATCTAGAACAAAAGGTACGTTTAAGTTTAAACCTTCTTTGTGAAAATAGTCATTGACGTTTACTTTGCTATCTTCTCCAACATGTAAATCACTTGGTAGATCTAAAGATATCATGATAAAAAGAACAATAAGAACCGTGTTTAGTGTTTTATTACACATGTATAGCAGAATCGAAGGTAATCGGCCAAGATATTACAATTAATCACTAAGTAGACCTGCCACATCACATAAATTACCCTAAGTGACGTAAAATTTCGCCCGCAAAAATGCATTTTTAGAGGCTAATAAATGTCACAAAATGCTGTTTTTGGTGCTGAAGCTTACAATTTTCCAGCAGAATATTATCCCATGTTCCAAGCGAACATCAAACACCTATCTACAACCAACAGAACTCTCAGAATCAGGAAAAATGGACAAGAAAATTCATGTTTATTTGAGGTATGTTGAGCTGATCGCTTAATTCATTATAAGCTTGACATTTAAAAAGTTTAGTGCACCGGTACAATACTTACTTTTCACATCCCAATGTATCCTTACATTGAACTTATATTGACCACTGACCCATCAACAGCAAAATATAAAGTATTCAAGCTAGTGTCGAATATAATATCTGAACTGCTCTGTGTATATCCACATGGCTTAAACACTACAGACTGCTTATCTGTTTCGGCATATACCGGTACCGATACCCCTGCGTGTTTGGCACATTTCAGGAGTGTGATCTGAACTTGACAGTGTAATTTTTATAAAGGTCATGTTTGCCCATTCCCAGACAATACATTTTTCAGAATCTTATGAATGGTAAAAGTAATTAATTTACTGCTCAGATTTGATAAAAATTTTGGGCAGGCCCTTTAAATTTATGATTATGTAGGCCTACCCGTACGTAAATGTTGAATAATCTGACAAGTAGGAACCTATACACTTGTATTCATCAGGTCTGTTTAAAAAAATAAAATGAACAAAAACAAAAATGAATACACTTAAATAAAGCGTATGCTACAGGCCTATTATACATACGTAAGCATTTACCTAAGCATGTCAAAGGACATCAAGACTTTTACACTGCGCCTTTACACCAAAAAATTCGTAGCTTATTTTTCTTGAGTCACTCTGTGACTCAAGAAAGTTTTTAAAAAAAAGAAAATAAAGACATATTTTCGTTCTTCTCCTCTCTCTCCTTGTCATTAACTGAGATGTTAGAGCACGCGCTAGGAATATTTAATTCAGCCAGCAGCTGTTAGGCCAAAAAAAAAAAAAACAAATAAAAAAAAAACAGCTTTAATCATCTAATATGTTTAAAAGCACAGTCTACCGGCCTTTACTTGAGCAGATAGGTGTATTTAAAGGGTGTTTTCGATTTTAAGAAAACCATGAATGCTCTTTTCAAATGGTAGAAAATGATTTTATGGGTTATAAATTTCTGAACTCCATTGTGTTCAGGACCATTCATTTCATTGTCGGTTGGACTGACTTGTTGTCCCTTGACGTCATCGAGCCGACCGCGCATGCGCGGTGATCATACACAATATGGCGACCATTCTGGGAGGGACCTGTTTTCGATCGAGCACCGCGAGACGTTGGGCAGCGATGTAGCTAGATTATGGCGGAAGGAATTACGGTGTCTGAAATGTCCAGAAATCAAAGCAACGTCTGACCAGGTTTAATTTGTGTGCACTGTTAGTGGTCGCGGAAAAAGCCAGTGGGAGTCGGCAAGGTGGGGCGGGCCCATAACCCCTGCCTGAATAGCCTGGAAATCAAGTCGTCAAAAAATTAACTTTCGTGCTGTCATCATGTCTTTCTTCAATCAGTTGAAGAAGATATTTGGCATTACATCCTCGGACTATGACATTAAGAAGAAAAAACAGGCGAATGACAATATCAAAAGAGATCAAAATCCTCTAGAAAAGTGGGATATAGTAGGGGAACTTGGCGATGGGGCTTTTGGAAAAGTTTACAAGGTGGGTGCCAGCATTAGTCTAAAACTGTAACATGACTTCCGCTGTGTAAGTGTAATTAGCATGTACATGTTATTGTCAGTATGTGTCATTGGTTGACTAGGGATCTACTGATTTAGCTGGGTTTATTAGGCAGCTTTGGGATTCAGTGAGATGAAAAACGTTGTAAAGGACACCTGTCAAATACAATAATTTAAATTGTATATGGTTGGATGTTTCATTTGATCAAAAAAATGTTTTAGTGCTGATCTTTTACTTGTAACAATATATCCTGTAATTCTTTAAAATGAAAGATTCATGTTTATTCTCAAATGGGTACGTTATGAAAGTAAATATTTTTTGAAGATGCTTTGGACAAGCGTGGATTAATAGAAAAAGAAATAAATAGTATAGTTGTCAGTGAATAGAACACCTAGCAACAAATGCTTGGTATAAGTGTATAGTGAAGTAATCTCAGCCGCCAATCATTATTATAACTGCATATGGGATGAAAGTTCATGTAATAAAAAAGTTAAGGTGTTCAGTTGCTGCCTAACATTGTCTCACTTTTGATTATGATTTGGTGTGGTAAAAATGTCTATTATCATTCATGTCGAATGTTCACATACAAGTTTCATCGCAGTAAAAAACATGTACATCTTATATGAAGAGTTTGTGTAAATCAAGCGCAGTCAAATTCAAGTCTTAAATGTTATAGTTTAAACTTACTAGGATTTTAATTATGTATATAGTACTACAATACAAAAGCAGTGTTCAGGAAAGACTATACACATATTCCAGGATTTCCCAAGAATCATCACTTCCTGCATTTGACCATAAGAGGAAAACCATTATAAAGCATCTACATGTGAATGACAGCTGCTGGAAAAATGACCTTTTTCTCATAGGACATGTTTAAAAATAATAGATAGATAATGATGACTGTAACTTGTGAAAAGTCTTATTATTGGTTAACTACATCTGGGTGTGTCTAACTCTACAGGCCACTGAACTATCCAAGTTAGTTTAAGTCGGAGATGCATGTATTCACTTAGCTGTAAGTCAAAAAGCTCTTCCTTTTGACTGGTTGCAGACATTAAAGTCTGGCTTATAAGATTGAAATCATAAACCGTGTGGAATTCCAGTATATTTTTTGATTCGAGCTGATTGATTACATTTGACCCATTCAGTGTTAAGGATTTCTGCATTTTTTAGGGATTTCACAGCCATGACATTTTCATAATATGACCTAAATGATATGGAAAACACATAAATGCAATGAAATATACATGCATAGAAGTAAAGAAATGACACATAGTGCGAATGGTAATTGTCTGTGGTTTAACTGTTCATTAAATCAAAGACCCACATGTAACTTATGACTCTGTTTTCTTGTGTTAAACATCAGTGAGCAAAATAAGTACATGTGTTTATCAACAATCAATGAAATAAGTAAACATAGATGTATTTGTGAATTTGTGAATCCTTATGAATATTTCAATTACAACATATACTTGATGGTAGAGTGAGTTGAGGCAGGCTGGAAGATTTAGCGAGTATATCTGGAATATGTTAATGGAGTGTGTGCAGCTTTCTTGCATAGGCAGAGGCAAGCAGTATGCACTGTGGCTTAAATTTAAGATGTGGTAGTCAGTATGGATGAAACCGCTGTTCATTAACTGCTGGATATTAAGCCATGTTTGTGTATATGTGCACTAACATATTCTTACATGTATATATATGTATATACATACATTGTGGGTATACATGTATGTTGTGAACACAAAAATGACCCAAATAATGTCATGTCAGATGTGTGTCAGTATACCCTTATTTCATGGTTGGCTAAGTCCTTTATGTTGTTCTTTATTGCTGCTGTTTGTTTTGCTACAGCACAGTGATGGCTTTGCCACTTCACCCAGTTTAGGGGGATCTGTGATATTTTTGGCTTTCAAGTCTGTCTTTAATATTGTAAAATTCTGTTGACAATTAACTTTCTTCTATAAATATGTGAATAGTAATAATGGGCTAATAATGTTAACTTTATGAATTCCATTCTGTGATAAACTTATTTCAGTGTAAACTCTATTTCAGTATACATGTATGTTGATTGAGGAGCACTCAAAGCCAGGTTAAATGTAGCAAATGTACATGTATACACAAGTCTAATGTGCTATAAATGACTTCTTGTCATATTGTTCAGGTCAAAAAAGTAAACATGTTTGTAAATCTAGTTATATTTGATTGTAAATATATGATATTGCATTCAGGTTAATGAAATGGTTCCTTAACTGTGAACTTCAAAATTGTCTTTTACCCTGGAAAGAGTTTGGAAAATGGAAATGTCTTCTGATTTCTGCATACACATGCTGATTAAATTTTTGTCACATGAAAGCCTTAAAATGAGAATTGAATCATATGGTTGATCAGGATAGATGGACATGCATCAGAATAACTCTGGATAACACCCTGATTTGTAAGCATACATGTACTGTAGATGATCTGACCTGGAGAAAACGTATTAGTAGGAATATTTTGTGACGTACCAAGATCCAGTGATTATGTAATATGTGATGTAAGGGGAGATAATTCTGCTATTCTGACCACAAGCACATTTCACCTTCATTTCATAGTGTGATATGTGGGGTTGTTTGTGCTAGTCATTATGTAGTCACAATTGTTTTTACCACATCTACATAGCATCCTGGATTTGTGGCAGTTGTGGTACAGATTTGATATTAAGGAAACAGATTTAAAACACATTGTTTTCAAATAACATTATAAACTCATACATGTAAGCTTGTGAGCTGCCTGTCACAGTGGATGTTTTTAAAATATCAGCATACCGTAACTATGGTTTTGCTTTTCCATCTTTCATAGAATTGTATTTGCACAATGATATTGAAAATTCAGTATAAAATGTGACCACTTTTGTCTTGGTATGATTTATTTAGCTCAGGTATGTCCTGTACGGTTCTCTGTAGCTGTGATTTTGTATAGGGAGTGAGGTCTGGTTGTCCCATACCTTTACATGTTACACCCCAAATAAAATATGTAAGTAGATAAAATTTGTGCAGAATATACATATGTACAAACACATGGAGTATAAATTTGAAAATCCCTGAAATTTATTCATTTATTTGATTGGTGTTGTACATTGTACTCAAGAATATCTCACTTGTAGGATGACAGCCAGCATTATGGTGTGAGAAAAACCCTTGAAATGAACAGATATATGTACAAGTAATATGTAATACTTATTCAGAGGTGTACATGTACTTGTAGTTCTAACTGGTCCATTTTTTGTGGTTTCGTAGAACAGGCGGTGTTTTTAGCAGCAACTACATGAGGTCCCCAAGTGGCTTAGGTATTAAGTTCCTCCTCTGCATACCTGTACATGCTCTTGCATCCTAATGCATGGTTACATGTTGACTACATGGAGCTGTATATTCCCTTGTCTTCTTTTAAACCCTGCGTGTGTGTCTACATGTCTCACCTTCACTGAGCTTTGTGTCACAATGTTATTCTAGTTGCCATACATGTGTTCAGTTGGTAAGGCTATCATTTCATATCACTTCATGCTGCACTGCTGTCTCGTATAATTTCGCTGCTGGTTTGTCCACAGTGTGATTTCATGTAACTATTTCAAAGTAATACATGTTAAGGATGTTTAAGTACAGGTAGTTCAGGTAACTTATTCATTTTTCTTGTGGAATTGATATTTACTATAGGGCCTAATACCCTGATCAAAGAGATATAGAAGTCCTACATGTACTGTGCAGGAAAATTTTTTTTTAGAATCGTGTACATTACAGTAAAGAGTTATGAGCATGATAAAACATAAGTTTTCATGTAACTGAAAGTAGGGTTATCCTGGTCAGACTACACAGTGGTGTTGTAGTGTACCACACTGAACCAGGCTATGAGTGTATGTCTGTCTCATGTGTACAGTCATTTGTATACTGAGCCCAATGTCCTGAATTCACTGAAGGATTTATGTATGTAAGCAGCTTGTGATATGTGTCCAGCACAGCTAGGCCATGTAGACATGAGATAGGTATGAATATCTGTATGTCCACACCCATTGTTAAGGGGCTCTGCATACATAGCAGCTGAGAAAATACTCACACATTTTTACCAGCCCTCTGATAAGACAGACCTCTGGTGAATTTGTCAACTTTATTATCTGCCATTGAAAGGGGATAGTGAGATTTGAGAGGGCTACTTTTGTTTTGATGTCTTTTTATGACAGGGTGTGGAAAATGTGGCTATCATAAATACCCACAAAGACATTTTCACTTCTGGAGTCCCCATTTGTTGCGCATGTCACATGGTGTAACTTCAGATTCACATCAACTTGACGTGTGTGTGAGTGTTTTGTGTTCCTCACATTCTTTAAAGCACTGAAACCATACATTTTTGCCTGGCAATAATAGAAAATTGTGATGTCATCATGGGTTAAAAATAATGCCTGCCCATTTGTCAGCGTCAGGCAGTTTTGCTCGCCGACAGGTCACAAAAAAATTCATCTGTCGTAGCGACAGGTAGGCTCAATAAGTTCGCATTCATGTTTAAGTCAATATCCATGCATGTCTATGTTTGTTAAGTCTGTATATTTACTTGGTGTTCCCATAGTCCAAATGTTATCGCAAAACTTTGTCATTTTCAGCCCAATTACGTCAACACTGTTAGGCCATCATTTAGTGAACTAGGGCGTCATCAACAAGCCAATTGTATGTGTGCTTTAAATTCAGAGACTAAACCTACCTTCAACGTTGAAGAACACACTTCGGTCATCATAGCAAGGGCTAAATTAGGCCTGCAAGAAGCCAAGCTTTTCCTAACACTTTTTCGCAAAAGTTCATAGGTATGACAGAACGAACAGCATCAACAAGTGCCAGTTAACCTGAACTAGAGGACAGTCAGCACAAAGCAGTAAATCAATCAAAAATTGAAGTGTCACGCACGACTCATTAGTCTCTCACCATTGCAGTCGGTGCGAGTTGCTGACTACCATAATATGAATGAAATCTTTTTGAGTACAGCGTGAAATATCAGCCAGATAAATAAATAATAAAATGAGAGAGAAGTATGCGTGGCGTCGCAGGTGTAAAGGGGAGCAACTCAAGACACACATATAGATTTGAACGTACACAGGTGGGATGCTTTTCCTCCATTGTTTCCTTTAATTGAGAAGTGCACCCGTACACAAATACAGACTGAATTCCTGTAAGTTAGTTTGGTGTTGACGTGCCAAATTCCTGGTCCTGACAGAATATTGAATGAAAAGGAAAATGCTACTGAAGCCATATATTCTTATCACACGGTAGACTCGTATGGCTCTGCCAACATGGCAGTGTTGACGGAAAATGTTTTTGCCAAGCTGAAACGACGTTTGGAAAAAGTGACAATGGCGATCGTTAGCTCTAGCCAAGAGCATACTTTCCAAAAGCTGGACTGATACCTGTAGGTGACAGGTACACAGAAGTCTATCTGTCTCTGTGACAGGTGATTTTTAAGGAACATTTCTACCCCTGCGTCAAGGATTGTGGCTGGGTTGTATGGGCTTTCATCTCAGAACATTCAGTTTCTCTTCATGCCTCGGTGATGAACCGTCTACAGTATGCATCTGGTAATATGAAACGTATGACACTCATAAACATGTACATGATTCCAGGCCCACTGGTTTGTAATGTTTTTGTGATTTGATGTTTTCTTAGAAGTAGATCTGATTGAAACTTGATTGCAAACACAGCCATCCCACATTATAATGTTACTTACAGCAGGCTATATGTGATTCCATAGACCTAAGGCTGATAAAGGTGTTTACAGTGATTAGACCCCAGCAAGCTCACACACTGCTTATTGGGCAATAAAGGCGGTCATAGTTATGAAGGAA
Source organism: Liolophura sinensis (assembly GCF_032854445.1). Classification (NCBI taxonomy): domain Eukaryota; kingdom Metazoa; phylum Mollusca; class Polyplacophora; order Chitonida; family Chitonidae; genus Liolophura; species Liolophura sinensis. The sequence goes on from NC_088300.1 coordinate 72,225,915, forward strand.
CTGTAATTTTCATGCAGCTTATGCTGTAAAAACTTGTACGTGTACTGAAAAATGAGATTATTGGCTGGATGTGTTTCCAATAGCATTTTGTCCCAGACTTTTTTGTGTAACTGTTCATTATACAGTAAATTTTTTTAGACTTGTATGAAAGCCTTACATGTGGGATTGTTTTTAGAAAATGGTGTTCATTTCATGTAATTTCCCCGTGGGAAGACAGTGGCATGGTGTGTGCGCATCATGTGGTTTTCACACTTCCTTGATCTGAAACCGTAATTCAGATGGAAATAATAATTATTTCAGCAAAGATCTCCCTTTTTGCAGGCTAGTTTTGATGCTATTTTTGCACCTAAATTGTTTGCGTTGGAAGTTTTACAAAGTTTCACGTACCAGTCAGTTGTGCTCTTCAAGTACTGTATATGCATATGCCAAAATGCACAACAGTCGAATAGGCAAATGGTATTCACGAATAGAATTGTAGATTTAATGCGTGGTTGATGTCTTCATGTATAAAAAATTCAATACATATCATTGAAGCTAGCCAAATGCCTTGCTGTAAGAACAAGCACCATTAGTACATGTATGTACCTCTGTGTAGTGGGAAAAGGTTCAATGCCCGCCATACAGAATCCTTCTTCGCTTTGAGAATGGCACTTCAGTCAGAGAGCAATTCATCAAATTTGATTGTGTGTACATCTAAATATGATCTCTTTGATTCGAGACATTGTGAACATGAAATTTTCAATCAAAGAAATGCCTACATGTAATATATGTACCAATGCCTTGACTGGAATGATGAAGTAGTTGACTATTAGTTTGCATGAGCCTTCTATTTTATCACCTTTTCATAAATCATCATTATAAATAAATCTGTTAGACATTTCAGTGGCAGACTTCATTCCAATCTTTGGTTCTTATTCATCAAAGGTGTTAATTGCTTTCAGCTTGTCAACATGCATATTTTTGACTATACATGTAATATAAAGTGGTTAAGTTAGAAATACTTTAGTTATGCCTCCATGTATACCTTTGGGTCCTTCATTCCTAGAGATTTTATTGTACATGTATCTAAATCCTGCTCCTTAGACGAGTACAATTTCTTACCTAGCCTAGATAAACAGTATACAGGATAAGAATGTCAGTGCCCTAACCTAGTTAGTCACACAAGTTGCATGATGTGGTAAGCAACAAGGAAGTGGTGTCAGACTAGAAAAACACTGGCCTCAGAACTGTCACCTGAGCTCTGACTACCATTCTAATTTCTCTCATTCCTATGTATGTAAGTGTAGTAGCTCTGACTGTGATGGTTGTGTGTTAAATGTACATGTAAAAACCTACATTTTATATGTCAACTACATGTACTGTATTTTATATGAAAACTACTGTATTTTTTTATGTAAACTGCTGTATTCAGTTTTAGTGCATAGCCTAACCGAGACTACAAAGATGCTTATAACTAAGATATTAGGCTAAATATACTCACTGAACAATACAGTACGTGAAAATACAAAGCCAACTTGGATGTAGTTTTATACGGTTACTATGAACAGTAAATCGCTTTTTCTTTGGTCTAATTGTCATTACATACATGTAATGACAGTTACATGTGCATAAGATATATGTATATGTGTTTTCTTTGTTAAATTGAATTTTCTGCACCCCATATTGTACATGTAGATATGATTGTAATTTTGAAAGCCTTTTGCATGTGTCATAACCTTTCATATGCAGTACATATTTGGCATTGATCAGATTTATGTGAGGGATCATTTCCTGTGCATGTGATCTGCTCATGGGGATTGAACATGCTAGCATGCTAATGAGAAGTGACATTGTTAGGATGTGGATTAGTGTATTGACATAAAGCACTGAGTCTGTGGCCGCTTTGTACATACCTGTTACAAGTGTTAAATCATTCATTTCTAATTTAAGCAAGCCTACATCTGTAATCCAGACTGAAATCCGAAAACCATGGAATATGATTTTGTAGCATTAGACATTAGAAAGTGCCATGAATATGGATTTAAGGAGTTTTGCAGAAGTAATTAGCAATTACATGAGTGTGTGCTTTTTTGTTTGTTTTTAATACAGTGTTGGGAAAATAGTCCCATCAGTATTTCAGTGAAGAACTGTCCGTACAACCAAATTCTGTGCAGGGCCACCTCAAAGAGAGGTTACCACTAAAAATCTGTAAAATTGAGCCCTTCATGTACCTGTGTGTTTTAAATCACAACACTCTGATTTCTTTTGATGCAGTTGAATTTTTGTATGTGGTAGACATACCCAGTGTACGCAGAGCTCGCAAAGAAGTGCTCACAGACATGTTACTTAGCACATGTATATTGTATGTGTGCATGTATATGCTATGTGAATGAACTGCCAAAACTTAAGTCAAGTGTCTGTGAAAGGAGTATGTGATGATACATGCGTCTTGTGGATATGGGTATGATTGGAGGCCTATGACTGGTCTGACCCAAGTCACATCATGCATGTATGACATTACATGTTGATATAAATTTACACTGTGTATGAACAATGTGATGTGATATGATTTAAAAGTGGACACACATAAGTAGAACTGGATCAAGTCAAATATATGCTGTCAACTGTAACCTGAGAGGGCACTCAAATAACCACCTTATTACACATTTATTGAAGTATATTGAGGTATATAGGGTTGTGATAAGCATATGGAAAATGAAATCCAGAAAATATGTGCTATGTTGAGTGGATTAACTTAACTGAACTAACTTATGTTGACATATACTATAGACCATATCCTATCATTACACTTAACACTCTCCATGGCTGCAGGGAGATATCCCATGTTGTTACATGGGTGTTCTTGAAGTGTATTGTTTAGACTATAAGGATGTAGTACACATTTCAATAGCTGGTTTCAAAACAGTTTTCAAAACAAAATATACAGAAGTGTACATCTGCAAAAGTTTATAATTCTAGTGAATATCATTAATAATTAGAATGCATCAGTCATCTGTCATGCATCAATTTCCCTTCAAAATTATTTTTTCCACATTTCTGTCAATATTGACAGGGTTTTGAAATGTGAAGAAGTAGGTGTAGCATAAGCTGGACTAGCCATGTACATGTGTACCTATACCTGTACAGGTATGCATCTACTTATAAGGGTACTGTGTACATGTGCATTACACCACCTGTAGTCGTCCATAAACTCCAGCTTCAAGTTAATATTAATTGACATTAGATACACTCCTGCCAATTAACCCTAATTGACCCCAGACTTGATGAATGTCATCCTGATCTGATTATGTCCTGGCTATGCTGATTCTACTGTGGACCTAAGACCTGCAGTCTGACAATTTTTACCTCTTGCCTATATGCACATTGTTCATTTATATGATGTCAAACCATAATATGGAACCATGCAGGGGGTGACGGCTACAGGGTTGAGTAAATAAGGGTGCTCATAAGTTAAGCTACATAGCTAAACAGACATGAAAGTTCATCCCTTACTTGGAGACAAGTATAAAGTACTGGTATATGTTTGTTTGTTTGTTCTGAATGCATACAGTGCACATGTTCACTCTCAGTTAGTGAAGTGAGGTAATACTCAGCTTGAAATATTTACATACATGTATTATGACCTTGTTCATGAAGGTGATCTCCCAAGGACTAAATTATTACCTGTAGCTGTAAGACTCAGAATGTGCCTGTACTTCTGCACGTGTATTCAGGTTTCAAGTGTTAAAAGTACTCAGTTTACAGTCACATATTCTTGTAAGACTCATTTTTTCTTTCTTTTTACTTCAGATAGTGAATTAGATTTTTTGTTTGCACTTCTGTAACCTCATTACCTGGTGAAGACAATGCTGAATAAGCAGTTATGTATGGGACTGTGCGTGAATGTCATGTATCTTCTGATTGATTTTGTTTGATGTTTGCCCTCTATGTACAGGCATAATTTCCCTCCAAACAGAACCCATATATTTTCAGCACATATCTGTTTCTGAAACTTCTGTTGTGCGCATTGATTATGACAGTGATGACATCTCAGTAAGTTGATATTTTTAGAAGAGAGTGTAAAATCTGAGTAGTGCAAACAGAAGCATCTGCTGTACATGGATACATGTACCTATTGTAGTTCTTGTATACATTGCGTGTTGTTAATTTACTAGGCTTTGTTTGTGTCCATAAGGACAAATTATTACATGGGCTGTAAGCCTGTAGGGGTGATACAACAAGATACTGTTGCCACTACATGCCTTAAACAAAACATGTACCATGCTCAACAGAGTGGTAATATTTTAAATGCCAAGTTTGAATCCTTTTTAGATGTATTTAATGTTCACAGACAGGTATTTCTGCCTGGAGCTGGTTATTATTAATGTCTGGGGCCCCACAGGCAATTGCTGACCTAAATCTTATGTTATATGACCCTCTGGAGGTTTGATGTCAGAGATCCGGCAGTTACATGTAATTAGATATAAATAACCACAGAAGTTGTCATATTGTGTTAAAGTCAGAGAAGACACCTGTATGAGTTATTAAATACATACATGTGATTATATTTAAATTATGGTTGCACTCAAAAACTTGAAAGTCTGAGTTTAATTATTGCCCAGAGCTTTGAAAATCAAGTTATCATGTGAGAAGACTTCTTGTTGGGTTGTGCCCAATTCATACTTGCATGTACAGAAAGTTTATATAGCATGTAACCAGTGCTGCACATGTGTTGACATGCATATGTACTCGGTGGGAATGATTTTGATATGAACAGCCTCTAATGTCATGGAAAGTGAACATGTACAGCCTTGTTATTCTTTTTCATTAAACCTGTGGAGGTGTTTAGTTCTTCTCTGGTCAAGAGTTTCATGTAAAGCATATTTAAGAAAGTCACAATTCTGGAAGCCAGGATACGTCCAATACCTGTGACTACACCTGGCAGATTCCTGTGTCTGTTATGACATATCAGGAGGGGAAGTAGCTTTGAGCATCATGTCATCTGAAGATAACATATGCGTCACATCAAGGACCGAACAATGGGTTTAGTATAGCCTGGCCCGAGCCCTAATCAACCTGTTTTATTTGAAATGGAATACAAACCTGTTATATGTACATACTGTTTACAGACATGCACATGTAGTGTAAAATGAATGCAAACAGTGCGTTAAAAGGAAGATCCACTCAAAAACATTGTATGAAATGTGTTCAAGATACATCGATTTACCCATTCGTAATGAAAAATAAAACAAAACTGTTTAGTATTTGCATAGAAACTAAGAGTTTTTCGAAAGGCATTTCCTGACAATTTCTTAATGCTTCTAATCTTTGAAGTCGCTAAAAGTATGCTAAGAAACCATCAGTTGGTCTTTGACGTAGGAAATAAAGTGTGTAATCCTTATTTTTGAAGTCACTGCCCATCTCCATACTTGTAAAAGAATTGTCTGTCGAAAAAGGAGAAAAAAAATCAGGAGAAAAAATGTGTTTCTCAAGAAATATCTTTTATCAATTATTTAAACTGTTTAAGAATTTATTATTTATGTGAGGAAGAGAATTGTAAACCTGCTGTGTAAATCACTGAGTGTTACCAGGTTTATACAGTACAACTATGTCCACACATAGTCTGGCCCAGCAGCAGCCAGATGGTATAACAGTAGAATAGATGCATGTTCCATGATAAAACTGTGAGGCAGAAGTTGGGTGTCAGCCACATTTGTACAGCTGAGGCATCTGAACTGTTCCATAGATAAATAGGAGAACAGGAAATCAGGTTAGGGTGTTCACCAGGCTAAACCAGTGAAATATCCCAAGTTTAGGTCAGACTCTACATTGTGAGTTCTGTACATGTCCCCACGTCAGCATTTGTGTTGATACTGTACACCATACACACAGCATTTCATTCATTGTTAATGTGCACAGACCTGTGAAGACTCCATCCCTGTGTCGCTCTTGACATTTCATTTGCAGTTACTAAAATGACTTAAGAAGTGGGGAGTAACTCCGAAGTAGGTCATTAATGTAAATTAAGCTAAACGTAGATGTATGTGGAAATTTTAAAGTTGTACTGGGTGGTATTTTTGTGGTTAAACACACATGTATGTTTGTGAAATGGTATAAAATAACTATCAGTCATCACTCTAATAGGTCATAGTTACATCTATATGCTCACCAGTATGTCATCATAATACATGAAAATCTGAATTTTTATATTTGTATTTTGTTTGTTCACCAGATAAAAATAATACATATAAATTAATATAGTATTTACTATGAATCAAACAAGAATATAGTATAAATGATCACAAGAAATTTTGGCGGGAGTAAAGCCCCAAGGGACTTGCTCTGCCCCAAAACAAGAACATAAAGCGATTTGAAAATGAAGAAAACAGTGACAGTGATGTTGAAAAGTAACAATAAACTGAGTTTATGATAAAAATGATGTGACCATCAGTTATCCAGTTGTTAGGTAGTTTGAAAAGTGTGATTTTATTTTGGATTTAAATACGGGGACTGAAACAATAGATTTTGGTTGATCGGGTAACTTGTTGCACTTTCTAGGACCAGAGACTTTCAGAGAATAATCACATCTAAAGAAAGGCTTAACGAAATTCAGGAGACTGGCTCTTTTTCGATAATAATGCACTCTGGATTGTCTCATGAAATATCTACAAAAGCTTTTGGGAATCAATTCTTTTTGTTGGGAAACATTGTATGTGAACAGTAGTACAGAATATTAATTCAAGAGATTTACTGGCAAAAGTTTGAACTTAAAAAAGAAAGGTTGAGTACGTTCAAGACTATTTGATAATGTGATGATGCGTATAGCTTGTTTTTGTAAGTTAGCCAGTGGTTGCAGTAGTACATTATGATGTATTTGTGAGTGTGTTACTGATATTGTGCAAACATGTGGCTCTCGGTCAAATGCTTAGATACTTAATTAACGCATAAATTTATGTGTATGTTGCATATAAATGTAATGTAAATCTTCAACCGTTTCAACCTGCCTGTAAAGCATTTTTTTCAGTGGAACTAATGCATACAGTTATTATGGAAATGATGTTTTTGTGCCACTAGAGATGCAAGTTTCATAAAACTCTGCAAATTATTTGTCTATACTCAATAGTTGCCTCAGAATGTTTCAAAATGTTGGTCGCAGAGGTGGTTGAAAAAGGTTGATGAGTTAGGGTATAAATGTGGACACTGATTGTCGGTAATGAAATTATATTATTATGAACTGTATTTTCATATTTCTGAATGATACTTGGCATTTGTAACAGGGTTTTTTATATGTACTATGTCACCTCCTATAATCAATCTGTGGTTTTTATAAAGGATTGAGCAACCTGCCGATGGTCGTGGGTTTTCCCCGTGCTCTGCCTGGTTTCCTCCCATCATAATGCTGGCCGCTGTCGTATAAGTGAAATATTCTTGAGTACGGTACCAATCCAGTAAATAAACTAAATTATAAAGGATTGATTCTCAGTCTGAATGATTGTAAACGAGTCAGTGAGTAAATCTGTTTTGTGTTTATATTTTCAGGCTGAGCGTAAGGACAACATGCTGTGTGCGGCCCTTAAGGAGGTGGAGATCAAGGGCGAGGAAGAACTGGAGGACTTCACTGTGGAGATTGACATCCTCTCTGCCTGCGCTCATCAAAATGTTGTGGGCTTGTATGAGGCCTTCTTCTTTGATAGTAAACTTTATGTAAGTTATTTTATCCATGTACTCATGAAAGATCCCTAGCTAAATATCAAGAGTGGGAGGGTACTTTCCTCCAAAAAGAGGGGTTGGGGGGTAATTTTCACTGCCTATTAATTAATGTGCCAGAAGGGATGGGGAGCACATTTTAGGGGTAGGATGAAGCACCATTCTGAAAATGCTTAGCTAGTGATTTCAAGTGATTATGATTTAAGATATTAAACTTTTAGTATGATGTTCATGTAGATCTTTGTCTCCAGAAGGCTGTCAGTCGTGTTATTACAATATGATAATGGGAATTGACATTAGGACTGTAGCAGGAAGAGATTCATAATCAAGGATTTGCCAAAACTGGAGTTGGGGTTTTGATGCTTGTTTGTATGTAACCCTGACTAACACAAGCAAGCTGTTCAACTCTAGTAAGATATATCTAAACCATGAATTCAGTGCTATATTTCATGAAGAGATTCCTTCCAGATGTTTATCGAGTTCTGCGGGGGAGGTGCCCTGGACAGCATCATGGTGGACTTAGAGAAACCCCTGACTGAAGAGCAGATAAGATTTGTTACTCATGAAATGGTGAAGGGCCTTGACCACTTACACAAGCACAGAGTCATCCACAGGGATCTCAAGGCTGGCAATGTACTGGTCACAATGGAAGGAGATGTCAAACTGGGTAAGGCCTTCAGTGATAAGCACCAGTGGTTCGAAAAGAAGCTGTTCCAACATGACTAATGTTCTTCCTTGCCTCCCTCACCTCTCCTTTCTTATGTTGCATGTACATTTCCACTCATTTTTCTTAGATGAGTGTTTGTTTTTTCATTCATCTGAAAGTAGACTCGCTAAAATGCATTCCTGAAATCCAGCTACTGAGGCCTTTTACTAAGTAGCCTAGACACATACACCCAGAGCCCAGTTTCCTAAGCCCATAAGACTGACGACAGTTATGTATGTACAAGTACACTCTATCTGTGAAATATTCTTCGAATACAGTGTCAATGTTTACTTCAGTTGGGTTCCTCCTTTGGTGAGTCGCTTGACTCGTAGCAGCTGCAAGGCCTCAGGGATCTGGGGAACACGTTAGAATCCATCTTTCGTTGCTGCATCCACAGCTTTAAATCCAGAGTTACCTGGTATCAAACAACAAAAGTTACTTTAGCCACAAATGTTAGCTAGTACCATTGACATTTAAGTGACTTGAGTATGGCATTATCACTAATCAAATAAATCAATCCCCTTCAACCATGAAAGGTACCTTACCATTTTTGATAGTGGTAGTATGTGATCTCATCATGTTGGTGTTGATGGGATATTTGAATTGATAGTGGAGTTTATTACCTCACCTTCACCATTGCCCTCTTTCAGTTTAAAGATACACATTTGTCAAATGATAAAACTCTCATGTTACTAACTTTTAACTTTGTTACAGCTGATTTTGGAGTGTCTGCCAAAAATGTGAAGACAACACAGAGACGAGATACCTTTATTGGAACACCTTATTGGTAAGACTGATGCAGATGATGACAAGTACTGAAAATTAGTTTTTTTTTAATGAGTAATATGGCCATATTAGATGTAACAGGCCTTAGAGCTAGAGTGCCACAATTTCTAAATTTCTCTTGATTAATTGGGTTTCTGATATTGAAGGATGGATTGTTGTTGGGGTATAAGACTGCAATGATGTGTGCCTTTAATGCTGAATTATTCTTTATAGCAACAGATATTTCACATGTACTATTTAAGTGTACATACGAAAGTATCTACTGTTTCAGGGAAGCAGATAAAGGATTTTTAATTGCAATTTACAATTTTAGGACACTAATTTTTTTGAAATCCTCTGAAACTGTTTTTTGACATGCTCTTTATCAACCTCAAAAGAACATACTGCTCTGTGCAAGGTTGATTAATATTATGATTCAGGGAAATGTACACTTTTGATAGTGAAACGTGTTACTACGCTGTGCATGATAGCGCTTGAAAGCATGTCTTCCATGCTGAACGTGCTGCTAACTACTGTTGACCTGTTGTATCTTTGAACTGGTGAATCTGTGAAGTTACAGTTTATATTTTGTCATGTTTCAGGATGGCTCCTGAAGTGATAATGTGTGAGACCTTAAAAGATGCGCCCTACGATTATAAAGCTGATATCTGGAGTTTAGGTGAGTAGTATTACACCTAAGTAAGAAACAGAGAAGAGGTTGAGGGGTTTCATAGCTGATCGCAGTATGACAGGCTGAGTACACTGTTGTCAGCCTGTGGTGTTAATATTGACCCAGTCTGCTCTTGAACAAAACAGTCTTAGGCAAAGTCGATTGTAACTGGTACCTTCTATCAACTTAGCCTGCGTTCACTTTGTTCAAGCAGCCCCAGATCCGTTGTCCTCGTTTTTACTTCATCTTGTCAGGGAAGAAACAGGCTTATTATCATCCTATCTATTTATTGTTAACCGCTCCTACCACCAGCACCACCACCACCCAACAGCACCACCACCACCCAACAGCACCACCACCACCCACACACATGCATGCACCCACCCTTTTTTCACCAAAGATTTTTTTTTCTGGGATTTATGCTGCTTCTTGTTTTGTCATTGAAAGACTTTAGCTATATTTGTGCTTTTTTCGTTAATGTCTTTCTATCCTAATGAAATGTAGAAAAAGTCCAAGGAAATAAATAGTTGTAAATAAATTATATCTGTGAGAAAGTTATCAAATGCTTTCATCTATTAGCCTTTAAATTTGTTGTGAATTTCAAAATTGTTTTATTTTTTTGAAGGTATAACGATGATAGAGTTTGCACAGATAGAACCACCAAACCATGACATGCATCCCATGAGAGTGTTGATCAAGATACAGAAGTCTGAACCTCCAACACTGGACCAGCCCTCCAAGTGGTAAGTGGTGAGAGTGAAAGAAAACCAAAAGTGGAGTGAGTTAAATGAGTATGATGACTCCTAAAGGGAGTATCTAAAATAACTTAAGTAAGTGATTGCTTGTTTTTGTAGATGTTTTTTTTCTCACTTAATTAAGTGCGATTAAATGTTGGTCCAAATTGGGTTTATGGATTAAATTGATAACTCAGATGCCAAGTGTGAAACTAAGGTTTTTCTACTTGCCTTTTCAACATTGGAATATTCCAATAAAAATTTCCTTCATAAAAACTCTGAGACTCTGAGGTGTCTTAAAAGCGTCCAACCATACAATGCATAGCTGTGTAGAAAGGTTAAAGAAATACTGTCAGGAGTTTCAATGAAAAATTGTCATCATGGGAACAAAATTGCCATTTTGTGTAACCGAGGTTTTTTGCCTGATTTGATAATAAAGTTAATTGTTCTTTCCCTTTTGAAGGTCGAAAGCATTCAATGACTTCATATCCACCTGTCTAGTTAAGGATCCAGAGAGGCGACCCACAGCTGAAGAACTGGCTGAGGTTTGTAATACTACACCTGTCATTACCATATTGGGGCAAACTTTTTGTAATACTACACCTGTCATTACCATTTTGGGGTAAGCTCTTTGTAATACTACATCTGTCATTACCATTTTAAGGAAAACTCTTTATAATACTACACCTGTCATAACCATTTTGGGGTAAACTCTTTGTAATACTACACCTGTCATTACCATTTTAGTGTAAACTCTTTATAATACTACACCTGTCATTACCATTTTGGGGTAAACTCTTTGTAATACTACACCTGTCATTACCATTTTAGTGTAAACTCTTTATAATACTACACCTGTCATTACCATTTTGGGGGTAAACTTTTTGTAATACTACACCTGTCGTTACCATTTTGGGATTAACTTTTTGGTGAGACTGTTTTGGTAAGCATACTTTGGTTTTCTTTTAATGTCGATGACAGCTTTACTATCTGTTGGTTATTGGTCCCAATTTCATTTCTTTATATGGAAAAGCCAAATTTTCTCTTTTGACTGAAAATCGATCCTTTTTTTGGGGAGTTAAAATAGAGCGAACAGTTTTGGAACAATTTTTATTTTCTGGCTAAATCCTGTTTTTGCAGCACAAGTTTATCAAAGGATTTGAGAACAGAAAGCCTCTACTAAACTTAATTTTGGAGGCTAAGGCAGAAGTAGTGGAAGATGTTCAGGATCTCTCTGAGGAAGAAGAACTACGCAAAATAAAGGTATCGGATAATGTATGTATACTGATTACAAGAGGTCCACACACAGGTATGATTTAGTTTTATGTCATTTCTGAAATTATTGTCCCTACTACATTGTAGTATGATGGAGAAAACATTGTGGTATGTAGATTTTGTTAGATTGTGCATGAGGGTGAGGTGAATCTTTGGTCGTCTCAAATGTCATTTATTAGAAAATAGCTAGCTTGAGGTCAAAAATCTAAAATATTTAGACCTTTTCAGAACCATATCTTCTCATTTATTTTGTCTAAGAAGTCTCAGAAATCTGTGAGTAAAACAGATTCTGCTCACTGGTGTTGGTTTCCACCAGTTAAGCCACAGCATTTTATTTAATGACGGATTTTTACTTTTTAACCTTGAATAGATATGTATCAATTTAACTGTTCTGCCGTTAAAAGAAGTTTGAAAAAAATTAAAAATTTTATTGGCTGTTAAATGATTGGTTAACATATATGAAGACATCCTCACCTCTTGGTCATGACAAAACCATTTTCCATGAATGATGTGCCCCCCCCCCCCACATGCACTGTGCAAATATGTGTTTACCTGCAGGTCATAAATGAAATATTGGAAGTATTTTATGATCATCTTCTCATATTTCAGGCTCAAATAGATGACTCCCAGTCTTTGGAGAGTCTCTCAGTGTCTGATTTATCTGAAACTGGAGTGGATGAATCAGAAGGAGAAAATGACAAGCTTTTGGAATTGGCCCCCAAGGTAAACTTAAATCTGGCACACTAAGAATTCTAATTATTCATATATGCTGTTAAAACAAGGTTGTGCCATTTTTTAGAAGTTATGTACTTTTAATTTACATATGTAATATTGGAATCAGAGCCTTCCCACAGAGTTACAGTTTTACATACATTTCATTCTGCTCCGAGTATTCCATGGTTGGAAGTCAAGCAAGGCTGTGTTAGTTATCAGAAAAGTTGTGATACAGGCATCCATTGTAGCAGTTTGGAATGTCTGTACTTAACTTACATGGAAGAAAGATACAGTTAAGTAGCCTGAATTAAAATATCATGACTTGTATTTTTTGAAAATAGTGTTAAATGTAAAATGTATTTTTTCATTTCTTTGTTATGTAATACAGAAACCAGTAGAGTTTGTAGAAGAGAGGGTTGAAGAAAAGTTTGAAGAGAAGGAAGAAAAAGAGAAGGAAGAAAAAGAGAAGGAAGAAAAAGAGCAGAGACCAGACTCTAAAACTGAAGAAGTCATGAAGAAGGAAGAGCAAGAGAAGTCACCGGATGAGGGTTTAGGTCCCAGCGGTAGCGAGAAGTCTGAACTGTCTGATGTAAGACATAGCCAGGTAGTTTGTCACCGTCAAACAAACTTTAAATGATATTCTCCTCTGTTTGTAAGGATCCCCTCCTCTCTCAGGTCATGAACTGACTGACAGGAAAAAAAAAATATCCCTGTGAGCGAAGTCTAAAATTTTGCTTCTAGTGAGCATGTGTAGCTTTGATTGCCACCTGGTTGGGTAACGGAAACACTTGTTGAAAGTGAGTTATCTCCCTTTTAAAGATAGTTGCAGAGTCATACATGGTGCTCTTTTTCTGGCTCATACTGTTTTGTTAGACTCAACAAAATGATGGTTGTTTAAATAAGGGGTTTATCCATTTAAGAGGCGTTCTCATGTGTGGGCGCAAATTACTGAGCAAATTGCAATGGTTAATGGCATGAGAGAGAAATCAATAACATTCCAGATTGACTGGAAATCTATCAGATTCATGGACCGTCTTTGTCATCACATGTGTTTGTCATCATACGTTGTATCATACTAGCCAGTTTTGCAAAAATTCCATACCATCATCAAAGAAAAGGGGTAGCAGTTCAAAACAGATAACTCACTTTGAGTCCATTGTCTTCAGATTTGTGCAGTGCACCTATTTTAGTGCGATGAAAACAGCAGGCTTTTCCTGTTGACTATATTTTGTTAATGCCATTAATTATTTGTGTTCGGAGCTTCAACAAGTTAAGTGATAAAAATGTGGGAAGTAAAATCGTGTGTGTATAGATTAGTAATTTGAAAATCTTCATTCAAACTTTTCAGGGAGAGAGTCCGTCCAAAACAGTGGAAAAGCCAGGGGACGAAAGTAAAGCTGAAGAGGAGCAAGGAGTAGAAACTGAAATCATTAATGACATTCTAGATGATGTAATCCAGTCCACAACTGTGCAGCCGTCAATACCAGGTGTGGTTTTGGATACGGTGCAAGGATTTGTGGAGGAAGGTCACAACAGGGATGTGGGGATGGAGAGAGGGGATCATAGAGACATCCACGTCCCTGTGTCAACTGTGATAGACAAAGTCGATGACACCCACCCAACGCCAGATGGCTCCAGGCCAGGGTCAGAAAACAAGGAGACAGCGCCTGAGGAAAAACCAGGTATAGAAGACGTTAGTCCTGTCACAAATATAGATGAACTGATAATAGATCAAGATGATGTTATTGACTTGGACGACACTGATTTGGACGTTGTGCCAAAGCGAGAAAAGAGCGAGGAAAAAACTCAGGAAGCTAAAGTGGAGCCAGCCAACAGGTTCGTTAACGGAAACGCTGTCCACATGCGAGAACATGAAGAAAACGAACCAGCACCTCCAATTCCACCACGCGTATCAATGATCGACAAACGTGATAGCAAAACAAACCTTGTAGACTTAGATGTGTCCAATCCAGACGATGATCTAGATCGTAAATCTGACGATGGTAGCTCAACGACGGCTGACAGCGTAGACAAGACTAAGATGCGTCCCCAGTCAGCAGGTGGCAGCAGATACATCCAGAAAACCAGAGGGGTGAGTAAGAATGTTTGATATACCACATTCAACTATAATAAGCTGAAGCCCTTACCCTTATGGAAAAGTGGTGATGCTAGTCTGACATCAGGAAGTTTTGACAGAGCTAGCATAGATGTTGAAACATACATGCATGTAGTTTCATTTTTGATATCAAATATTACATTTCACTGGCTTGAAATGTTGCATTGAACCTTAAGTTAATTAAACCCCAAGAGTTGAGTGCAGTGCTTGCTGTATTGAAGTTAAGACATTACATGTATGCAAATGTACATGTACTAGGCCTGTTATAAGGTGTGATGCAAGCTGTATCTTCGCAGTTTATTTAAGAGAATCAAAACACAAGAGCTGTGAAATATAACGAGGCATTCTAAATCACGAAAGTTCACACTCACAGACGTGCTGTATCCATGGTTACATTTAACTACACATAAGAATGCTGTAGTAAGTGCTGGTCCTTGGGGGTTAACCTATAGAGAATACTTATGCATACTTATATACATGCAGGTCCTTAGACCCCAAGCTACAAATCAGAAGGGGCAATGAGTTAAGAAGGGCTCTTCAGCAAGGGTTAGGGTGGCACTTTCCAGTGCCTATTTATTAACCTCATGTCTAATAAGAAATGGGCAGCGTGCCGCACGATTCTTGGAAAGCATACATCACATTCAAAGCTCAACTGTTCACTGCATGTTGCATCCCTCTGAAACAACGTGCAATTGTTGTCCATGGGCAATATTTTTGAATAAAGAAAAGGACCACATAGTCTAAGCCATAACGTTTTGTGCTAGAACAACATTCATAAGCTTGCAGTCAGTGGTGGGAAGGGTGAAAGAAAATGCACTGTTACCATATTTGGAATGACCATACTGCCTTGGCATGTACATTGATTGACAGAGCATTTTAGTCCCCAGAGACAAGTTTAGGACCATATTTTCCGAGGCCTGTCATGAGTTTATCACAGTGTGTAATGTCTTGGTGAGCTCTACTTCTATAACTGTGTGTTGTTTCTCAGGAGAACAAGAGTCAGTACAGGACGATTAAGAAGACTCGTCGCTTTGTGATTGATGGCGTAGTGGTAACAAGTACTACATCCAAAGTTGTGGCTGCGGGAGAGGGAAAATAGAGTGAAAGATGAGCATAATGTGAGGTAGGTGATACTTCTCTTTGTCATGTCCCACCTTTGCTGTATGAACTCATTTCATTAACAGCTCCTCTCTCATCTCTTTGGTTTCAAATGTGATGTCAAATGATAAGGGAATTCGTTGAGGAACACATGCTGCTGTAAGTTCTCTATTTGAACTCATGGAGATACGTTAAGTTCACAACATACAAAAGGCATGGCTATGACTGTGAATAGTTCTGAATGTTTGAGCAAAGTAATACAAACATTGCAGACATGCATAAGACGCGCATAAAGGCCTGAGGTAGATCAGAAATCTCATTTCTGTGAGACAAAAGTTTTGTTGATAATTTGCTTCTCTCCCACCAAGGATGTTCATGAGGAGGGGAGGTAATTTGTGCATCGTTTGATAAGCATTTTCTCATACATTGTAGTTGTCTCCCCTGATGAGCATAGGGTTTACATTCTAAATATACATCAGATTCTTACCCTTAATGATCAAGTACTGAGATACAGAGTATATTTCTGGAATAAAAGCATGTCCTGTATCTTGAAAAGGGGTTAAATCTGGTTTAGAATTAGAAATTTGTAATGTATTGTTGTGTACAGGTGTGCCTTATTATTTTAGCGTCAGCAGCAGTTTACATTTAAGTAGAGTGAATGTTATAATGTGGGAGTATTTTAGTATATGGAGTCTTTATAGCTGTCAGTCTACCAGTGAATGCTACTTCATTGCCGCTTGCCGTCACTGTGAGTTCAAGTCCAGCTCATGCTGGCTTCCTTTCCAGCTGCACGTGGGAAGGTCTGCCTGCAACAGCGTGAAACAACAATCAAATAAATAAATAAATCAGTGCCGCTTGCACATGATCTACAGATTTGACTAGTATAGTTTAGATTATAGCGACGAAGGCTGTAAGGTGTGATGAATGGCATGGATATGTAAGGTTTTGTTTCAAGAGCTGCATTTCTGGTCTTTATCAGATGTGTCTTTCTTCACCTCCAGTTTTTGTATGCTAAATCTCTTTGAGGTGATGGAGTGGGTTTATCCCACATCAGGGCGTTTAACCTCGAACCATCGATCAGTCCACCTCCTTTGAGAGTATTCTTCTGATAAGGACACCAAAGACGTCATTTGCCTCTGTGAAGCACACTTTTTCATTCCTGCCGTTATGCATGTATGTCAGGTCTGTAGCTCTAAGCTTCAATCAGCCGTTGAATAAGGTTCTTTAGGCAAGTAGAACAACCCCGCACCTTTCTTCATCAATCACACGTAATACCCTGGTGGGTTGGCACAGCTTGTGGTCCTGAGGTTCGGGTCTTGATGTAACCTATCTGTCAAGCTACTTGTGTAACATGGTGTACTTGTGTATGCTTAACCCATGTTTTCATCTTACATAGACATCTCAAATTTAAATTTCTTATAAATTAGATAAAAAAATTCCCGTTATACAAGTATTTTTTTAGCAATGTGTATACTCTAGAAGTTATCAGAAAATATACCTACATTTTGTATTTATTGTGTTTTGGTTCAGAGGACAATCTCAAAAATGGGGAGAGAAAGTGATTGAAGACTTTTGAGGTTTTTTAATTTTTTGACTTAATAGTTTTCATCAGTGGGCTACTAAGATAATTTATGTTTATATTATATATAAACCATGGAAATTAATAAGTAATCAATTTAACCAGTTAGCAGAAGTCTGAATGGGAATTTTTAATTTTACTGGCTGAAAGTTTTGGGTTAAAATATGTGTCCTGCGCGTATACATCTGCATTTTTAACCCATATCCGCCCAAGCCATTTTTAGTAAATAAAGCTGAATCTGCCCAGTCCTATAGAAAAATAACTATTGTTTTCTGCACAGTGAACAGAAAATGTAGATTCTACACATTTGGTTTGAAAGGAACTATGTCAAGTTATATACTGTTAGAAAGCCTAATAACTGTCCTACAACATGGAATGATTTATTACATAACATTTT
This sequence comes from Liolophura sinensis, assembly GCF_032854445.1. Taxonomy (NCBI): domain Eukaryota; kingdom Metazoa; phylum Mollusca; class Polyplacophora; order Chitonida; family Chitonidae; genus Liolophura; species Liolophura sinensis. Next base: position 72,243,655 of record NC_088300.1, read on the forward strand.
TGCTGTTGCCATGGTTACCGTACCTGTGAAAACTAAGAATAGTGGGGGTAAATTTATCACAACAGTGGAGTTGTAGGTTTATCTGCACCCATAAAATCAGAAATAAAGCTATAAACTGATTTCTTTCCTGGATATTGTAGAGGTATTGGCGTAGTACACAGAGACAGACATCACAACTTACTTAGCTACAGTATAAGGTAACAGGTGAGAATTAATTACAGGTGTGTTGTTTTGAAATATAACGTCACTACACAAGTTAGAATATCCAGAAGTGTTACAGCTCCATTTCAATGTACAGTAACCATGTAACATGTCCATAAACACAATAAAATAAAATTACAGACTATCAATCACTCTGTCCAGGTAAATTGATTTATTTTGGGGATATTCTCATCAAATATCATGGCTCAAATCAATTTTTGCAAACATTGTATGACATGTAATTGGACACATTTGAAAATACCAAGATGTTATTCTATGCAGATGGGGCCACAGATCAAAGTAACTTTTGAACCCAGGATTTCATTCACACTCATGGATTGATGTATTGAGTGATCAATTATATTATTCTTTGATTAGTTTATCGGCTGTACCAGTATGCCAAGAGATCATGTAGATCTACATCGCCAATGTCAGTGTCACTGTCATTATCACTACCATCAGCAACATTACCATTGCTAGTAGTTGATCTAGGCCTAGGCCTACTGGTGTTGACATCTCCGTTGTCACCAAAACTATGTGGCACATAGACGTCTGACACATCAGAATCAAACTCAATTTCACTTCATCACTAAAGAGCTGCGATATATCTCCTCCACTGTTGATAGCTTGGGCAAGTCTCTCGTTTTTCCTTTGAATGCCACGAACAATGCCGAGGGGAATGTTGTCATCCGAAGAATCCGTGTCTTCTGCCATTTTTACACACAAAAATCACCTCCAACAGCGCGAGATGCTCAGTCCGCACAGGGTAAACACGTGTGTAAACAAAACCTGCCACGCCCCGCCTGCACTGTCCACTAATTTTACTGAACAATCGATGTAAATTTCTTCAAAATCGCAAAACACAAGACTGCAACTACAACGGAAGCCCACTGAAGCAGATCTGATGTCACATCAATGCTACGGGGATTCCCCAAGCCAAGAAAAGCGTGACCTAAATGATGATACGGAATACCCCGTATCTGGGCATATTTAGCTTTCAAAACACGTACGGCGTACGCCGTACTTGGGCGGATATGGGTTAATGTTATGATGAATAAACATAATTCCTATGGTTGACTGTTTTATCAGAGGGCTTCCCAACTTGGGCTGTTCAACCGTGCCGTAGATTGGCTTTGAATTTAGGCCAAAGATCACTTTTGTATGGTAAATGATGTAAATTTTGTCCAAGACTACTTGTCCATTACTGTTGCCTGATTCTGATAAATCTATTTATTGTTTTTTGAGGGTTGTAAATTGTTTTCAAATACCAAAGACAGAATTCTGTGACATTTATTTGCCTCTAAAAATGTTTTTTTTTTTGGGACAAAATTTTGAGTCATTTGCCATATTTCGTTTCCTCAATGAAAAATTTGTTGGCATTGCATAAACTGAGTCTACATGCCACATTTACTCTTTCCTCTCAGCTTAACATAATTTCCATACATGTATGTGGGAAAGTATAGCCATTAGGCTAAGTGTTATCCTGCTACTCAGGGCTCTTCTTCAACATTCCATGTACCTGACATGATGGTTGTCCCAGCTACATTGCCCGTGATAGTGTGCATGGATTTTTCTCTGCCCCCCTCATTAACCCTACTTCACAGCCCCTGAGCATCCAACCAGGCATAACTAACTGTCTCCAGACGGTATCCTGAAATCCGAAATAGGCCAAGAGTGCTTCATCCCAGCTGTTATGCCTAGAAATTTGACTTAATAACCAGTTTTTGGAGGCTGTTCAAGCCAGTGGATAGAGAAAATCAATGGTTGATTAGATGGTGTGATCAGCTCATGGCGTTGCAGTCGTTAAACGTGTCGTCTTGGGTGCACTTGAATTGATTACCAGTGGCAATGTACTAAAACGGAAGAAAATGGGATTAGCACAGTGTTTGGACGCCATTAGTTATCAGTTGGCTCAAGAGCTGGCCAGTTCTCTCTCTACCACTTTCTCTCCACCCCCTTTCCTCCCGGCAAACCTCACCCAAGTTCCCTGCCCTCCACCCCCTCCCCCCCCCCACCCCCACCCCCTCCCCCCCTCCCCCAACACTTCACCACCATACCCCTCCCCCCCTTTACCATGTGATCAGATCTCAGAATACTTTCGTGTTGTTTATGACATGTTGCATGTCGTGGGTAGTTTACACCCTTTCATTCCCTGTCCCATTGTGTTTCTTTAGCTCTATGTCTCCCCCTCCTTGATGCTCCTATTTCCTCCCCCTCCCCTGCCCTGGTCTGAAAGCTGGCGCATCACCACGACCTTTGCTTTCAGCAGACAGCTGATGCAGGAAGTCTCAAGCCTCCAGGCAATTTGTCAGAGACGTTTTCTAACTTCAGGCTATCACTATGACCTCATTTCTTTTTCTTGGCAAAAAAAACAAAAAAAAAACAAAGCCAAACAATGGACGTGTCAGTTGATTTAGCTTTAGTGTGCAACAAGTGAGTTCGAGGTGATCTTGATTTTCTTTTTCTGCAAGCTCTTCATGGTTCAGCCTTTTCAAGTGCCCCATCTCTGATATTCTGAAGCTTCATAAAGAATCAGGGACAAGTATGCGTGTCTTTAACAGTTTATTTGTATAAACTTGAGAGAGCCAAAGGTCAAGGTCAGATGGACCATAAACGAAGATCCATGAAGTATGTTAATTGGTAAACATAGAGTTTGGTGTTTGTTGAGAGACTGGAGCTTTTAAGAGGATTTAATGGCAGAACATGCAAATACCCAAGCTAATTAGAAATATATGTAGGGTGTCAATGTAAGTACCAATAAATTTCATGTAATACTGCACCAAATTGAAACTTGTTACATCCATATCAACATTTCCCAGCACCATTTTCCAATTGATCATTTGGATTCAATATTCAAATGGCTACTGCCTGCTCATATATAATTGTCCTTGGACACATTATTCTAATTAATTTGTGGATATTGGTGACTGTTCTTTTGACTTGCAGACTTTGTGATTAATTTAATGTTTTCAAGGGGTTGCATGCTTTTTTCCTGTGCTGGCACCATGTCATTGGTTTATGCATACATGAGGTTGAAGTTGAAACAGAGAACAAAGGGCCTCAAGTGGCCAAGTAGTCTTGTCAATAGAAGGATATAAAATAAAAATGTGGGGGAGTGCCCAGGATGCCTGAATGCATGGGTTGTAAAAGACTTCTGTGTAGAGCTTAGTGAAAGGGAGTTGTGTGTTGATTACTTGTTCAAGTGCTAGGACAATTTACAGTTTCATCATTAAATATGTGAGAGAGGACATTAGAGTGGTTGGCTTGGGACCTGAGCAGACCTTGTGTGGTGGAGGGCACCCACCGTAAGGACAGGCTGCCTTATGCTCTGAATTTATGATCCAACCTTTGGAATTGTAGCAAGATTTTGTGGCTAGTTGAACATCATTTGCTAGACAGGATGTCGATCTATCAATTTCTGCCCTCCAGAACGGCACCTTGCACCCTAATGGCGGCCACTACGGGATGCCAGGTGGAGCTTCACCAAATCATGACCTTGGTGTTATATTTGAAATTTCGCAGAATTCAAAGGTGATCAGAAATTAATATTCATTCCACTTGTGACTAGTTTTTATGGCATCTGTGACTTTTCTTATAAAGTGTTATTTATGTATGATCGTTTTAAATATTAACTTAGCATTTCAGATGTGAAAATACTAACTAAACTTATATGATGTCTCGTCAGCTTATTTCATTGAGTAAAATCTGAACAACAGTGAATATCTGAGAAGTCGGTCTACACCAAACCGACACCGCTCATTCATAGTGGAGAATCTGATTGCAAGCCTCTCCATACATAAGTTTCCTGAAATTTATTATGGATTGCCTTCCTTTTAAGTACACAAGGATTGCGTGGTGATTAGGATGCTATTATGTGACCTGAAATAAGTGTAGTATCCATCATAACCAAATAATCTTGATGGATATCATTTCTATAAATATGACAAATTTCTAGAACTAACCTTGTTGTAACCTAGAAATGCTCAGGAAGGAAGTGATTCTATACTCCTAGAAAATTGTAGATAGTGGTAATATTATACCCAATTTCTCCCCTCAAGTCCTCTGTTCTCTGTATAACAACCCTCTGTTGTAGATAGTGGTAATGTTATACCGGATTTCTTCCCCGAGTCCTCTGTTCTCTGTATCACAACCTTCCGGCACATGGATGATCAGTGTACATGTGTATGTACATACCAGATTATCTTGGGCATAGATGACACGAAAAGTGCCCACGCATGCCCGTGTTTCAATTAGATGTGAAGAGATGATTATAGGTATTGGTGAATTTGATCTAATTATGATGCTGGATGGACCCGATATTAAATTAGCCACAGGTCCCCCTCATCATTTGGCTAAGGAAGCAACAAATGTGCTGTCAGCGTACTAGCTTGATGTGGCTGATAAAACTGCGGAAGAGAAAATTGAAAGGGGATTGGAGGCGTATTAAGTTAATTTGATTCCCAAGAATGAGGACCCCACCAGCTGAATTGTAGAGCCACAGCTGTTGAGTGATGTTTTCAATTCTGGAGCTTTTAGCTAATGTTATGCTAACAAAAGTCATAAATGAAATTTAGGCTGTAACCATTCTGTAGTATTCCCCTTAATTTAAATTATGATTTTAGTATAGCTACATCTGCATTCCAACAGGTGGGCCGATAAGGGGAGAGTAGTCCAAATTTTGTTACTGAGTGTATATGTATGTACATGTACTTAAATATATGGGGAAAGAATTGGGTGGTGTCTCAAGGTAAAGTGATATCAGTTCATTGAAGTTCATTTTCTTAACGAACATCTAAGAAGTGGATCACACAGAAAGGTGATTGTTTACTATTCAAAGTATATGAACTGAACAGTTTGAAGTGTACACCCCAAGAGAAGTCCATATTTTGGCTAGTTTTGCCATGTTCACAGTCCATTAGAAATCTTCCTATCAGCTACATCCCTCTTAAGTCCCCTCACCTCACTCACCTCCCATGCTGCCTCCATCTGTGTTGTATCCTCTGTGTCTCTAGACCCGTGCAGTGGCAGAGCACTCACTGAAATCCAAGATCAAAGGAAAAGTGTAATTATTAGCGCCCCTGTTATGCTTTGATTGACAGGTTTTAAGTGTTTGAAATTTTCTATTTCAATAGGACCGGAAATTAATCAGATTTGACTCCAACTCAGATGCATTTATTATTAAAATTCTATGCACCCACTTTTTTTTTTTTACTGTATGCTTTTAATAAATTCTAACAATTTTTCCTCTTTCTTGTGACTTGCTGATGAGTGGAATTGAAATCTGGAGTTAATTTCGAAACTAGCTGGGGGCTAGCATTAAGATGGATTTGATCCTTAGGTAACTGTTTGGCTTTTTTTTCATTTGTTCATTCCTTTGTTTTGGTTTGCTTGTTTTTGTTATGTGATGATGGTCTGGGATAATCAGGATTTTGTCTCGGGTCGAACTTGAATTTATTTCCCCAGCGGTGGTGGCTAACCTGTCAAATGACACTCACCTTCGCTAAGCCGCGACGTCTGGTAACTGGGCATGGGGCATGTATACGTGACAGTTACATCATGGACACAACCCCATTACAGCAAGCCTAATAAGCCACCTGGGGGACTTCCCTTGTTTCATAAGATCTTTTGTGCTCTTTTGACAGATCATACAATTTATCTCCCTCCTCATCTCCCTTAATGTTCATCCTTTCCAGTCGCAGTGGCCATTTATGAAAGGCTAATTTTTATGTCTTGGCTTATGATATAGTTAATTGGCATTCTGGCGTCACCCTTGTCCGGCGGCCATAATTTATGTTGCACCTTTGCAAAGCAACATAGACAATGCTGCAATTTGATATCTGAAATTTGACCAGAATCTGATCTCCTCTCTTACAGGAGTATTGATTGACCTTCACCTGACCCTGTTGATTTGGCTGTTGTGTCCGGAGGACCTCTTTGAGTGTTAGTACTGGTTTGCTTTTGTTGAGCCAATGCCCACATGAACGCTGCAGTGAAAATAACACACTAATGGAACCCCTGAGGGTTTAACAGTTTTGTAAATCCTGTCAGATTACAATACCTCCGAGTCAAGTGTGATTTAGTGTGATAGGAAACCTTTTATTTAGATTTATAGATGACTTTACGACACACACTTTTGAAATGTTTTCCATTTAACTTAGTGTTTAATCTCTTCGTAGATGTAATTTGATTGATCAAATAATTCATGGACCTTCATATTAAGGGTAGAAATATGCGAGAGGGATCACCAGCATTGCAGTCAGTATGCAAATTAATGTTAGTGTCATTCTTCAAAAATGAAGACTCCAGGGCTGCATTTTCCACATATATCGTCTAGCGGGGTTTACAATTAAAGGCCTTGGAGAGTGTGATATTTTGTGTTGTCGCTGATTAGTTTGGTGGTAAGCTACAAGTAGCTGCCTGAACAGTGTTGTTACGGTGATTATTTTGTTTAAGAAAGATGGATTAAGGTATCAGTATTTTTAACAGGTGGCTTCATCATTGTTGTTTTCTGCAGGAGTGTGGCAGAATTAGGTAAGGGTCAATGTATCCCTCATGTAGAGTTATGGTAATGTCATACCAGGACAAGGGTTAATGTGGTTGATTGTACTTGATACATGTGACTGATATTGTGTGGTACATTTCCTGAAGTTTGTCAAGCATTCTTCCTCCCTTGTTGATGTAGGTGTACTGTTAATGGTGTTTTATGGTGGTTTGTTGCTCATAAAGGTTTGATTTCATTACTGGAGCTTGATCATGCAGTCATCAGGGATGAGACCAGTACTCGGAGGGGGGGTTGTTGTTAGCAGGCTGTGAATCACACGGCCCTCTAACAGAGCTGCTCTATAGATCACAGAACCCTGTTCGCTAATCATTTCACCCACATAAAAATGCCGCTGGTCAGCCATTACAACTAACTGATATAAATCATGGTGCATTTCTCGAGTCTAACCTTCTCCACTAACACCCACTCTCCCCCTCCCTCTAGAAGACATCTACACTTCCAACACCGTGTTTGTGTACATGACTGATTTCTTGGAGCAGTGTTACCTAATGTATCTCGCTAGAATAAATGAATGATCATGGCTTAATGTCAGGTCAGCAATATTTCAACCTTATCGTGGCAACACTCTTAGAAGAGACCTCTAGTCGTAGTAACTTAAGTTCCTGGTCTTTTCCAGATCAGGCAGATTTGTCAACAGTTGTGTGCAGAAGTTGTGTGCAAGGTGCATCAAATCCTGGTCCTGTCATCAAATTCTTGATTATGATGTAAAACCTGAACAAGCCTTGTCTTTTATGAACAACTATTTCACAAAAGTCAGTCTGTTAAAGTTGGGTTTGTAACCAAGTAGCCGTGAAAGTTTACAAGGTTGAATCAAGCTCTGGTTTGGGTGCAGCTTAAACTCAGGAGATTTGTCTCTGAACCTGACTGCTGTCAGAAAAGTAAAAAATTCTTTGTTAAGCCATTAAATGCCAATCATTAAATACCTAAATTTCACAAAGGATATACATCAGATATACGTGTTTGGGCATGGTGTCAACTCTATTGTATGGCCTGTAACATGTGATGTGCCCAGTAAGATGAAGATGGCCTATGGGCAATGCCCCTCAAAACATCCATCAAACTGTTGTTACGCTTATGACAAAAGGAGCTTGGAGTTTGATATTTCCGATATCAGATGGCTCATGGTTTTTATGGATGTCAGCCCAGGCTTTATCACATAAAGGCCTGCCTAAGCTTCACCAGCACTGGTCATAATGTCATGATATATGGTGTGTCCCCGAACTATTTGGTATATGGATTACAGGCTGTGATCACCCTTTTGGTCTGAGCTTGTGTTTGATGAGACAGCGGGGCTGGTCTGATCTGATCGGTGTAGAGCATACCCTCTCAACATGATTGAAGAGACACACTGGGTCCCTCAACTTATAGCAGCAAGACTTCGGATGATATTAAACCAGTTGTCATACATCTACTCTAAATTTGGTGGTATTACCAGGGTGTAAGCGATCTAGGCCATCGTTCAGATTTGCGACGCATTGGCTCTTACCATTAGGCTTTTCTAAGAAAAGGCTATAATCAACAGATGACACGAAGAACGCTGTCTTCCTGTCGCTGTCTTGTACAAGTGCCAAGTCACATGGAAATCTAAGGAATCTAATGCCAAAGATGGATGTGAAATTAAGAGGCTCCGTCATGCGGGGATAAAGGGACAAAAGAACCCAGACGAAATCAATGGATGCCTCGTTAGTCGTCACCTTAATGACCTGTCCCACACAAGATGGTGAAATTGACGATAGGGCCAAGGACGCCCCATGGAGTGTGTTTCTGACGACCGTCAAATCTGTTTGGAGTCAGCATGTGTCTTTGGATTCAACTTATCCACAAACTGTCTTCATTTGTTAACCTTTTCTGGATAGGAAAAGACTTATCAGTGAATAACCACAGCTTATTTACTTTTGCTTGTGTAATCTACTTCTCCATGCTTCTGTATTTAACTGCACCATGTGGTTAATGTTATCTTGTCTTGTGGGAACACAATAATTCTGATTTCAGTTTGTATTTTTTCTTGTTGAACTGTGTTAAAACTTTACTCAGCACTCATCCTGTGCATCTCCTGATTTGTAGAAATCCCTACAATTTACTGGCCTTGATGACAAAATAAGTGGCTGTTGGAGCTATTAATTTCTGTGCCAAAACCTCGGTATTGAGTAAATAACTCTATGGAGACCAGGAAAAAGACTCGGTGCCAGGAAATCTATTACATGAGTTGCCGAAATTAATGTCATTTGAAGGGGAATAAAATAGAACATCTAGAATAGTTTTTGTTCAGGCAGTTTTCTGGTGCAAGTCTCCTTAAAAAGGGATAAAAAGAAACCTTCCCAGAAACCTCTGGCCTGCAATCAACAATTGCTGTTCAAAATGTCGATGAGTTTTTTTTCTGAAACATGATTTTCCAATTGCTTTCTATGTGAGCTGGCCTGTGCTTTCTTCCTTGCCTCTGTGAAAACTAGTGACTCATAGCCAGGTTGTGGAGAGCCTCAGTCTAAAGAGATCTAGATCGAGGTGTCAAACACATCACTGGCTTTTTCACTCCTCGCTAATGGCTCTTGGCACGATCTTCTACATCCATGTGGACTGTTAGCCAACAAGCAATTTTCGAACCTACAAGTACGACTGAGTTACCTTTGTAAAGGTGAAATAAATTTCTTGGAAGGACTTGGACATCTTAATTCTTTACATTGAAAAACTTTGTGTAGCCTTGAAACACCTATTTTTTGTTGCTTATTTAAAATTGTATTTGTAACTAATAGTTTTTTTGCCATGTAATTTGACAAGCACATGATCTTGGATATTTTTGTTGTATGGGTCTGCTTTTCTATTTCTCTGATGGTGGTAAAATTTTTATACAAAGTGGAAGTATAAGCGAATATTATGTCAACATTATAGTCACTGTGAAGGCTGGTTACAAAGACAGTGTTGAAACTGAAAACTTTAATGCCTAGACCAGCTCTGTAAGGAAAATCCACTGACACCAGAGACTCATTCATCCATCCAGTTCTTCTCATGCTTCTTGAGCAGTGGACATTGAGAGTCACGTCTTCGTAGCAGCCAGCCACTGTGTTTGATCGGTATTGACTTATTTGTCTGTCTGCTCACCCACTCCTAGGAAAATTTCACCTTCTCTTGTGCAATCGATCTCTTAATTCAGAATCTGTGATTAGTTTTCTAAACCAACTTGTACATCACCCAATGATTAGTGGAAGAAGATCAACCTCATGATCTGATTCTGTTCTGTTTTTCTATCCAGTTTTGCTCATCAAATCATACACTTCGGCATTCCTAAACAAATATAGTCAAAACATACTTTAAACTTTCTGTAAAATTGTAATATGTTCTACATGTATGTGCATGCATTTGCATGTTAGTAGAAATTAGAATTGTTCATTTTGAAAACTTCAGGTTTAATTAAAAAAACTTGGTCAGAAAATGTTGAAGATAGGGTACAGACCCCTTAGCAAAAAACCTTAGTGTCTGCAGAGTAAAATTCTCATTGTTAGTCACTTCTTTTTGTGAACATGGGTTTTCAACCACAGAAAGACATATGTATCATGAAATTATGACTTACACTTAAGTCATTTGTCTTGTGGCCAGATATAATTTGTATGTCAGAAACAAACACCAAATAGCTGAAGAATTAGAGCTTGATTAGTGCCAAGAAATAATCTGATGGATTCTGTCTTTATATTGGCTTGCTAGCTGAAACAGTCGACGTAATCCTACTTGGCACTCAGACATAATAAATAAGTTATAAGGATGCAGCGTGGTGGAGACCATCAGACCTCTGGTTAGCTCTGAGACCCACTCTACCCAGCTCTGATCATTTCAATCTAGCCTTAGTACCAGCTGTCTAGGCCAGCACTAGTTAAAACACAATCAGGAAAGCTTTTCTATGTTAGATAAGCCATGGCTGTATTCTTGGATACACTCCAACAGATCCACCAATGCTAATCAAAAAAAAAAAAAAAAAAAAAAAAGTAGGGCTTAGTTCTGCCAGAAAATGTTAGATTGAGACATTTTAAGAATCTCAACTTTGAGTAGGAACCCAGTGAAGAATACTTCAAGATGGAGCTAATCACCATTATAGTATATTATTTTTGGACTGGTTGTCCGGATTATGTGTGCCAGGAAGTTGGTACGGCCTCTTGTCATCTGTCAAGGTGGAAATTAAGGAACAACACTAGCAGTTACTTGCTCTTCTCTATATGTATGTATCTCCTAAACCCTCAAGATGATTTTTAGGCTTTATGAGGAAGTCTTGATGCAACATTGCTCAGTGAAGTCATATGCTCGTCAACTTTGGAAACATGTGGTTTAGACAAGTGGGATAACACAGATGTAGATCATTTCTGTCTTGCCTGCAAATGCAACTGCCCTAAAGCCTGAACCTTTTCACATATGGAAGGGCAGTTTGCAATTTGAGCAATATGGCGCTATCTGACTATATGATTTAACATTGTATTGTTCAGCTGTGGTATTGTTTAATGGATTATAATTCAGTTAAATAGAATAAAGAGAAGCTTTTCTGATCGCTGTGCTATAGTCTGGAGAATTGGTTATTCATATATACAGATTGTTACAGTACTATATATAGTGCTTTACTTTTATTATTACAACGTCATTGGTACCATCTTGCTTCAGTGAAGATAATGTCCCAAGTGACAATATACTCCTGAAAGGAACAGTCTGTCAATCCACCTCTGGAATTTGGTTCCTAGGCTTCATCTGTGGGAGACATATGTTGTAATGTTGTCACCCTCTTTCTGCTAGGATCAGCTCTATTACTAGGCCATAGACAATCCCTTCCCATGAGGCTGTTACACTTGCATTAACATGTTTGTCAGCAGGCTTCTGCTAAATCTCTATTGACCAAAACCTTTGTATATGATTAATGTTCACAGGGATTCATGGTAGTCCAAATTGTTACATCTGGAAACTCGAGATTGAGGTTTTTTGTGGTTCAGATTGAGTTCATATATATCTTAAACACTGACTGTAACCTTGTATTGAGTTGTGCTTTAGCAACCAGTAATTTTACGTATTTCTCTGTCTGTCTGTCTGTCTCTCTCTCTCTCTCTCTCTCTCTCTCTCTCTCTCTCTCTCTCTCTCTCTCTATATATATATATATATATATATATATATATATAGAGCGAGAGAGAGAGAGGCGAAGTTTAATTCCATTTGAGGTTCATTTCTGATCATGATTTTAATGTTGGTACATACATATACTTTTACAAGTATATTATTATCCTGATCAAAGGTAAAAATTGTATAATAAAACAATTACAAGCCATGGTGATGCACGTTCAGTTGTTGGCTGTTACATTAAAGGTAAGAAAGGAACTAACAAACATTATATCAAAGGTAAACCTGTGTAAAATAGAGACCAGGCTTAGCCTGATCAGAGGTATATACGCATATACATGTAGGCCTACAAACACCAAAGACAAGACTTAGCCTGATAAGAGGTATATACACATATACATGTAGGCCTACAAACACCAAAGACAAGGCTTCTGATCGGAGATATATACATGGAGGCCTACAAACACCAAAGACAAGACTTAGCCTGATCAGAGGTATATACGCATATACATGTAGGCCTACAAACACCAAAGACAAGGCTTCTTCTGATCAGAGGTATATACACATATACATGGAGGCCTACAAACACCAAAGACAAGACTTAGCCTGATAAGAGGTATATACACATATACATGTAGGCCTACAAACATCAAAGACAAGGCTTCTGATCGGAGATATATACATGGAGGCCTACAAACACCAAAGACAAGACTTAGCCTGATCAGAGGTATATACACATATACATGTAGGCCTACAAACACCAAAGACAAGGCTTCTGATCGGAGATATATACATGGAGGCCTACAAACACCAAAGACAAGACTTAGCCTGATCAGAGGTATATACGCATATACATGTAGGCCTACAAACACCAAAGACAAGGCTTCTTCTGATCAGAGGTATATACACATATACATGGAGGCCTACAAACACCAAAGACAAGACTTAGCCTGATAAGAGGTATATACACATATACATGTAGGCCTACAAACATCAAAGACAAGGCTTCTGATCGGAGATATATACATGTAGGCCTACAAACACCAAAGACATGTCTTGTTCTGATCAGAGGTATATTACTGTAAAGTACTTATCATTCACTGGAATTTATTTTCTTTGATTTGCTTCAAAGAGGTGTTTATGGGAATTACTTGTGGCCTAATTAATCAAGGAAATAATGAAAAAAATCTTTAAATTGTTTAATTTTCTGAGTTATAATGTGGCTGAAATTACTCACGGCAAGAGTATTATCTGGAGTGGCTACAATCCTCTTCTGTTTCCTGGGGTGTCGCTAATCCTTGTAATCTCGATCAGAGATTAAAACAACGGGGGATGGATCATCACAATGTAAGGTGACATTCGCACCTACTGTGAGTAGTATTCAAAGAGCCTTAGAGTCTTTGAAAGACGAGCGACATGAGTGCATGTAGGCCTACTTTTTAATCAGCTGGCAAAGTGACCGGTCATCTTTTGAACAGTTCAGTGTAAAACATATAAAATCACAATTGTTAGAGCAAGTTAATCAAGGTTAGTTTTGGATTGTTTTCGGTTTTAATTGTCTTCTGTAGCCGGTCAGAAACCGCTCACATTGGGTGGTTGTCAAGTGGACATTGCGTTGTTGTATACAGTTCAGAATTTGTTAGAAGCTCACTCATTGGTCAACACGATACACAAATCTAATGGGATAGCGTGTATCTACATTCATTAGATGCCAGCAGGTGTACTTTCCTTTTACTTTCCTGGCGTATCAAAGATTGATCCACGTCGCCTTGTCAGGGATGCAGCCTTGGGCAATTGAAGTCCACCGCTCATCACTACGCATATATTTTGGAATTCATTTCAGTTTTTGTCCAAAAGATTGATTATTTGTACCAGAGAAACACAGAATTGAGTTTTTCTTTACCCCGATTTTCACTTTTTAACTGAATTTTACCACTAAATACAGGTCTAAAATCGATGTGCATGAATCCCTGTGTTCCCCCAAGCACACAGCATATAGTCAGTCTTGCACAATATTTTCAGCGGATGTATTTACATGGGTTAATAAATGGATATATTGCTACATGGGTATTGTGTTAGGTCTGAAGGGGATAGATGTACATTTATGATCGAACTGTAGTTTTCATTTTCATTTACTACAGGAGACATCATCCATTCTTTGGTATTGTTTCTGTCCCATGTATATGTCTGGTCATATTTAGCTAATAAAGAGAAGTATCCAATGTTAAGATGTGTGTATATGTCAGATCTGCTTCTGTAAATGATCCATGCAGTCTGCATGTTATCTGTTGAAACGCAGGAGATACACTTGATCAAAGCTTTGAAGAACAACACTCTTGGCATTCATTTTACATTTACACTTTTGGAAATGGTTATATGTGCTTTAGTACACTACTAAAAGACTTAGCTAGCTGTCCAGATTTTATGGACAGCTAATGATCTAAAAATTTTTAAACAGATTCAGGAAGAAGATACTAAACTGAAAAAAAAGCATTTTTATCATGGTTAAAGGAGAAGAAAACTTAAAAACATGGCACTATAGACGGAAAAGAGCACATTTTTTTTCTATCTGGTGGTGCCTGCTGCATCATTTTGCGATTTTTCCTCACCATACACGTAAAGCCTGAAAACGGCAAAGCTGGCATAAATAGCTGAGTCGAAACCTACGTTCAAAATTCCGGTTTCCCCATCGTCAAGCGGAAAACGAACTATACTGTTTGCTACCTTCTGGGGAGAAGTGTTCCATCGGAAATGTACGAACTGCAATTCGGCAGTCTCTGACGACAATTCTCCTCCTAACACAAGACTTCAGGACTAGTTCAGGACGAGTTGTCCACTGTGGAGTTTAGCGCTGACTTTATTCATAATTTATCAACTTGAGGTACATATGACAATTTTTTTATGGCATACACCTGCGAGGAAATGCATACTTTTTGCAGTGGTATTTGATTGATATTTATTCTTCTCCTTTAACTCTCCATTAAAGGAATTAATATTTTGTGGAGCTCAACACCTCATCATTTTCATGAACTGATAAATTCTTCACTTACTAATAAGAGCCTGGCTGTGTATTTCAACTTATAGGTAACCTTACAAATGTATGCAGAAATCCAATCTTTTCAGCCCGCATTGCTCTGGCATGTAAATGTGACGCCATATGGTACATCACACAACTTATTGATGCTGCAATTCATGGGGATTCCCTGAAGACATCAGTATGCATTAATATGCCTATCTTATATGCACCTTGTAACCTCTTCAATGGATAGAGGTACATTGGCACCACAGTTGTCCTTGACAAGACATTACAAATGGGCAGTCAGATTATAGAAATGTGTTCACCCCAATCTATATTTAGGGCTGCAGCCTCTTCCGTCCATCCGTTTGCTGTTGTTTACGTGTTACTGATTTTCCAAAGGTATCAAGATCCTAGGGGAATTAATCCAGCAAACAAACCTTCTCCTTGTCAATATGTTTCTGTCAGAGACAAAAAACATAGGGACACACTTTCTAGTCCGGGTCACTGTTTCTTTCTGATATTTGAGGGAAATCATGTTAAAGAACCTATAGTTCAACATTTTGGACAGTATGGCCAATGTATTACCAAGCTTATCAGTACACGTGTAGTGAAAGCTACAAGCATTTCTTGGTCACATTAACAAGAAGGTTAAGGGTAATTCTGTACATTCATGACAGACCAAAATTTTTCTTTGACAAGTAATTCATTTATATTCCACGAGCACATCAGAAATTGAACTGACTCTCTTCATTATCTGAAGAAATCCCTATCTTTCTGTCTTGATCATTTCCGTGTGGTTGAAAAAAATATTAATACTTCTATGTCAGCTGTAGAGTTTATTTGAGGTTCTAATAATTTGAATTTTGACATGGAAAATATGCCAGATAATTAAGTCAGCCAGGAGAAAAGTGTATCTTGTGTTTGATTTTGTCTAATGCTGTAGGGCAAAACATGCAAAATGAGTTTTCAACATTTTAAGCTGAAGGATTGGTAGCAACACCTGTTGTAAACCTAGAGCAATATGTATACACATTGTATACAATTTGAAAAAGGGATACTTCAATCTTCGTGTAATTTGGAATGCCATTCCTATAATGTAATACTGTAGACAATTTGTTATGGTGGAAATCTGAGAATAAGGAAAAAATGTTTTACTTTAATTCAACTTTTTCGCATGTGTGCAAGTTGTTTATTCAAGCATATTCGCAATGCAGTATTCTGTGTAGACTGATAAGATTATACTTTTGGTGAGGCCCTGAAATTGGCCAATCCAGCCAGTGTAGATTTGGGTCCAAAATCAAATTTAAAATGCGCAAAAATTGGACTAAAGTTGCTCTCTCATATGCAGAAAGGTTGAGGAATGAGGGTGGTTCCCAGTCTCGTAAATCTGACCACAAGGAGTTATCAAGGTGGGTTGTACACAAAGTTGTGTATGATAACTCTGGCACTTATTTAATCTTCACCGCAGTATTTCTGTCATTACCAACCACTTTGGTTGTGAAATCCCTGTAGATGAAAGCTTGTGGATCTAGCCTCAGAGCTACATGGCATATCTATACAGTTTAGGTTACAAAATCAATATGTGTAAATTCTGGTTAATAATCTCACTTACATGTTCCTTTGTGAATGGGTAAATTTTGGAAATTTTATGAAGATAAATACTTGTGATGGTTTTGTGTGCATATCCAGAAACTGTTTGTGTGAGAAATTTAGTTTTTATTGTGAATACTGTATTTCACCTAAAGTTTGGTGTATCAAAGGCAATCAGACTTCACAAAAAAAACTCTTTATGGGCCCTATAAGATGAATGAATTGGTTAGATTCAATCAAACTATTTCACTTGATAAACTTTAGGTGAAATACAGTATTTGTAAATCCATAGGAATTACCATATGACTGGAATAGCCCATTGTAGTGTTAGGAGAATTGGTTTGGTTAGCTTCACTCTCTCAAGGACCTGTACATCTGGACCACTGCTGAGAAGAAGAAAACTGGGTGGACACTTGAGGGGTGGGAGAAGAGTTAACAGAGCAGTTTGTCTGTCTAAAGCTCTTGATTTTAACCTGTGGGCGAGGAAAGTGGTGGACAGTATGGGTAATTTGGCCCGATGGGAACCCTCAATGTTCTGTGCAGGTGTATGCTCATTACTGATAGCTTGTCAAATCAGTAGCCAGCCAAAAACATGATGTTGGTCAATTTGGACCGACGGCCAGTTTTGATAAGGTCATCAGGCCAAAGTTGCGACTTCACATCTCCAGTTAAATTGAAGGCAGGGGAAATAGGAGTTGAAGAGGTCGTAAATGGGAAGCAATTTCCTCTGTTAGGAACGGCCCTGTATCAAGCAACAAGTTGGGCAAATGGAGTCAATTTCATAGCTGGATGCTTCGTTCAGCCACAAGGGCAAGACTGAAATTTGCGTGTAGCTAAAAACACTGGAAAAGATTAATTGTGCAAGCCATAGGAGCAAGGCCCATTGCCTGCTATTTTTATCCCGCTTTTGATATATATTTTCTCCTTCTGAAGATCCATGTGTCAGTTTAGAAACGTTCTTTCCCTGTTCAGATTGCTTTTGCCATATGTAGTAATGCGTGAATGTGCAGGAAATCTGAGGCATTAGTTTTTATTAATTTTGAATGATATTTTCTTCCCAATATGGGCTGAATATTTCCAAAGTTAACAGTCATTCTGATATTAATACTTGTTCCTATTTTTTTGTTTCTGTGCATTTCCCACTGACAGTACAGGGAGCATGGCTTCTTTTTTTCCCCTTTTTTTTCCTTGACTCGCAGCTTGTACACTGCATGCATGACATGTATAAATGCATGTGTTTATCATTAGGCCAGCCCCTAGCATAATGTG